>NC_050573.1:262375450-262747278 GCF_011100635.1 Trichosurus vulpecula | reverse complement strand
CTTAAGGGGTCAGAAAAAATGTGATATGGGAGTGAATTCTGGCTTAGAGGCTACATAGATGAAATACCAGTAGTGGGACTAGGTGGTAGCAATCAGAAGAGCAGCAGCTTCAGGAGCTTTCAAGCCAGAGATGGTAAGGGGATCTAGCAACTGGTCAGAAAGAGATACCATGGGACCTCTGTATTAGCATTGGAGGCAGGACCAAGTACTCTTTGGCAAATACATTGTCTATACCTATGTCTGGGTCATTGTTCAAGGCTAGGAAGGAATGTATTAGCTCAAGATGGAACAGGATACCTGGGGAGCAGTATTATCTATATAAATAAAAAGAAATAGAGGAATCAGAAGATAAGAGAAGGGAGTAATGATAAATGGGGAGGTGGGTAAAAGGAAGCAGTAGTCAGGAGCAATATAGGCTTTACAGGATGGACAAAACAAAAACAGAGAGAGAAGGATAAACACAAGCAAATCAGATGGAAAGAAATACACAGTTAGGATAATTGTGACTGTGACTGGGATGAACTTATCCATAAAATGGAAAAGCATAGCACATTGGATTAGAAGCCAGAATCCAATAACATATGTTTTACAAGAAACTTACTTGAAACAGAGAAACACAGAATTAAAAAGGGGGGAGTGTCTGGAGTGCATTTTTTTTTTATACTTCAGCTAAAGTTTAAAAAGGTAGTAATAATGATTTCAGACAAAACCAAACCAAACATAAACCTAATTAAAAGGGATAAGTTTGGAAACATTTTGTTAAAAGGCCCCATAGATGGTGAAGTAATATCAATACTCTCTATATATGCATATGTATACATACATGTCTGTGTGTATATACGTATATATACGCATATATACACACTAAATGTCATAGCTTCCAAATTCATAAAGAAAAATTTAAATGAATTATTGGAGGAAATAGTAATATCATACTTGTGGGGAACCTTACCTCTCACCTCTCTGAGGTAGATAAATCTAACTATAAAATATATAAGAAATACATCCAAGGGATGAATAGAATCTTAGAAAAGAAAAAAAAAACACTAGAGAAAACTGAAAGGGAATAGAGAAGAGTTGACCTTTTTATGACCTGTAAATGGCCCCTTCACAAAAACTGGCTCTATAGTAAGGCATAAAATCTTTACAAGCAAATGAAGAAAAGCAATAATATTAAATACACCATTTTGGATCAAAATGCAAAAAAAATAGATTTGATAAAGTGCTATGGAAACAGATTAAAAGGTAATTAGAAACTAAATGATATAATCCAAAAGACTGAGTGTATAAAAGAACAAAGCATAGAAACCATCAATAATATCATTAAAGTGAATGAAAGCAATGGGATAACATATCAAAATTAGTGGATACTGTCAAAGCTGTTATTGCTGAGTTGTGTTTGACTTACTATGACCCCATTTTGGGTTTTCTTGGCAAAGATCCTGGAGTGGTTTGCCACTTTCTCCTACAGCTCATTTTACAGGTGAAGAAACTGAGGCAAAGAGGGTTAAATGACTTGCCCAGGGCCACATAGCTAATAAGTATCTGTGCCTGCATTTGGCCTCATGAAGATTAGTCTTCCTGATTGCACGCCTGGCACTCTATCAACTGCACCACCTATCTGCCTTGCTAAACACTATTTAGATGAAAAGTTAAATATCTAAATGCATATATTAATAAAAGAAAGTAAAAGCAGATCAATGAATTGGTCATGCAACTAGGAAAACAAGAAAAAATAAATTAAAACTTTCTAATTAAACACTAAAATGACAATCCTGAAAATCAGAGAGATTAATAAAAATTGAAAGTAAAAAGTGAATTAATAAATAAAATAGAATCTGGTTTTATGGGGAGAAACAATAAAGAAGATGAACTATTAGTTAATTTGATTAAAAAAGAAAGAAGAAAAGCAAATTACTATTATAAAAATGAAAAAGGAGAATATATTACCAATGAAGATGAAACCAAAGCAATGAAGAGTTATTTTGTCCCCATTATATGCCAGTAAAACATGATCAGAGTGAAATGGATGAATATTTACTAAACCACAAACTGCTCAGATTAACAGAAAAGGGAGTGGAATATTTAAGTAACTGTATCTTAGAAAAATAAATTGTAGAGGCCATCAATGTGCTTCCTAAGGAAAAAAAATGGCCAAGACCAGATGAATTTATAAGAGAATTCTACCTAACATTTAAGTAGCAATTAATTCATATACTATATGAACTATTTTTAAATGGGAACAGGAGTCATACAAAATTCCTTTTATGGTACAAATATGGTTTTCATACCTAAACCAGGGAGAACCAAAACAGAGAAAAAAACTATTGAACAATTTCTTTAATAAATAGTGATGCGAAAATTTTAAATAAAATATTATCAAGAAGATTGCAGTAATATATCCTAAAGTCATACTATCACCGGGTAGGATTTACACCAGGATTTCAGGCCTGGTTCAATTAAAAAAGACTACCAACATAACTGACCATAACAATAACAAAAACAACAAAAATCACATTAATTTATAAATAGAAGCCAAAAAAAAACCACATTTTTCCCTCAAATACA
Organism: Trichosurus vulpecula; assembly: GCF_011100635.1. Lineage (NCBI taxonomy): Eukaryota > Metazoa > Chordata > Mammalia > Diprotodontia > Phalangeridae > Trichosurus > Trichosurus vulpecula. The sequence goes on along the minus strand of NC_050573.1, from coordinate 262,744,710 downwards.
ACACTCATTCCTATTAAAAAGCACAACAAAACATAGTCAACGGAACCTTTCATGAAATGATAAGTAGTACCCATCTAAAGCCAAGAGCAAGCATTATCAATAATGAAGTTATGTTTGAAGCCTTTCCCATAAGATCTGGGCTAAAGCAAGGTTGTCTACTATCTTTTCAATTATTCAATATATTACTAGAAAAGTGAGGTATAGAAAGAAGGGAAGGGAAAAAATGAAGTTACAAAAGTAGTCAACGAGTACACAAAATTATCATTCTTTGTAGATGATATGATGGTGTACTTAGGGGACACCAGAGAATCAATTAAAAAAAAAAACTAGTTGAAACAACAACTTTTGCAAAGTAACCAGTTATAAAATAAACCTGCAGGAATCATTAGCATTTCTATCCACTATCAAGAAAACCCAGAAGGAAGAGATGGAAAAATTCCATTTAATATAAATGCAGACAATATAAAATACTTGTGAGTCTATATGACAAGACAAACCCAGGGATGATACAACACAAATACAACAACACATTTTTTTTTCACAACAAAGCAGATCTAAAACATTGGAGAAGTATTAATTGCTCATAGGGTAGGCTGGACCAATACAACAAAAATAAATCTAGCTAAGTTAATTTATTTATTCTGTGCCATACCACTCAAACTACCAAAGAATTATTTCATAGAACTAGAAAAAATAGCAACAAAATTCATCTGGAAGAACAAAATGCCAAGAAGAGCAATGGAATCAATGAAAAAAAAAGTGAATGAAGGTAACGTAGCAGTACCAAATGTTAAACCTTTTTGTGAAATGGTAATAATATTAATAATGAAAAATCTAAAGCTAGCTAAGATAGAGAGATGGATAAGTGAAATAAAGTAGGTAGATAATAAATATGCCATAGTAAACTAGTGTTTGATAAATCCAAAGATCTGAGCTTTGAGCATAAGAATTAATGATTTGACAAAAATAGATGGGAAAACTGGAAAACAGTTTTGCAGACAGTAGGCATAGACCCCCAACTCACACAATACTTAATTAAGGTCAAAATAGATAAATATTTATAGATAAAAGGTGATATCAGAAGAAGATTAGGAGAGCAGGAGAAAATTTACCTGTTAATCTATGGATAAAGAAAGAGTTTATGACCAAAAAAAGAGACAGGAGAGGATCATGGGAAGTAAAATGGATAATTTTGATTACATGAGATTAAAAAAAAGTTTTTGCATTAATAAAACTATATGCAGCCAAAATTGGAAAACAGGATACTGGGGGAAAATTTTACAGAAAGTGTCTTTGAAAAATTCCATATTTGGACGGCCCAGGAGAGGAAGACAGCCTGTGCCAAGAATTATGAGTGGAGGCGCTTGAGGCAATTTTGGAGGAGCAGCCCCACTGCCAGGGGACTGGCACGGGCAGGCAAATAGTGCTAGGTCAGTCGCCCAGGAAGGCTATTTCCTGAAGGAAAGGACCAGTAGATAAACTCTGCTGCAGACCAGAATTCTTTTGTACCGGCACTAGATGGTCGCTGAGCTTGGACCAACACCTATAGGAACCATGTTCTGGTCATGAAGCTCTGCTATCCATCAAACTTGTCATGTTGTTACTGTTACCCCTCATTATTATGGCTGCTGCTGGCTGCTACATGCAGCAAGGTTTGGTTTCACTAAAGCTGATTTCCTCCTAGAGGAGACCCTAGCACGTGTGTCTAGTTTCTCCCCTTCCAACAGAGTAAAGAAAGTTTTTTGCTTATGACCACTGTTTTGAAAAAAGACCATTTATTTCAAAATATATAAGAAACTGAATCAAATTTATAAAATTAAAGCCATTCATTAGTTGATAAATAGTCAAAGGATATTAAAAGATAGTTTTCAGAGGAAGAAATCAAAACCATCAAGAGTCACTTGAAACAAAATTCTCTGAATCACTTCTGACTAGGGAAATGCAAATTAAAACAACTCTGAGATATTACTTTACAACTATCAGATTTCCTAACATGACAGAAAATGAAAACAACAATACTAGAGAGGATGTGGAAAAACTAGAACCCATGCACTGTTGGTGAAGTTGTGAAATTGTCCCATCACTCTGAAGAACAATTTGGAACTATGACAAAAGAGGTATAAGCTTTGCATATCCTTTGCCCCAGCAATGCTACTAGTAGGTCTTTACCCCAAAGTGATTAAATGGAAATGACCTATTTATACAAAAATATTTATAACAGCATTTTCTTTGTTGGCAAAGAATTGACAATTGAGGGGGATGTACATCAATTAGGGAATGCCTGAACAAGTTGGGGCATATGATTGTGATGGAATACTACTAAAGTATAAGAAAAGAAAAACCTAGGAAGATTTACATGAAATCATGCAAAGTGAAATGAACAGAACCAGAAGAACACTGCATACAGCAATAGTTATATTGTAAGGATGGTAAATTGTGAAAGACTTGGTTAATCTGGTCAAGACAATTATCCAAGGCAATGCCAAAGGATCCATGATGAAAAATGATACTGACCTCAAGACAGAGAAATGATGGTCTTTGAGTGCAGACTAATATAGGCTTTTCTACCTTATTTTTCATACGTTTGTCAGTTTACTTTTGCAACATGGAAAATAAGGAAATATGTTTTGCATTACTTCACACATATAATCAAATTGTTTGCCTTCTGAAGAAGAGACATGAGGAAGGGAAAGAATTTGGAACTCAAAATTTTAATAATTGAATGTTTATTTTTATATGTAATTGAGAAAGAGTTAAAGAAATACATAAAATATATTTAAAAAAATCATTTCTTCATCACAGCTTAGCACTTAAAAGTGGCAAGTCAGGTTTAGAATATAGAATGGTTATAGTTTGGTCTTGTTTGTGTGGGTCCTAATTTGTAAATTTTCCCAGATTTCCTTGATGTGGAATATGAAAGAAGAGAATTGGAAAAATCTACCAAATAACAGCAAAATCTTATATGTACCTGAAACTTGAGTTACATATCCAATTTATTCCATTGGCAGTAATTCACTCTACAAGTAATCTGAGGCTATCAAGATTAAAGCCATGCTCATTGTAATTCATCTTGTCTATGAGATGCATTAGAGGCAGATGGCCTTGAACGTATGTTATAGTAGTTGAGCAGTATCAGGAAGCAAAGTTAAAAAAATTCACATTATCCAGACACCTTGGATAATTATCTGAAGCAAGGTATAGTACTCAATTATTCACAGCTTGAAGCAAATCCAGGAGTTATTAGAAATAGGTTGTCACAACCTGATACATAAAAGGCATGCTGTTTGGAGCTAGCAACATATAGCCACTTACAATAATATAATATTCATAGAGTAGCAATTGGTCTTCAATAGATAGATGCTCTTTGAGCTCACTGTTAAAAAGGAACAAGTGTATCAGGAGGGCAGAGTTTATAATCTCAAAGAGGATCATAAACATGTCTGAAAGGTTCGGAATCGCCGGATAGAAGAAACTCTCAAAGTAGAAGGCAGAAGAATCAAAACATTTATTTAGGCTCAACAGTAACCAACCCATGAACCAGCAACCCCATTTTGATATGTTGATCCAAATCTTCCAGGCCCAATAAGTACGCCTTGAAAGAGTAACCAGGAGGCTACAGAGAAACATGATTGCGTAAAGCAAAATCATGTTTCCCCCTTGATGGTAATAAGATTACCCACTGGACTGAAGTCTTTGTTCAGCTTCCTCCCGTAGATCAGCTCTGCTACTGGCAGCTCCTGCCTCAGCTGTGTCTGTGTCTGAAACTGAAGCTGCAACTGTAACTGACGATGTAACTGTCGTAACTGTCGCTGGCTCCAACCGGAAAAGGAAAGAGAGGAGAGAACTCTTCGAGCTGTCCTCTCCCCTCTTATAGGGTCTCTGACATCATCAAGCTCCGCCCTAATGACCAGGGCCGATTGGTTCTTGAGTTGGCCCCTCCCCCTAGCATAGACATTAACACCTCCCCTCAGCCAGCCCCATGACTCCCCACACAGGAAGCCGTCTGCCTCCCGGCATGCTCCCCGGGCCTCCTGCCCCGGAAGAGCAAGCCACAGTGTCCAGAGGCTCAATGAGGCAAGCTGAGCCATTCAAAGAAAACAAAAGCCATTATGGCTACAACAAGTCATGCTTTCTTGTCCGATTTATAGATATGGATTACAACATAATTAACAATCAATGCCAAAAGTAAAAGGGGAAAGAAAAAAAATTAGTATTTTTCAATTTCTCAATCAAGTATTTACCAAAGTTAATTCTGAAGCATTTTGCATCAGAATAATTCCTCTCTCTTTTTTTGAAAAGCATTATTTTCATTTCCCTCATGAAATATTCTTTATTTTTAAGGTTGATGCTTTCTCAATCCCAGAATAAAGAGATATCCTGGTTATGCAGGATACAGAAAAGTAACAGTAGGTGTGTATAGTTCCATATAATTTTAGTACAGATCTAGAGAAACATTACAGAATTACAGTTTTACTAGAAAAGTTAGTTTCAATGTGAATAGAACAAAATTTTACAGCCATAAGGTTTTAGGGAAATTTGTTTTTCCCTATCCCATTTGAATGTACAATATGGAGTGAGACAACTAATTCAACCTTTTAAAATGTTTACATCTGGCTTGTTCTGGGAAAAATAGAATTTCTTTGACAAAAAATAAACAATTTAGGCTTATGTAAAGGATTAAAAGGTAAAGTAACATCAAATAGGTCTCTTAAAAAAACCATTTGTTGGGTGGGACAGAGCCAAGATGGTGGCTGGAAAGCAGGGACTAGCATGAGCTCCCGACCAAGTCCCTCCAAAAACCTATAAAAAATGGCTCTGAACCAATTCTAGAACTGCAGAACCCACAAAATAGCAGAGGGAAGCAGGGCTCCAGCCTAGGACAGTCTGGATAGCTGCTGGTTGAGGTCTTTCGCACATGGACTGGGAGCAGAGCAGAGCCCAGCATGGGCCACGCGGACCAACCAAACCAGGAGCCAGGCGAAGCGGGCCCTAGCACCCTGAATCAGTGAGCTGCAGCAGTTACCAGTCTTCTCAACCCACAAACACCAAACACAACAGAGAAGATTAGTGGGAAAAGCTGCTGGGGACAGGGGGATAGAGTTCGCGGTTCAGCCACCACCACAAGGGGCAGCTGAGGTGGGACAGCTACAGAACTACAGCTGCAGTTGCTTCAGGCCCCAGGCCCACCTGCTGGGAGGAAGTAAGTGGCAGATCAGAGCAGGAGTGCAGAGCTTGCTGAAGATCATAAGTCCAGTCCGGGTTGGGGGTCATTGGGGAAGGAGGAGTGCTGGAGTGGCAGAACTGGCTGTAATAGCTCTGAAATCAACAGCACATCCCCCTAAGCTTGGAACACAGTACTCTTTACTCTACAAGCAGTCATACTCCACTGAAAAACTCAAGGGTCAAGTAAGTTGGCTGGGAACATGGCCAGGCAGTGAAAATGCACCCAGATTCAGTCTCAGACTCTGGAATCTTTCTTTGGTGACAAAGAAGACCAAAACATACAACCAGAGGAAGTCAACAAAGTCAAAGAGCCTACAAAAAAAGCCTCCAGGAAAACATGAACTGGTCTCAGGCCATGGAAGAGCTCAAAAAGGATTTGGAAAAGCAAGTTAGAGAAGTAAAGGAAAAATTGGGAAGAGCAATGAGAAGAATGTGAGAAAACCATGAAAAACAAGTCAATGACTTACTAAAGGAGACCCAAAAAAATACTGAAATTATACTGAAGAAAACAACACCTTAAAAATAGACTAACTCAAATGGCAAAAGAGCTCCAAAAAGCCAAGGAGGAAAAGAATGCCTTGAAAGGCAGAATTAGCCAAATGGAAAAGGAGGTCCAAAAGACCACTGAAGAAAATACTTCCTTAAAAATTAGTTTGGAGCAAGTGGAAGCTAGTGACTTTATGAGAAATCAAGATATTATAAAACAGAATCAAAGGAATGAAAAAGTGGAAGACTATATGAAATATCTCATTGGAAAAACCACTGACTTGGAAAATAGATCCAGGAGAGATAATTTAAAAATTATTGGACTACCTGAAAGCCATGATCAAAAAAAGAGCCTTGATATCATCTTTCAAGAAATTATCAAGGAGAACTGCCCTGATGTTCTAGAGCCACAGGGCAAAATAAAAATTGAAAGTATCCACCGATCGTCTCCTCAAATATATCCCAAAAAGAAATCTCCTAGGAATATTGTCGCCAAATTCCAGAGCTCCCAGATCAAGGAGAAAATACTGCAAGCAGCCAGAAAGAAACAATTTGAGTATTGTGGAAACATAATCAGAATAATCCAAGATCTAGAAGCTTCTACATTAAGAGATCGAAGGGCTTGGTATACAATATTCTGGAGGTCAATGGAGCTAGGACTAAAACCAAGAATCACTTACCCAGCAAAACTGAGTATCATGCTCCAAGGAAAATATGGATTTTCAATAAAATAGAGGACTTTCAAGCTTTCTCAGTGAAAAGACCAGAGCTGAAGAGAAAATTTGACTTTCCAACACAAGAATCAAGAGAAGCATGAAAAGGTAATCAAGAAAAAGAACAAGAAAAAGAAATCACAAGGCACTTACTAAAATTGAGCTGTTTTGTTTACATTCCTACATGGAAAGATGATGTGTTTGATTCATGAGACCTCAGTATTAGGATAGCTTAATAGGAATATGCATATGTATATGTGTATGTATGTATATGTTTATGTGTGTGTATGTATGTATATATGTAGGTATGTGCATATATATGTGTGTGTGTATATATATATGTATATATATATATATATATATATATATACACATACACACACACACAAACAGAGGGCACAGGGTGAGTTGAAGATGAAGGGACAATATCTAAAAGAAATAAAATCAAATTAGGGGATGAGAGAGGAATATATTGAGAGAGGGAGAAAGGGAGAGATAGAATGGGATAAATTATCTTGCATAAAAGTGGCAAGAAAAAGCAGTTCTGTAGGAAGAGAAGAGAAGGCAGGTGAGGGGGAATGAGTGAATCTTGCTCTCATCAGATTTGACCTGAGGAGGGAATACCATACATACTCAATTGAGTATCTTACCCCACAGGAAAGAAGGAGGAAGAACATAAAAAGGGGGGATGATAAAAGGGAGGGCAGATGGGGGAGGAGGTAATCAAAACCAAACACTTTTGAAAAGGGACAGGGTCAAGGCAGAAAATTGGATAAAGGGGGATAGGTTAGGAAGGAGCAAAATATAGTTAGTCTTTCACAACATGAGTATTGTGGAAGGGTTATACATAATGCTACACATGTGGCCTATGTTGAATGTTTGACTTCTTAGGGAGGGTGGGTGGGAAGGGAAGAGGGGAGAGAATTTGGAACTCAAAGTTTTAAAAACAGATGTTCAAAAACAAAAAAAAAATTTGCATGCAACTAGAAAATAAGATACAGAGGCAATGGGGCATAGAAATTTATCTTGCCCTACAAGAATGGAAGGGAAAAGGGGATGGGAGGGGAGTGGGGTGACAAAAGGGAGGGCTGACTGGGGAACAGGGCAATCAGAATATGTGCCATCTTGGAGTGGGGGGTAGAAATGGGGAGGAAATTTGCAATTCAAACTGTTGTGAAAATCAATGCTGAAAACTAAATATATTAAATAAATTAAATTAAAAAGAAAAAAAGCAACAACAACAACCATTTGTTGAACTGTTTGTAAATGGATAAGAAACACATGAATTAAATTTCCTTTGAAAAGCCCCCATTCTTTTTAAAAATTGAATTGAAGAGCACTTCAGCTATGAGATTTTGGCCACTTATTTAAAACCAGACTAGAGTATGTACTGAAAAATTGTTTCAGCTCCATTTCTAAGGATCTCTTCAATAAAGGATGCCTCAGAAAAGACACTTAAAGGATGAAAGTTCCGGAAGACTTGTGATTAAACAAGTGAAGGTATTAGAGTGTTCAGTCTGGCTGCATTCCTGTCTGATAAGGTCAATGTAAACACTTTCATAATATTATCACAAAAGTTGATGTGGCACCTGGGATAATTCTCTCTCAGTTGTGGGGCCCCTTGAAAACTTATCCAGAAGTTAAGTTTCTGTTTAGGGTCCCTATATATGTTATTAGCCAAATGAAGGGCATAATTAGTTCAAAATTTCTGTTTTTTATTAAATAGCATAGCAAGAAAAATAAGACTAAAACATTTCACCCATAGATCTGAGTGAAAGTCTTCCACAAATACAGGTGTTAGAAGAATGAGATTACAAAAAGAACATACCTGTTGGAACAGATGGGTTAAATATTGGCCAGGGCACAGAAAGGTAGAAATGATTATGCTTCCATTGCTAAAGAGCTGCTAACCTCTTTGGATGAGAACATCATCACATTGTGCTAGGGATCTACTTCCTGATAGATACTATTCTTTGCTAGACCTGAATCTGGGGACCATGTTGTGTCTCTGCTCTTCACCTATAGGATATGGAAAATCTGCTGCTGCCCACTGCTTGCCTTCACTTCTTCCCCTCCGCTTTCACCTCCTTGTTCTCTCTACTTAATAGGCCTTGCTGCTCCTAATTGGCTATTACATTCAGCTGGTCTCATGGTCTCTGCTGAACAATGCTCCTAGGAGCCAGCTTCCTGTCTTCATGTTTTCAGGACCCCTATCAGCTATTTTTACTCCTCTTCTGGGTTAGGACTAGAAAGCCTCACCCTGATAAAGGCTGACAACTCTTTGGTCATAATCAGAGGTTACAAAGTACTACATTCAGGTAACAAAATCCCAATGTTTTCTCTAGATAAAATTAAATATTTTCCTGCAGCCACCCATATTGAGGAATAAGTTTGCAGTCATTTGTCTCCAACATTTATTGAAAAGATTTTAAATTTCTGAATATCCTCTGTTCTTTAAGCATTAAAATAAATCTAAACCAGGAGGCAAGACCATTTTTTCCGCAATGGAACAACCCTACATCCCTCCCTTAATTTTGAACATCTAGCATTTAAGACCCTATATTTTGGCATTTTGTTTTTGTGAGTGGAAAACCTTTATATCTCCCTATGACAACAATTGTTAGAAAGAAAAAAATGATTTATCAGTAGGAGAAGTAAAGTAATATATAGAACAGTCTTCCTCATTGTCTCTACCTATCAACTGGTAACCCATCATAGAAAAAGGCTTGTACATCATAAAAAATCTAGTTATATGTTAACATGTGAAATATGTATTTTATTTCTTCATGTGATGTGAAGCATCCTTATTCAGTAGCTTTGCACAGGATGAGCAAAGCAGGTAGATCTAGGAACTCATAGAGCTAGTGCAAGATTTGATCTAATCCAATATATGTCATATGTAAACAACAAAATTGACTTAATTTCTATGTAGAAATATAAGAATGTCCTAAGAAACCATATAATTAATTGATAAATGAATGGTGGAAATAACTTCTGGAGGATTTTAGAGGACAGAGCTATCATTCTAAGATAGAATATACTGATAGACATTTTATGGAATAGGATGGGTATAAACTGGATCTTGAAAGATAAGTAGAATTATAATAAGTGGAAAAGGGTTGGGGAGGTAGGATTCCAGATAGAGATAATATAGTGAGCAAAATCACAGAGGTAGAAAGAAAAGAATTTGTTTAAGATTAGTAAGCACATCAGTTTACCTAGAGCAGATATTTCAGGAAGTCAAGGATTCATAGGAAAAACTTTAAAAAGTACTTTTGAAACAGGTTAGTTTTGAAAAACTATTGGGAAGCTGAAACTTTATACAATAGGCAAAAGGAAGACATCAAAGGGGGGATAGCTGGATAAGGCAGTAATGTAAGAAAATCAGGAAATCAGTTGAATGGCAATTCTTAGGATGTATTAGAAGGAGGATAAAAGATGAGATCCAGACACCATCAGAAATTTGGTCAACTATGTGGACACAAATGTGATACTGTTTATGGTTTAGTGCAATGCTCTTGTATAGAAACGGATCAGTAAATATGCATGAGGAATACGATGACTGTGCCGTGGAGGCCAAAAGAAATTTAAATGGTTTATGGAATTTAAAAAAAAAAAACTTTTCAAGTAGATATTTTGATGTTGTATAGACCAAAGTTTAGTTTAGGAAATGCCTTGCCTTTACTCAAATATCTGTTACCAATTTGGAAATGCTATATCACAAATATCAGGTGCATATATATCACCAGTATGTCATCCTCAAAGATTTTTCTAATGACAGTATTTAGTATTGAAATATTGATTTGTAGATTTACTAAAGCTCAGAAGACCTTTTCCATGTATCAAATAAATGATTATGGCATTTGAAATGAAATTTAAAGTTCATCTAAATTACTTTATTTTCCATCAAAAAGAGTAATGACTGTATTAATTTGGTTTAGGAAGGGTATACTGCAACATGATTGCATAATTTATACTAAGGGAATATGTTTGCAACCATGATCCAGAAATATTTTTTTCCCTGTTAGGTATTAGTATTATTATTATTATGCACACTTTCTTTTCTCCATTGAAATTTATTGCCATGGGGCCCCTTCCATGTACTTGATATATTGGTTTTGATGGTATAAAACAAGATAAAGTTGCATGCATTACATCTCTAATTAGTCTCCAAAATCTTTTAATTTAGAGCAATCCCAGACTATATAAATATCTAGATAATGACATTTCTTGTAGTATTAAACTGAAAATATAAGATCTGAAATTATCCGACTATTTTTAAACCTGATATTTCCTTCTCATGAAATAGCTTTTTTGCTAATCAGTGTTCAGCTGAAACTGAAAAATGAAATCATTGTAGTGCAAGATGATTTCATATTCTTCTCTGTGCTTATTTACTTTTCTATTGTGAAGCATAGTGTACACAGTTTACCTGTATCATATTTATGATATATTTAGACCTGGAAGGGACCTTAGAGATCATGAGCCTAACAGACTGTAAAATTCCTTAAAGGCAAATATTATGTTTTTTATCCCCAATTTTAGTACTACATATTTTTTAAAATTATTATTATTATTAAATATGTACGTATAGTATATATGTGCTAATATTAATAGTACACACACACACCAACATACACACACACACACATATATATATATATATATTTTCATACATGCATACATTATATATACACACATTTGTATATATGTGTACAGTCTTGAGTTTTCCTTGTATACTAGTTTAGTCCCCGTGCCAGAGAACCATCCCTGATAACAAAAAACTGCACATTATCTTCTAAATGATTTGTGCTGTACAAATTCCTGTCCTTGTTGTTAAGATAAAGGCTTGGGGAAAGAGTAAAATGTGAAGAAATGAGATTGCAATGACATAATCATAAAAGAAAGGCTCCAGGGAAAAAAGTTTTCCCATGCTGCTATGATCTTATCATTTGGAAGAAAGTTTGAGGTGGAAGGAATAAAGATCTCTGGATTTTGAAAAGAGTCAACCCAAAGTGCCCACAACTATACAATTAAATCACAGAGCAGTTTCTAGATGGAATTTATAAAAATTTCCTGTTCCTGATTTCACTATCTAAAGAGGAAAAAAAGGACTTCATAGTAGAAGACCAAAGATAAAAATCATGAGAATGGCAGAGGAATATATATTTTGTTCACATAGAGAAAGCCAGATTAGCTTAATCTGTTTGCTGGAAAAATTGATAAGGGAACAAAACTTAAGGGAGGGAAAATAGGATATTTGTAATTGTGTTGTCTATTGTTCTGATATGACAAAGATTAGAGTGTAAATGCCCTAGTTTCACAGGACAAAAGAAACTTTAGAGGGGTCCAGAGATCCAGTCAGGAAAATAAATGAGTAATTCTAAGGGGTTGGCTAGTGAATGAAAAACATTTATAGGATGTGTGATTATCCCTTTTAAAATCAGAAGTTGTACTTGTATCACACAATGCGTAGAATTTTTATTAATTATTCTTCATGCCTGGAATTATTTCCCTCATCATCTCTGTCTCTCTGCTTCCTTGGCTTCCTTCACATTCTTGTTAAAATTCCATTTTGTACAAAAAAAAAAAAAAAGTTCCTGATCGTCCTCCATATTAGGTCCTTCCTTTTGATGGTCACCTAAAATTTATCCTGTTATAAATATCTTGTTTGCACATAGTTGTTTGATGTTGACTCAGCTCCTTGAGAGTAGTAGCTGTCTCTTTTTTGCCTGTTAATCTTTACTGCTTAATAGTGCCTGACACACTGTAGGCATTTACAATACGCTTGTTAACTGACAAAGTAAAACTTAATATTTACTGTTGAGTGGATTCCATTCCTTTCCTCCCCAAATCTATACATACAAATAAAAAAAGGGAATTGGCCTATCTGTGATACAAAAGAACTGTTGTGTCTGTTTTCAAATACAGTAGGAACCCTGGTTATCAGACAATGTAGTCTTAAGAGTAGCTAGGCCTTGCTCTCACAATTCTGTTGCCTTCATGGTAAATCCAAGGAATATGTCAACAAGAAGTTGTACAGAATGAATAGTTTTAAAATATGCAAAGCTAGTACACTTTTGATTGATGTCTTAACAAAAAGCCTTGTGTTAAAGGAATTGGCTTCTTGATATTTCTGTGAATGTTAAACTGAAAATTCCATAGGTGACTTTGATACTTTAAGCAAATTCTGTTTTTTTTTAAACCAAATACAAGGGTAAGGGGGACATTCCATGTTTTTTTTTTTTCAGATATACTTTTGAATTGGTCTTATAACATAGGTATATATGATGATGAATGAAAACTTGTATAAGAATGAAGTAAAGTAGTCATGGGTAGTCATTTCAAAAGTTATAAAGTGGTGCCATTTGAGGACCTCCTTCATCAAAGTTTTGTTTCAATTTAAGATGGGTTTCTAATTAAAGTAGTTAATTAGTAGCTAATCAAGGAAGTTCACTGGCCCTCCAGCAACTACAAATAGATTATGTTTAAATAATGCATAACATAACAGATGGAGGTAAAATCTTGGACAGGATATTCGAACTAAGCCTGGTTTTGCTCTTTCTGCTTTATTGAAAGGCCAGAAATAAAACAGATAATTACTTTGTCATATTCTCTAAAATCCTGCTATCATTAACAATGTTTCCTCATTAAAATGTTCAGTAAATTATCACAAGGCAAGCATATACTTTTGGTCAACTAGGATAGCATATGTGGAAATACATATTGTCTTATTATAGGGTCAGTGTTAGTATTATAAGTATTAAAAATGGACTGAATGTCTACCTTACCTTAATGGGATAGAGTTACAGAGATGCTCTTTATATTATCATAAAAAAGCATTTTATTTTTCTGACCTATTTTCTATTTCCAGTTGTAAAATTAAAAGTCTACATCTTGGCACAAAAAATGGACAAACCCTTTTAACTCTACAATATATACAGGCTTTTGAGAAAAGGAGTCCAAACACAGTAGATTCTATATTTGCAGTAACAGCATGGGTGACAATTCTTCCAGATCATCCCTAAGATGGGAGGCAATTGATAAATTGGTGGAAAAGAAGTAAGGAATAGACTTTAGGCACATAGGCACACATTGCTGCTAAACACTGCTTCTTGCCAATGCAAAATTAATATCTTTTATTCACAATCATACCAATCACCATAGCTTTTTTCCACCAATCTATTTGCAATTTTGTAGGGTGTAGGAACTAGTTATAGCTAGTTCAGAATGTTTTGGAAGTAAGCAAGTGACCTGCTCTATGAGAGGATAGTTTTATCACTTTGAATGTGCTTCTCCATATTACTCTATGGCCTATTCCATTACTACTCCTTCAGCCCCCAAATTCTGGCTGGTAAATTCCTGCCTGGAACCTCAGTTTAGGGAAGTACCCAGGCCAACCATTCTCACTTCAAACTATCCTCCTGACTCCTTTGTCTTTTCCACCTTGACTCAATACTAGTAGCTCTCCCTCTCTCTGTCTTCTAGCTAGCTTTTATGTATTGTCTACCTTAACTAGAATGTAAGCAACTTCTGCATTAAGTACTCTTTCTTTTAGCTTTTATTTGTATTATTAGTGCTTAGTAAAATATCTGGCATATGATAAATACTTCATAAGTGCTTCATTTATCTATCTATAACTGGAAAAGTTATAAAGCACAAAACTGTATGGCTATATCAGGCTTAAAACTGAAGGGGGAGATTACAAATAAAGGCTGGTTCAGAGGATAGGTAAAGAAACCTAGAGAGAGCCAGCAGAAGATAGAGTGGCTGACAGATAGAGCTTAATTAATCAAAATTAACCAAATTTATATAAATTTCTCTACCTAGCTATGAGTTTGAAACTAGGTACTCCTCCTACCAAGTCAACTGATACATGACTAGAATCTGAAATGGGGTTATTCGTGTATTTTATTTCCTCCTCTGTTAATCTGGACAATGTGAATTTTTGCAAATATTCATCCATTTCTCTTAAATTGTCAGGTTTATTGGCATACAGTTGGGTCAAATACATGCTAATTATTGCTTTAATTTCCTCTTCATTGGCGGTGAATTCAATCTTTTCATTTCTGATACCGGTAACTTGTTTTTCTTCTTTCTGTTTTTTTAATCAAATTAAACAAAAGTTTATCAATTTTATTGTTTTTCTTTAAACCAGCTTTTATTTATTAGTTCAAGAGTTTTCTTGCTTTCCGTTATATTAATCTCTCCTTTGATTTTCAGAATTTCTAATTCATATTTAATTGGCAATTATTAACTTAATCTTTTTCTAGCTTTTTGGTTACATACTCAGTTCATTGATCTCTTTTTGTTCTATTTTATTTGTGTAAGCAATTAGAGATATAAAATTTTCACTAAGAACTGCTTTGACTGCATACCATAATTTTGGTATGTTGTCTAATTCTTTTTATTCTCTTTGATGAAATTGTTGATTATTTGCATGATTTGTTGTTTGACCCACTCATTCTTTAGGATTAGGTTATTTATCTTCCAATTAGAATTTAGTCTATCTTTTCATGACCCTTTATTATATGTATTCTTATTTTTTTGCATCTTGATCTGCCTTTCTGCATTAGATTGTAGGTTTTTATGCCCTAATATATGGTCAATTTTTGTGTAAGTTCCATGTACCTTTGAGAAAAAAAAAGTTATATTCCTTTCTCCCCATTCAGTTTTCTACAGACATCTATCATATCTAGCTTTTCTAAAATTCTATTAACCTTCTTATTTTCTTTCTTTTTTATTTTGTGGTGGGATTTGTCTAATTCTGAAATGGGGAAGTTGAGGTCCTTCACTAGTATAGTTCTGCTGTCTATTTCTTCCTGTAACTCACCTAACTTTTCTCAGAATTTGGATGCTATACTACTTGGTTCATATATTTTCAGTACTGATATTGCTTCATTGTCTATGATAACTTTTAGCAAGATGTTGTCTCTTTTAATTAGATCTATTTTTGCTTTTACTTTCTCTGAGATCAAGATTCCTACCTCTTCTTTTTTCACTGTAGCTGAAGCATAAAATATTCTGCTCCAGTCTTTTATCTTTACTCTGTGTATATCTCTCTGCTCCAAATGTGCTTCTTGTAAACTACATATTGTAGGATCATAGTTCTTTTTCTGCTTTAGTATCCACTTCCATTTTATGGGAGACTTCATCCTATTCACGTTCACAGTTATGATTACTAAATTCATTCTATTTCCACCTGTTTTATGCATTTCTCTCTCATTTTGCCCTGTCCCTCCTCACCAGTGTTTTACTTCTGACTACTGACTCCCTGGATCTACTCTCTCTTCTATCACTCCCCTACCTTTTCTTTTCCCTCTCCCCTCCTACTTCCCTGTAGGTTAAGATAGATTTCTCTAACCAATTGAATGTGTATGTTATTCTTTCCTTGAGCAAAATCTGATAAGAGTAAGGTTCAAACAATCCTCAACCCCTCCTTTCTTTCAGTCTACTGTAATAGGTCTTTTGTTCCTCTTTTTGTGATATAATTTACCCCATTCGGTCTCCCCTTCTCCCTTTTCCCATTAAAATCCTTTTTCTCATCCCTTAAGTATTTTTTTAAAACCATCACATAAAAACTAACTGATTCCAATACCCTCCATGTATGTATAGTGCTTCTAAATGCCCTAATAGAGATACAGTGATACAGTTCTCAGGAATTACAAGTACCATCTTCCCATGTAGGGATGTAAACAGTCTGATCTTATTGAATACCATGTTTTTTATTTTCTTTCCTGTTTCCCTTTTGTACTTCTCTTGAGACTTGTATTTGAAGATATAATTTCCTGACCAGCTGTTTTTTTTTTACAATCAGGAAAGTTTGAAAGACCCCTATTTCATTAGATGTCCATTCTTTCCCCTGAAAGATTATACTAAATTTTGCTGAGTAGTTGATTCTTGTTTGTAATCCAACTTCCTTTGTCTTCTGGAAAATCATATTCCAAGTCCTCTAATGCTCTAATGTAGAAGCTGCTGTGGCTTACTGTGACTCCTTGATATTTTAATTGTTTCTTTCTGGCTAATTGCTGTATTTTGTCTTGACCTGATAATTCTGGAAGTTGGCTACAATACTCCCTGGAATTTTCATTTTGGGATATCTTTCAGGAGGTGATAAGTGGATTCTTTCAATGACTATTTTACCCTATGGTTCTAGGATATTAGGTCAATTTTCCTTGATAATTTCTTGAAAGATGCTGTCCAGGCACTTTTTTTTATTGTAGCCTTCAGGCAGTCCAATAATTCTTAAATTATCTCTCCTGGATCTATTTTCCAAGTCTGTTGTTTTTCAAATGAAGTATTTTATGTTTTCTTCTATTTTTCATTCCTTTGATTTTGTTTGAGTGATACTTGAAGTCTCATAGAGTCATTAGTTTCTATTTGCCCAATTATAATTTTTAAGGAATTATTTTTTTAAGTGAGCTTTTGTACCTCTTTTTTCATTTGGCCAAGACTACTTTTGAATGAGCCGTTTTCTTTAGTGGATTTTTTCCATCTTTTAAGGAGTTGTTTTCTTCAATTTTTGTCCTTTCTTTTCCAACCTGTTCACTCTTCCTTTTATAATTCTCATATATTGTTCTTATTTCTTTTCCCACTTTTTCTTCTACCTCTCTTACTTGATTTTTAAGATTCTTTTTGGGCTCTTCTAAGAGGACTTTTTGGACTTGAGACCAAGTCATGTTCCCCTTTGAGACTTCACATTTAGACATTTTGACATTATCCTTTTCTAAGTTTTTGTTTTGATCTTCCCTGTCACCGTAGTAGCTTTCTATGGTCAGGACTCTTTTCTGTTTCTTACTAATTTTTTCAGCTTTTGTGACTTTTAAAGTTGAGCTCTGCTCCTTGGGCATAAGGGACACTATACGAAGCTTCTTATGACAGGGTCCAGGGCCTTGTCACTTGTTTTCTAGGCTGAGGCCTCAAGTGCTTGTAGCTTGTCCACTGCCCTGAGGGTGGCCCTGTGTGTTGGCAACCAAAAATGGGCTCCTTAGCACTTAGTCAGCAAGTGGCCTTGACTAGTTTGGCTTTTTCCCCTGAACTGAATGCTGTTTGTATCTTGGACTGGAGTAAGCTTGTCGGCCCCTTCACCTTGCTTCCCTTGCTTAAGCTGATGGAAAGAACCTGTGCTTTCCCGGTCAACCCCTTCACCTTGCTTAAGCAGATGGAAAGAACCTGTGCTTTCCCCGAGTACCTTACACCCCCGCAGAAGCTGGATGGTTAAAAGCAGCTCCCATTGGAGCCAGAGGCTGCTACAGCCGCAGCCGCAGCCGCAGCCGTAGCCGCAGCCGCAGCCGCAGCCGCCAGTAGCAGAGCTGACCTACGGGAGGAAGCTGAACAAAGACTTCAGGCCAGTGGGTAATCTTTTTACCATAGAGGGGGAAGCATGATTTTGCTTTAAGCAATCATGCTTCTCTGTAGCCTCCTGGTTACTCTTTCAAGGCGTACTTATTGGGCCTGGAAGCTTTTGATCAATATATCAAAATGGGGTTGCTGGTTCATGGGTTGGTTACTGTGGAGCCTAAATATATGTTTTGATTCTTCTGCCTTCTACTTTGAGAGTTTCTTATATCCGGCGGTTCCGAACCTTTCAGACATGTTTATGATCCTCTTTGAGATTATAAATTCTGCCCTCCTAATACACCCTGCCTGCTCATGCCTGTTGTGGCAGGGTTCCAGGGTTCTCAACTTGCATTATGTGCTGGAGCTGGAGCCCTCATTGTTTGACTGCCCAGCCTAGACCAAGGGGCCTTGGCTGCTTATCTCTGCTGAGGCTAAGATACTCTCATGTCTTTCCTGGACACCAACTGCACTGAGCTGGGCTTCCCTTTTAGCCAAGTGAGACAGATCTTTCCTGATTTCATTCTAAGTTATCTTAAGCTGGAAAATTGTTTGACTACATCTTTTTGTAGGTTCCCTCACTCCAGAATCCAGTTAGAGGCTTGGTTTAATAGTGTTACCAAGGGAAACTGGGGAGAGCTCAGGCAACTTCCTGGCTTCTCTCTGACATCTTCCAGGTGAGTTTTTCAAGCTAATGCTTCGTGAGATGCACTGAAGAGGAGATTTATTGTCACTTCTTGGTTGTAATGATGCCTCATGAAATCTCTTCCAAATGTGATGTTATATGGTCATATCATTGTATAATTTGTATATAAAGGAGATTAAAGACCAGGTTATGGAATGCTTGATTGAGGGAATGGGAAATATTTGGCCCAGAGAATTAAAACAGAACTATTATGTGGAAACATGATTAGAGTTGAAATGGTTGGCCTCAGCAATGGTTAATTTGTTAGGAAACATTTATTTTTCACAACCAGAACAAAATTCAATGGAGGTAATATATTCCAGAAGTTCAGTGGAGGTAAAAAGTTCTCTCTAGTTAATATTCCTCAGCTGACTGACCAACTAATTTGTGGAGGTGTAGGAGGATTTTTTTTCAGGGACAGGGTGTATTAGATTGCTTCTGAAGTCCTTTCTAACTGTATTTTCTAATAAAATATCCAACTGGCCCAAATGTACCCAATAGCCCTATATGAAAACAAAATAAAAGTATAATAATATGGCTACATCCAAACAAAATGGACTTTCCCCTTCCTTGTCTGGATAAGCTCAAATTCATTTGCAAGATCTCATTTTCATGGACACATACACTTAGAAAGTACTCCTAAAGAAGAAGAGGAAAAAAATCCCTCCAAATGGGATACAAATACTCAGATTTCTTTCCTTATCTTCATTATTCAAATCAACACTTAAAAAAAAAACAACTTATCTCAAGTGGACATATAATTTTGTATTCTTTTACTAGAAAGACTAAACCTTGGAGAGTGGTTTTCTAAAGTCTATCAAAATAGCAACTGGTTGACTTAATCTCTCCTTCTATGCTGTTCATCCCTTCTGGAAATGAGTGGTGCCAAGGTCATGGATAAGATCAAACACTTTGTGATGTCAGAAATTCTTGAGTCTTTGAGCTGATGACATCTGTCACTAGTCCATATCATCATTCTGTTCGATCCTGATGTAAGGAATAATAAAAAAATGTATTATTCTTCATGGATTTCATTAAATGCAATAGTTTTTCACAAACCCAACAAAAACTACCTCAGCATGGTTTTACTTAATTAAGAGGAAAATAAAACAGAGCAAAAAAGTTTTTAACAACTAGATAAAATTGCAATGGTATTTATATAATTTTCAATAACCTCTTATTTGATTATCATATCTTGCCTCCCCCCCCCTTCCTTTAGGAATATAAATCTGTTGGTCTTCTTGATTTTTAAATTGCATGTTCAATTTATTAGTTCTTCTTTTTTCTTTTGTTAATTCAAGTGTCTAGGGAAAAGTGTATTTTCTTTCAATTATTGTAGTTCTGGAATAGACATCATTTAGAATAGCCCTGCAGTCAATTTCAGGATTGGGATAAAAAAGAAATATTTTTTGATCACCCAATATCTGAAAAGAAGTTTACTTAACAGGATGGAAATGATATTTGTCAAGGATGCAATATTTATTCCTTTATCCACAGTTTCACTGTGTCCATTTTTTTTCCATAGTGGTATGATGCTCAGAGCATGTGTTAATGTAAAGAAATGATCTCTCCTGCATTTGGATTTTGTTTTTATGTGGTCAGGATGTTAAATAACTTATTATGGACTTTGTTCTTTGGAACCAACTCTCAGAGCCATTTAATTGAATTTTAAAGAAAAAAAATACCATTTTCTTTTAGGGAGATATGAAATTTATTTTTCTTATAATTTATTATTTTTGGCCCAATAATTTTGGGATATAATATTTAATTTATCTAGCTCTCTAACTTTTGCTCATATTTTGTTACAATTTTAGTATGTTGTATAAAGGATCTCTTTAACCATTCTGCCCTTTTGAAATTATCAGTTCTTCAATCCCTACACATTATAAATTTTTATAAAAGTGAGAAATAATGTTAAAATAGAATAAGTGAAATTCCCATTCAATAGTCATCTTAGATTTAGAAGATCTTCTTCTGATTTTTTTGTTAGAATACTTTTTTCAGTATTGAATTTTTGGGTATTATCAACTGTAATTTTAGGTGAGTTAAACTTGAGTTTCCATAGACAGAATCATAAAGATTTTATCTTTATTTCCTGCGTGTTCTTAATACTTTTGGTCAATATTCTTGCATCACTTCAGGAAATATGGCATACAGATTCTTTGTTGTACCATATTTTTATTCCTTTTTTTACTGTGAAGTCAATGATTCTCAAATTACCATTATGAATTCATCTCCAGGATCATTTTTTTTAGTTTATCTTGCGAAGATTACAAGTCTTCTACTAATTTAGCAATCTTTTGTTTTTTTTTTTAACTTCCACACATTTTTGAGCCATATCTATCTTGTTCTTTGTAAAATTGTATTATTTATTAATAAATTCCACTATTTACTCTAATCTGTCAAATCCCTTTATTTTTTTTTCTTTTGAGCTCTAATTCTTCTTGTAATGACTACCTTTGAGATTTTTATAAATCTTCTGGATCACTTTAGTGGCTCTTGCTATTGTCCCAGTTTCCTTTTTTGGAGGGAGCCTAGACTATTTTTTCATTTCAATATTATTTCTTTTTCATAAGTTTATTTTTTTAAATTTTTTAAAATTTTAGACAAATACTAAAACTTAAATACATAATAAGAAATGAATAAGAAACATCATAAGCTTAAATATAAAAGAAAAAAAATGTTATATGCACAGCAGAACATAGTAGCAGATTCAGAATATATAGCAATAGCTTATCACTTCAAGAAAGCCTGCACATTGAATACTGTGTGTTATGGCAAAAGCTGTCCATCTTTGCTTCCTTGTAGGTTTTCCTGCAGCAACAACAACAATAATAATTATATTTCATTTATGTAATAATATTTTCCAAGTGCTTTACATATATTTCATTTGATCCTCTAGAAGTATATATGAATAAATATAAAGAGAATAAATGCAAATTAATGCAAAGTAATTAATTACAAGGTAGTTTGAGGGGAAGGGCATTAGAAATTCAATATATCAGGAAGGGCTTAGGTGGTGTTTAAGCTGTGCCTTGAATGAAGATTGTCTTTATGAAATAGAAGAGTGGAGTGCATTCCAGGTATGAAGAACAGGTGGTACAAAGTAAATAAGATAGGAGGTGAAATGTTGTTCATGGAGAATGCAGAGAATGTAAATTTGGCTGGATAGCAAAGTGCAAAGGGAATTAATGTGTAATGAGACTGAAAATATATGATATGGCGTGTAATCCTTTAAAAAATAAAAATAGGACTTTATAGGGCAGCTAGATAGCACAGTGAATGGAGCCTAGAATTAAGAAGAGTCATCTTTTTGAGTTCAAATACAGCCTTACCTACTTCCTAGCTGTAGGACCCTGGGCAAATTACTTAACCCTGTTGCTTCAATTCCTCATATGTGAAATGAGCTGGAGAAGTAAATGGAAAACCATTCCACTATTTTTGTCAATAGTACCCCAAATGGGCTCATGAAGACTCAGGCAAGACTGAAACAACACAGTAATGACAACAACAGCAATTTACATTTGATTCTGGATGCAACAACTAGCCACAGAAAATTTTTCATAAAAGAGTGACATGGTGAGATCTTTACATGAGGGAAATCTAATGTGAAAACAAAAAGTGTTGCCATGTCTCCATGGTTGAGTTGCCATTCTTTTATTAGGAACTGCTGAGCAATATCCCTATTCATGCCCAATTGCTTTGAAGATCATGAAGAAAGAAAGAGCTCAGTAATCATCCATTCCTTCAATTACAGATGAAAACAATTTTATATTCATTTCCAAGTCAAAAATGGTGTCACTACTTCTGCATGGTCAAGGACACTATACGAATTATCTGTATAACTCCCCTTAGTATCAGCAAGCATTGGGTGATACAAGCCACTGGGAGGTGTGTGTATATGTAAGGAAGTGGGGTATCTTCATTTGGAAAATACCTGCCCTTCTCAATTCAACAACGGTTTATTGAATGCCTATTACATAATAAAGCACTGAACTAGGTACTAAAGATCGAAGGATAAAAAAGTTTCCTCCTGTGAAAAAGCTTTATTCTTCTTGTGGAAACAGAAAGAACATTGATAAATATACATGCAAAAGTCAAAACTAGGTGAAGAGTAATTTCTTAGGAGTGAGAAAACAGTAAAAGCTGGTAATGGGGTGGAAGAAGGTCAGATAATGACTTATATAAGAGATGCCATATGACTTTAGCCATGAAAAGAATAGGGATTAAAGGCAGAGGTTAGAATACTACAGGCATAGCAAAGAAGTCATGCAAAGGCGTGTGTCACGAGCTTCCGAAGCCTCGTAACTATGCTCGGGGTTCCCCCCAAGCCCCAGGCCTCTGCCTAAGCAAAAGACCTGATCTCGCGGACAATGTACGGGGTGGGAGCCGAGAAGATGGCGAATGACTCCGTTTATTATTTCAGCAAGCAGCACATTTATACCTTTAGTGAAGTAGGTACACTCTTTGGTTACGTGGGTGAAAGACAGGTAAAGCTAATACACCTGGGTCCTAGGACCGCCCCGACTCCGCCTACTCTCCTCCCCTTCTCTTCCCGCGCTACCCGAAGCTCCCTGCGGGCAGGCAGTCCAGGTAAAGAACCGGAAGTTCCACATGCTCTGTCAGAGAGCCAGAAGTTCCACGTGGTCAGGCAGGTCAGGCAGGTCCGGGCACAGGCAAAGACCTGGAATTGCCAGGGAGGCAACAAAGGCGAGACCCCTCCTCCTGGCTCCACCCACATCCCAAAGCCCTGAGTCTATCTCAGCAGGCCCCTGGGCCTGGAGGTCTGAGGAGGACAGGGCTCAGCTCTAACGCGGCCCGTAACAAGGGTGGAGATGGCTGATGAAATGTCATATTTGGGAAATAGCACATAGGATAGGACAGCTTGACTCTAATGAAGGAGGCATGAGCCAGAAAAATGTGAAATTCGAGTGGAAGGAGAAGTTGAACCAGATTATAAATGGGATTTTATGGTGAAGGATTATATCCTACAGGAATTAGGAACATTGAAATTTCTTTAACAGGGGAATGACATGGTCACATCTGAAGTTTAGGAATATCATTTTGACAGCTATATGGGAGAAGAATTACAGTCATATAGGACTGGATCCAGGGAACTTAATTAGGAGGTTATTGCAATAGTCAAGGTGAGGGATGATGAAGATCTGAAATAAGACAATTAAAGTGTGAACGTAGAGAAGAGGAAGGGCATGAATGATGTTGTGGACATAGGATTCACAAGACCTGGAGACTGATGAGTTATGGGGGTTGAGTTAATGAGAATTGTCAGTATGACTCAGGAGTTTTGAATCCATATTACTGGAAGCCAATTGTTCACTAAACAGTAAGAAACTGTTATGTACCATACACTAATAAATTCTGGGGATGCAAAGGAAGACACATACCAAAGTTCCTTTCCTCAGGGAGCTAAATTTCTAGTGGGGGAGACAAAAATAGCTACGGATATGTAAGATAAATAGATAAATGGGAAGTGATCTTGGAAGAACTGCACTTATGGTTGAGGGGATCAGTCAAGGCCCCTTATGTTTTTCAGTCTTTTTAGTCATGTCTGACTCTTTGTGATCTCATTTTGTGTTTTCTTGGCAAAGATACTCAAATGACCATCTCCTTCTCTAGTTCATTTTGCAGATGAGGAAACTGAGGCAAACAGGGTTAAGTGACTTACCCAGGGTCACATAGCTCGTAGGTGTCTGAGGCCAGATTTGAACTAAGGAAGCTGAGTCTTCCTGCCTTGAGACCTGGAGCTCTATCTACTGTACCACCTAGCTGCCCTTGGACTCATAATGAATGTGGAATTTGAGCTGAATCTTGAAGGAACCCCAGGAATCTAAGGAGGGAGAGATGAGGTGGGAGAGCATTCCATGCATGGGTGATAGCAAGTGAAAAAAGCACCGAGTTAGGGGCTGGAATGTCATGGATAAGCAACAGTAAGAAGACTTGTTTTTGGGTACTTAGAAGAGAGTAATGTATAAAAAGACTGGAAAAAGTAGTAAGGGAGCAGACTGTGAAAGACTTTAAAAAGAAACATAGTATCATGGTGCCATTAACAGAATGGAGAAGTTTGGAGGATTTATAGGTTTTGGGAACTTCTCTCATTTGCCGAATAGTCTTTTTCAAAATCTTTCTGTGTGTATATAATTCCAATCCCTTTTTTATTTTGAAAATACATTTATTTTTAACATTCTTTTCTTTTTAAATTTTTAGTTCCAGATTTTCTCCCTTCATCTCACTACTTCCCCACCCACTAAGAAAGCAAAAAAGATAGTAATTATACATGCAAAATCATACAAAACATATTTCCATATTTTCCATATCACAAAAAAAGCAAAAAATAAAAGTCCAAAAGGTATATTTCAGTTTGCATTCAGAGTTCATTAGTTCTCTCTCTGGAGGGGAAGAATATTTTTTTTTTATTTTGAGTCTTTGAAATTGTCTTGGATTACTTTATTGAACAGAGTAGCCAAGTCTTTCACAATTGATCATCATTACAATATTTTTGCTATTGTTCTCAGCGATCTCCTGTTTCTTCTCACTACACTTGATAACAGTTCACATAAGTCACGTCATGTTTTTTTCTGAACCACTCCCATATTCATTTCCCACTGCACAATAGCGCTCCATCATGATCATGCCACATGTTCAGAAATTCCCAGATTGATGAGAGTCTACTCAATTTCTAATTCTTTGCAACCACAAAACGAGTATACCACCGCAAAAGATATACATTTTGTGCAATATAGGTCTCTTTCCTTTTTCTTTTATCTTTTTGGGGTACCAATCTAGTAGTGATATTGCTGGATCAAAGGGTATGCACATTTTTATAGTTCTATGGACAGAGTTCCAGATTGTTCTCCAGAATGGTTGGACCAATTCACTACTCCACCAAAAATTCATTAATGTACTTATTCCCCTTCATCGTCTCCAGCATTTGTCATTTCTAATAGTTGTGAGGTAATCTCTCAGAGTTTCTTTAATTTCCTTTCTCCAATCAACAGTTTTTAGAGCATTTTAATATATCTATAAACAGCTTTGGTTTCTTCTGAAAACTGCCTACTGATATCCCTTGATCATTTATGAATTGGTGAATAACTGTTCTTTTTATAAATTTTGACTAAGTTTCCATTATTATTTAGAAATTATGCCTTCATTGAAGAAACTTGATGTAAATTTATTTAATATTATATTACTCCATAATCTATAGCACTGTTTAGCAAAATATAGTTTTCTTGATCATTTCTTTCAATGAGGCATAATTTTGCTTTTCCTAATATGATGATTGCCACCCCTGCCTTCTTTACTTCAGATGAAGCATAATAGTCTCTGCTCTAGACCTTCATTTAAAGACTGTGTGTATCTTTCTGTCCGAAGTATTTTTCTTGTACACAATATACCATTGGATTCTTCTTTTCAGTCCATTCTGCTGTCTACTTCTGTTCTATAGGTTAGTTCAAACCATTCACATTCACAATTATGATCACTAACTGCATTTCTCTTCCTCTCATTTTCATGTTTATCCTTCTCTTTTTGTCCTGTCCCTCCTCAAAAGCCTGTCTTGTTTCTGACCACTGCCTCTCCCTATCTGCCCTCCATTTTATTATGCCTCTATATGTCTTATCTCCTTCCCCTCTTATCTCCCTGTTGAGTAATATTATACTTAAATGTTATTTGTATATGTGTTCTTGAGTATCCTTTTGTCTTGAGTTTCCCTTTTGCCACATGTCTCCATCTTTGCACCTATTTTCCTATAACTGGACATATCTTCCATCAAATAGGAATATATACAGCTTTAAAAGCCTGTGCCACATTCTAATGATGATAACAAACCTCTTTATATGTTTGTTTTTCTATGTTATGTTATATCACATTTCCCCTTGGATAAAATAAACTGTAACAGACTAGAATTTCAGTCCTGACAGATTTTTCTAACTTAAACATAAGCCTTGTGATTGTAGTTCCATTTTTGTTTAGCCAGATATAAGTGCCTTTCAAATCACAATATCTGAGATTTGAAGGTACCGTGGAGAGCTTCTAGTAGACCATTCCACTTCGTGTAGGAATTGCTTTATTGATGTACCTAATAGTATTTTAATTTATCTGTGTCATAAATCAAACAAGTAATGTTAGTTTAGTTCGCATATCCCTTGAAAATATTTCTTTGAACTTAAAGAACACAAATTATGAATGTTTTAGCTTAACATTATTGTAACAGGTACCAACACCTGGTAGGTGTCTCTCAAATGCTTTCCTTAAGGTTTGGTAATAAGCAGACTTTGGAAATGTTCCATAAAATTTCTGGATTCCTCACTAGGTTTCTGAATTTTAACTCCAATCTTCTTCATTGGTACTAGAGGGCAAATTTTCTCTGGTGTTTTTGAATGCTATTAAAATGTTTTAAATATTGAGGGTAAAGTCAAGAAGGTCATGGAGAGAAGCCAGGAAGTCACATGAGGTCTCTCCAATTTCCCTCTGAAACAACACTGAATCAAGCCCCTAAAATAATTCTGGAGTGACATAATCCACAAAAAGATGGAGTGAAACAATTTTGTAACCAAAGGTAACTTGGAAGGACTTCAAAAAAGGTATGTCTCACTTAGGTAAAAAGGGAGCACAGTCCAGCATAGGCAGTGTCTAGCCAAGAGAGTGAGAGGCTCTTAGTCACACACAGATCAGCAAGCAAGGCCACATAGTTCTGGTTCATTAGGCTAGTGACAAAGCAGACCAGCTGTGAAGTCACCAACCCTATAGCAGGAAAACAGCTAGCCCAGGAATCCAGGGCACAAGAGGAGCAACTAGGCTGGGCCAACCCAGCACAGCAAAGAAGCTTCCAGCCCCAGAAGGCCCAGTGCAGAAAGTTAGTGACCAGGCCCCTGGCCTCCAGCACAAGAAGCTTGGGATAATGCCTTCTGTACTCCAGAAACATAGCTCAATTTTTTAAAAATAAGCAAAAGAAGATCATAAAAAGCTACTATGATGATACAGAAGATTAAAATCAAACTCAGAGAGAATAATGTCAAATGCCTACATGCAGAACCTCAAAGGGGGATATGAATTGATCTCAAGCTCAAAAAGCCTCTTCAAAGAGTTCATAAAGGGTTTTAAAAATCAAATGAGAGAGATGGAAGAAAAATTGGAAAAAGAAATGAGATTTATGCACGGGAATTATGAAAAAAAGAATCAACAGCTTGAAAAAAGTAGCCTACAAAACTGACTAAAGAAAACAACTCCTTACTAGAATTAGCCAATTGATAAAAAAAAAATATTGATGAAAACAACTTTTTAAAAAGTAGAATTGGTCAAATGGAAAAAAAATGTTCACTGAAGAAAATAGCTTCTGTAAAAGTAGAAATGGCCAAATGGAAAAGTTAATGGAAGAAAATAATTCTCAAAAATAGTATTGGGCAGGTGGAAGTTAATTACTCTATGAGACATCAAGTATCAGTCAAAAACCCAAAATAATAAGAAAAAATAGAATAAAATGTAAAATACCTCAGTGGAAAAACAACTGACCTATAAAATAGATCAAGGTAGGATAATTTAACAATTATTGGACTACCTGAAAGCCATGATCAAAAATAGTGCCTGGACAGCATCTTTCAAATAATAATCAAGAAAAAAATGCCCAGATATCCTAGAACCATAGGGTAAAATAGTCATTGAAAGAATCCATTGATCACCTCTTGAAAGAGATCTCAAAATGAAAATTGCAAGGAATACTATAGCCAAATTCCAGAACTATCAGGTCAAGCAGAAAATACTGCAAGCAGCCAGAAAAAAACAATTTAAATACCAAGGATCCACAGTCAAGATTATGTAGGACTTACCAGCCTCTACATTGAAGAATCAGGGGGCTTGGAATATGGTTTTCTGGAAGGCAAAGGAGCTTGGATTACAACCAAGAATCAACTACCCAGCAAAATTGAACACCATCTTTCAGGGGAAAAGAAGGACATTCAATGAAATGGGAGACTTTCAATCTTTCCTTATCAAAAGACTAGAGCAGAACAGAAATGACCGCCTAAAAAAGAAGTATAGCTTGAAGCATTCCATTCAGCTTCTATTCATCGGGTTATTGCTGCAAAAATGGGCTACAATGGTTGGCAAGTTAGGCTCTTATCAAAAGTAGAGGTAGTTTAATTCTGACAACTAGCTACCTGATAACTAGTGAGTTATCCTAATCTTCTCCTTTCAGACTCAGGTTCTTCATCTTTAGAAAGAGAATAATGCTCCTTGAAGTATCTATTTCATGCGGTTTTTGTAAGCAAAGTGTTTTGGAAACAAAACCCCTTATACATACATTGCTTACATAATGAGGGAATTTTCATAGACAATTACAAAGTATAGCATGCATTGATCTCTCCCCTGAAAGAAAGCAGGGTAATATACATGGAGATTTAGAGTTAGGAAGATGTTGTCTCAAATCTTGCTCTCACCCTTTTTTCTGACTCTGTGCAAATCATTGCACCCTTCTAATGCTCACTTAACTGATCTGTAAAAACCGATGGTAATAATGTTTTAGGTGTTGGATTTTTGTGAAGATTAAATTAGGTGGGTGTAAAGTGCTGGCAAAGTTTAAAATACTAATTAAATATCAGTTATATACGTGGCATGTGAAGATCGTATCCAAGGCTAAACCAACCTCTAGGCAGAATAAATGAACTAGTAAAAGTCTAATGGATGTCAACCAGTGTTCCAGAGCTTGAAATTGTCTCCCTTAGAGTTACTAATGGGTTATTGATGTTCTCTTTAGGAGCTGTCAATAAAATGTTACCTAATGACCAGTTCGTAAGTCCAATTCCAGAAGTACAAATTGGAGCATGAATTGTTTTGTTTTTACTTTTTTTTTTTTCAGATTAGCAGCTGGTTGATATTATGAGAAACAAAGGAATTAAAGAGATCTCAAGTAAGCATTATTGGTTGCAGAACTGGGCAGCCTAAGCTCATGATGACTGATCATAACATAGCTTATAAATCAAGGGAGTCAATCTTAAGCTTATAGGCTACTGGGAGGAAATCTGCATGTACAGTGAAGATTAATTTTGTCTCACGGTTTTACCTAGGACTAGCTCTGTTTACAGGCAATGAGGATCTGTCTCAAGGACTGCAGACCGAATTTTTGCTACAACTCTTCTCTCCAAATAAGTGCATCTTACAGTCTATAGTGTCAAAAGTGGATTCTGTGTGTGAAGCTCTCTAAGCCCTACTGACACACCAAAGGGAATAGCTGAAAGTTCTGAATATTCCCTTGCTGAAGTTAATAACAGTACTTTTTCACATCTGTCTCAAACCTACTGTTGATAGTAACACCTTCCGAGCTTGAATCATGCACTCACAGGTGAAGTTTATTCTAACTATCCTCTGAGGTGTATGGTAAGGTTAGTGTTATCTCTATTAGTCAGAGAAGGGATTTGCCTAAGGTTATAATAACTGAACCACAGCCAGCACTGAAGTCCAGATGTCCAGACCAGCTCATTATTCTTTCTATGACCCCATATTCTAAAAGCAAGAACAGTTTCTTAGTTTTCTCATGGGTAGGGTCTCAGAGCAGAAATGAATCTGACTGTGAAGAATCACCTGCTAACACTACTTCTTATATATTTCTCACATGAAAAAGGCGCGAGATATGAAGAAATCAATTAAAGTGTTGGCCAATCCTCTTTCTCTTGAAATTATTTTCTTCTGCTTGGCTGATGGCTATTAACTCTGCCTATACTTGAGCTGTTAATATTCTCTGGGATCTGTTAATGATGGCTTATTATCAGAGTACACAGTATTATGTATTAAACACAGCCCTGGACTGGAGTTGGGAGATCTGGTTTTAAATTCTGCCTCATGCTATTATCTATATGGCTATTGGAGGAGTGGAATTACTTTTCAGCTGATAGGTGGCACAGTGGATAGAGTGCCAGACCTGGAATCAGAACGACTTATCTTCCTAAGCTCAAAGTTAGGCCCAGATACTTTCTAGTTGTGTGATCTTCAACAAGTCACTTAACTGTGTTTGCCTCAGTTTTCTCACCTGAGCTGGAGAAGGAAATGCCAAACCACTTCAGTATCTTTGCCAAGAAAATACCAAATAGGATCACAAAGAGTCAGACTAACAACAAAAAGGTTTTTTCTGAGTGTCAGTTTCTTCTTTGACAAGATTGGGATGATAATCCACTGCTTAATTTTTAGGTTTGCTATGAAAAGAATGCCTCATAAATTTTAAATACTATATAAATATAATTTTAGAAAGTTGTACCTGTGCAATTGCAATGGTCTCCTAACTAATCTCTCTCCTTTCAGTCTCTAATCCATCCTACACAATGAAGACATATTGAGCCACCTAATCAACTGCATTCATCATATATCATATCATATCATGTATTGTATATCATGTTTCATATATCATGTCATATCATATCATGCCCCTTCTCATAATTCTCAAATGCTTTCTTCTGCAGTCAAGCAGAAGAAGTCTAATCCACCTTCCAAATGGCACTATGGTGTAGCATACAAAGTGTGCCAATGTTTGATCAAGTTGACACAGCATTTGAACCCAGATCTCCTTACCCAATTCCAGTGATGCTTGTATCTACAATGTCTACTAGTCTAATTCATCTTCCACATGACTCAGTGCCTACTGGATGAAGTTAAAATTCCTAATTTTTGTGATCAAACCACTTTATACCATTGGTGTCAAACTCAAATACTCATAAGTGGCTACTAATCTGTATATAAGTATCCCTGAGGGCAATACGTTGAGTTAGTTTTAAAATGTGTTATTATCTGTTTTATTATATTTTTGTTTAATTTGTTTAATATTTCACAATTTTCATCTGACTCAGCCTGCACTTAGGAATATTGGTGACCACATTTTGTTTTTGGCCATATGTTTGATTACTCTATTTTGTAGAATGGTCCAACTTTCCCTGCATTTTTATGTATCTCTTGACCACCACACACCAGTTAAACTGAATACTAGCCACTGCCAGATTATGGCCCTGTATTTCCCACCTTAATGTTTTTGCTTATGCCATTTTCTGTTACTAAAATATATCTCTTCCATCACCTTGGCATGGTGAATTCCTATTCATCTTTCAATTCTCAGGTCATTAGGTTACTTTCTTCATAATACCTCTATGCAAATCGTATGTATGACATTCACATGTTGTCATTAGAAAGCTGCAAAAGACTAATCAAACAAGTTCTGGTGCTTGGTTTCTTTTACATATACATAACTTCTATCAACAAAATGTACATTGTCACTGATGGGAACCATTCTTTCTTTTAAGACCAGAACATAGAGCACATTTATTCAGAAGGCACACAATATACCTGCCATCAAAGGATGGTGAGGCAGGCATGATAAAAAGAAATCTGTATAATGTGATAGTTTTCTGTTTCCAATTTAAGGAAGTAGAGGATAGATAATGCTAGCAATTGGCTTTATATTCTACTTTGCCATATTGAAGGACTGGTGAAGACAGAATGCATCAGTAAAGAAAAACATTTTTTGATTCACAAGAAAGGCCAACATATGAAAAGCTTGTAGGAAATATGGGAGAGTGGAACATAAAGAGTAAGAAACTAAACATGTCAGAAAACTCAAGAACACATTGTTCAAAAAAACTTTAAAAGAGAGTTGTAATTATTGCTATAATTATGATTATAAGTATCATAATAACTATTAAGTTATTAACTGAAGGAAAATAAAAAGGAATGGGGGGGAGAAAAAGGACAAACAGATCCCATATGAGATGTATTATCTAACACATTCAACATTAATTCATTTAAAAGTTATAAGGGAGAAGGATTAGATCCTGTCTTATAAAAAGCAACTTAACTGCACTTTGCCATTGAATGGAGAATGGCAAAATAATTTTCTAAACTAATTAGCCTACATTATAGTGAGGCGGACAGAAAGAGAAGATAATGGGGAGGGGAGAGTAGTTAAATAATAGCTAAAAATATGAGGTGGTAGATTTCTACTAAAATGAAACAGAAAATAGGAAGATAAAATAATGATACTGAATAGAAGTACACATCTATATATGTAAAATAGTTATAATAACTGTTCTGATGAGTATACATTTTTTAGAAAGCATGGAACAACTGAAGAAAAATAAGAAGGATTTGAGAATATTGTGCTCATGAGAAATTAGCATTCAATCCCTCCAAATATTTTACAGGCCTTAGGTAGTGGTAGAAATAAAAATATGTATTAACATATAAATAGCTTTCATGCTTCAATATGTATGATGTTATTGGTGTGGCTCCATCCTTGGCTAGGTCATGTAATAACTCCTTCACACTTTCTTATACTAGGCAACCCAAGTCCATGCCTTTCTTTCACAGAATATAGAATAGGCTATGATCATACATGTTCTACGTCTTTGATAACTTTTTTCAGATGTACAAATTTTGGTGATGTCTTTGGCATGCTTTTTGTACACAACTAGTAATTGGTAATATATTGCCTCCTTCAATGGCATGTGCCATGCATCTATCTCTTGCCATTTGAATCATGCCCAGTTTTCACTTTGTTCAAATACTGGTGTTGTCCCAGAATTTTTTGAAGAATACTGATGTTATAAAGGTGGCTGTTTGTGGAAATGGACAGTTTCGAGTAGTGGACAATCTGTATAATTTTCCAAGTGCAGTCCAAATTGATTTCCCTCTCCTGTGAAATTTGGGATCCAACTGTGTTTCCAATAATAATACCGGCTCATGACATTTATATATTTACATGGAGATATATCAAGGATTGATGATTTCTTCAATGTGGGAACTCCTTGTGATGGTGCACTGTGTACCCTATTTAAATTTTAGTAGATTGTATGTTTATATTTATTCATATATTATATATAATACATATATATACATATATTTCTATATATGCATATGTGTGTGCATGTGTGTGCATGTCTGTGTGTGTGTGTGTGTGTGTGTGTGTGTGTGTTATATCTGATTTTGGAAAGGTGTTCTGAAGTATGGTCAAGCATCAGTGTCTGGGACAAGTTGAACCCAGATCTTCCTGAACCCATGTCAAACCTTTTCTCAATTATACTACATGTCAACTGAATATTATGATTAGGGCATGGTTTATTTTTTTTTGAATAAGTAAAATGCTTTATTGGTTAAAAAAAAAAACTTAAGTGTTTCCAGAGTGGTGTTATTACATTGTATGATTGCTTTAGTAATTAGAAAAATAGCCATTTTTGTTAATGTCTGACAGAATTGCAATCTTAAAATCTAAAAATTGTAATCTCAGTGAAAGGTTACATCTTTATAAATAAATTATAAATAAATTCTAGAGGATTACATTTTTTCAAATAGGTCAGATTCTGGTGCACATCTTTTTTCTCTTGCCATTCTCTGATGGTGCTCTGCTTCAGGTAGCCTGTGTTGACATACTTTAGATGTGACTTGAGTTTTGTAATCATTTTTAGACCACTCAGAGTGAAAGCTTTATTTTTTCCAAGCATTTGAGCTCTTGTGTATACTTTTAAAACCTATCAACTAACAGCTTAAAAACTGAAACATTTTACAAGTGGTCCCCTTAGTAGTTTGTAAGCAACAGGATATAAAGAGCATAGCTAACCAGAATGAAAGGGATGAGTTTTGGTGTGTATCTCTCTGTTTCTGGACCTCAGTTAGGGAGGGGTCAGTGTTGGTTTACTTTGTAAAAACCATGGGTGGAATTGCTTAAAGAAAAAGGGGGAAGTTTGGTCATACTACCTTTAGTTTAGTTTCTTAGCACTACAAGTGCCATTCAGATCTCAAAGGGTATTTAAATGGCATGGACAGGAAAACGAACATAATAATTTTGTTTATAACTCATTTAGAAATTCACTTAGCATTTTATTTTGCCTTGGGAAGGTATGCATCTGAATATTTAATTTAATTTAATTTATTTATTTAACATATTTGGTTTTCAGCATTGATTTTCACAACAGTTTGAATTACAAATTTTCTCCCCATTTCTACCCTCCCCCCCACTCCAAGATGGCATATATACTGGTTGCCCTGTTCCCGACTCAGCCCTCCCCTCTATCACCCCCCTCCCCTCTCATCCCCTTTTCCCTTCCTTTCTTGTAGGGCAAGATAAATTTCTACGCCCAATTGCCTGTGTATCTTATTTTTTAGTTGCATGCAAAAACTTTTTTTTTGTTTTTGAACCTCTGTTTTTAAAACTTTGAGTTCCAAATTCTCTCCCCTCTTCCCTCCCCACCCACCCTCCCTAAGAAGTCGAGCAATTCAACCTAGGCCACGCATGTATCATTATGTATAACCCTTCCACAATACTCATGTTGTGAAAGGCTAACTACATTTTGCTCCTTCCCAACCCATCCCCCTATATTGAATTTTCTCCCTTGACCCTGTCCCCTTTCGAAAGTGTTTGTTTTTGACTACCTCCACCCCCATCTACCCTCCCCTCCATCATCCCCCCCTTTTATTTTTTTTATCTTCCTCCCTCTTCTTTCCTGTGGGGAAAGATACCCAACTGAGTATGTATGGTATTCCCTCCTCAGGCCGAATCTGATGAGCGCAAGGTTCACTCATTCCCCCCTCACCTGCCCTCTCCCCTCCTCCCACAGAATTGCTTCCTCTTGCCACCTTTATGCGAGATAATCCACCCCATTCTATCTCTCCCTATCTCCCTCTCTCAGTATGTTGCTCTCTCATCCCTTAATTTCATTTTATTTCTTTTAGATATCTTCCCCTCATCTTCAACTCACCCTGTGTCTGCTCTCTCTCTTTTACATACATATATATATATATATATATATACATACACATACATACATATACACATAGATATATACATACATACACATTCACTTATATATAGATATACATAAACATATATATAGCTATACATAAACATATATATATATATATATATATATATATATATATATATATATATATATATATATATATATATATATATATATGCATATTCCCTTCAACTTCCCTAATACTGAGGTCTCATGAATCATACATGTCATCTTTCCATGTAGGAATGTACACAAAACAGTTCAACTTTAGTAAGTCCCTTGCAATTTCTGTTTCTTGATTACCTTTTCATGCTTCTCTTGATTCTTGTGTTTGAAAGTCAAATTTTCTATTCAGCTCTGGTCTTCTCACTAAGAAAGCTTGAACGTCCTCTGTTTTATTGAAAGTCCATATTTTGCCTTGGAACATGATACTCAGTTTTGCTGAGTAGGTGATTCTAGGTTTTAATCCTAGCTCCATTGACCTCCGGAATATCGCATTCCAAGCCCTTCGATCTCTTAATGTAAAAGCTGCCAGATCTTGGGTTATTCTGATTGAGTTTCCACAATACTCAAAGTGTTTCTTTCTGGCTGCTTACAGTATTTTCTCCTTGATCTGGGAGCTCTGGAATTTGGCGACAATATTCCTAGGAGATTTCTTTTTGGGATCTATTTGAGGAGGTGATCGATGGATTCTTTCAATTTCTATTTTGCCCTGTAGCTATAGAATATCACGGCAATTCTCCTTGATAATTTCTTGAAAGATGGTATCTAGTCTCTTTTTTTGATCATGGCTTTTAGGTAGTCCAATCATTTTTAAATTATCTCTCCTGGATCTATTTTCCAGGTCAGTGGTTTTTCCAAGGAGATATTTCACATTATCTTCCATTTTTTCATTCTTTTGGTTCTGTTTTATAATATCCTGATTTCTCATGCAGTCACTAGCTGCCACTTGCTCCAATCTAATTTTTAAAGTAGTATTTTCTTCAGTGGTCTTTTGGACCTCCTTTTCCATTTGGCTAATTCTGCCTTTCAAGGCATTCTTCTCCTCATTGGCTTTTTGGAGCTCTTTTGCCATTTGAATTAGTCTGTTTTTTCAGGTGTTATTTTCTTCAGTGTATTTTTCAGTATTTTTTTGGGTCTCCTTTAGCAAGTCATTGACTTGTGTTTCATGGTTTTCTCACATCCTTCTCATTTCTCTTCCCAATTTTTCCTCTACTTCTCTAACTTGCTTTTCCAAATCCTTTTTGAGTTCTTCTATGGCCTGGGGCCAGCTCGTGTTTTTCTTGGAGGCTTTTGTTGTAGGCTCTATGACTTTGTTGTCTTCTTTAGGCTGTATGTTTTGGTCTTCTTTGTCACCAAAGAAAGAATCCAAAGTCTGAGACTGAATATGGGTGTGCTTTCGCTGCCTGGCCATATTCCCAACCAACTAACTTGACCCTTGAGTTTTTCAGTGGGGTATGAGTGCTTGTAGACTAACGAGTTCTATGTTCCACATTTGGCGGGGAGGTGCCAGCTGTCACACCAGCACTACTCCTTACCCAAGAACCCCCAACCTGTACTGGGCTTAGATCTTTGGCAGGCTGTGCACTCCTGCTCTGATCCACCACTTAATTCCTCCCACCAGGTGGGCCTGGGGCTAGAAGCAGCAGCAACTGTAGCTGCCCCACCTCCGCTGCCCCCGGGGTTGGAAGCCGAACCACGAACTCCTTCCACTCCTGTAGATTTTCCCACTAACCTTCTCCGCAGTCTTTGGTGTTTGTGGGTTGAGGGGTCTGGCAACTGCTGCAGCTCACATATTCAGGTCGCTAGGGGCCCCATCTGCCCAACTCCAAGTTTGGTTGTTCCACGCTGCTCAGGCTGGGTTCAGCTCCACTCCGTTCTCAGCTCCCAGCTCCCAGCTCTGTGTGGAATAGACCTCACCCAGAGATCATCCAAGCTCTCCTGGGCTGGAGCCCTGCTTCCCTCTGCTGTTCTGTGGGTTCTGCCGTTCTAGAATTGGTTCAGAGCCATTTTTTATAGGTTTTTTGAGGGACTCAGTACGGAGCTCATTCTAGTCCCTGCTTACCAGCCACCATCTTGGCTCTGCCCCCCAGGCATGGTTTATTTTGTATACACAATGCTATTTCCTTTGTTGATGATTTGGCAGATGAACTGATGCCTAGCATAAAGGTAGGAATTTGATTTAGAATTGAAGGATTGGAGTTCAAATTCTCTTCTCTACTACCTCTATGACCTTGGCTTAGGAACTATACTTCTAAAGACCTTATTTATAAAATAAATTCTTTGGTCCTAATGATTTGAATAATTCCTTTCATCTTTTATACAGGTGAAGTAAGATGGGTGTCACTAAGGAGGATTGGTATTTTCTAGGGTTTGTTGGGATCAGTGTAATTTAATATATAAATAGCAACACAGGCAAATTTTGCCCTCACTTTGATATTGTTCTTCTTTTTGACAATGACAGTAGCAAAGACTTCAGGTGACTATGTGTTTTATTGTCTCTCTTAATACTTATACTCTGAATTGCTGAACAGTATTGCTAATGTAGCATACTTAACATATGTATGGGACATTTATATTCAGTTCTATTGAGTGAGGTAGATTGATTGAATCAAATAGATGTAACCCCTGCCCCAAATGCCATTGGTATTTGGCTCTCTTCATTGGTGAAGATGAAGGCCCTATCCTGCATGAGGAATGGAGTGGTATTAATGAGAGGTGAGCTAGTTCTCATCCAGTTTCCCCTTAGGTGACTCTTTAAGCAGGAATCCCCCTTCTGTACTCTCCAAGCAAGAATCTTCTTTGAACATGCCATTGAGTCAGCTTCTAGCTTTGGGAGAGAAGATGAAAGAGTTAAATCCCATTCCAGGTTGAAGAAAAAGACTTTGGGAAGATATGAAAGAGTTTCCATCATGTCCCTGTTCCAGTTTGTTCTTCTAGAGACTTCAGTGAGTTTTCCCTAGGGTGAGATCAAGGATACCCTCTCTTGCTGGAGATGAGCTATCTCTATCTCAATGAGAAAAGTTCCTTCACTCTCTATTATATGGTATATATTCTCTTATGTATACCCTCCCATATTTCTGTTTTTTTTCCTATGATCTGTTCTACTTGTGTTCATTGTAGAAACAACATTAGGTGGAAAGGGCATCAAGCAGTGGATGTAAAGCTTGAAATCCCTTTCCTGAAAAAAATGACAAAGTTATGAAAATTTAGATGGAATGTGAATGTTACCCTCCAGGGGTGGGTATCCTGTGGCCTCAAGGCCATATATGGCCCTTTCAAGTAAGGTCCTTTGACTGAATCCAAACTTCATGGAACGAATTCCCCTAATTAAAGGATTTGTTTTGTAAAACTTGGACTCAGTCCAAAGGTTATACCCAAGGACCTAGGAGGCCACATGTGTCCTTGAGGCTGCAGGTTCCCTACATCTGTGACTAAAAATATTTTGTAATGCTATCTTTATTTTTTCTTTCTTTTAAATTTATTTTAAAATATTAACATTCATCTTTAAAAAATAGGGTTCCAAAGGTTTTCCTTCAACCCTACCTCTGTACCACCCATTGAGAAGGTAAGGAATATGATATCAATTGAAATGATTGAAAGATCTTTACATACTAGCCCTGTTGCAAAAAAATGGAGAAAAATAAAGCTTATGTATGCATGTGTGTGTGTATGTGTGTGTGAGTATGTTTATATGTACGTATATATGTGTGTGTATACACACATGCACACAAACATTTACAGATAGAGTTCATTATTCTCTCTGAAGGTAGATATCATTCTTCATCTTAAGTCCTTTGGAATTATCTTCGATCATTGTATTGATCAGAGTAGCTATGTCTTTAACAACTGATCATCATTTCAATATTACTATTACTATGTACAATGATCTCCTGGTTCTCTTCACTTTGCCCTGCATCAATTCATATAGGCCTTCCCAATTGTTTTTATGAAACTATCTTCCTAGTTATTTCTTATAGCACAATAGTATTCTATCACAACCATATATTATAACTTGTTTAGTAATGCCCAAATTGATGGCCATCCAATTCTTTGCCACCACAGAAAGAGCTTTTAAAATATTTTTGTACATGAAAGTCCTTTTGTCCTTTATCTTTGATCTGTTTGGAATATAGAGCTAGTGGTGGTATTGTTGGGTAAATGGTATGTGAAGTTTCATAATCCTGTAGGCATAGTTTCAAATTATTTTGCAGCATAGTTGGTTACATCTCTACCAACAGCACATTAATGTCCCTATTTTTTTCATATCTCTAGCACTTATAATACTTTTTTCTGTCATATTAACCAATCTGATAGGTGTGAGATGGTACCACAGAATTGTTTTAACTTGCATTTCTCTTATCAATAGTGGGTTAAAGCATGTTTTCTTATGATTATAGATAGCTTTGATTTTTACTTCTGAAAATTGCTTTTATATTTTTAACCATTTATCAGTTGGGAAATGGCTCTTATTTTCTTTTACAAATTTGCCTCATTTTCCGAAATATTTCTGAAATGATATCTTTATCAGAGAAACTTGGTATAAATTTTTTCCTGTCCATTTCCTGCCTTTCTTTTAATTTCATGATTTTCTTGCATCACTCTCATTTCTCTTCCCATTTTTTCCTCTACCACTCTTACTTGATTTTCCAAATCCTTTTTGAGCTCTTCCATGGCCTGAGACTAATTCACATTTATCTTGGAGGCTTTTGATGTAGAATCTTTGACTTTGTTGACTTCTTCTGGCTGTATGTTTCGATCTTCTTTGTCACCAAAGAAAGATTCTATAGTCTGAGTCCTTTTATGTTGCTTGCTCATTTTCTCAGTCAATTACTTGACTTTTAAACTCTTTGTCTGAGTATGAC
The DNA here is from genome assembly GCF_011100635.1 of Trichosurus vulpecula. Lineage (NCBI taxonomy): Eukaryota > Metazoa > Chordata > Mammalia > Diprotodontia > Phalangeridae > Trichosurus > Trichosurus vulpecula. The sequence goes on along the minus strand of NC_050573.1, from coordinate 262,704,617 downwards.
TGCTTCCAGAGTGGAGAGTGCGTTGTCCCAAGCTCCAGGGGTTTTCTGCTGCTGTTTTCAGAGCTACTTCTATTCTGAGGTAGTGTGACAATCCTCCCCTGGTCGTTGCTCTGGTCTTTGGGTGCCAGCACTCCTTTCTGCCATGTAACTACCAGAAGGACTTCCTCTCCACACCCACCAAAAGCTGTGCTACATCAGTACTCCTTTTCCCCCAAGGACCACCAAGCAGGACTTCAACCCAGATACAAGTAGGGCAAAGCAAGATAAAGCTGCCTTAGCTCCACAAAAGAGATCCCTGCATTCCCACTCTGATTAGCTGCTTGATTGCCCCCACTGTCTGTGGGCCTGGACCTCCAGAAGCATGAACTTCTTTCACCTAGGTCCAATAGTTTTCCTACTGACCTGCTAAGTAAGTTGTCTTTGGTCTTCGTGGCTTGAGAAATCTGGAAACTGCCAAAGCACAGTGATTCAGTGCCCTGAGGCCTGCTCCACCAGGTCTACTCCAGCCTGGTTTCTTCCAGGAAGGCCCATGCTGGGCCACGCTCTGCTCCCAGCACCATGGGATAGACCCTTCCCAGCGACCTTCCATTCTGTTTTGGTGGACTGGAGACTGGTTTCAGTCTGTCATTTTGTGGGTTCTGTAACTTTAGAATTTGTTTACAATCATTTTTACAGGTGTTTCAAGGGATTTGGGGGAGAGCTCAAGTGAGTCCCTGTTTTCACACCACTATCTTCTCTGTACTTATTTTGTGCAAAGAAGCAAATAGGCAGCTAAAAGTGTTAGTGGACAGAGAGCTAGGTCTAGAGTCAGGAAGATCAGAGTTCAAATCTGGCCTCAGATACTTACTGGCTTTGTAAAACTGTGCAAGTCACATAACTTGTGCTTGCTTTAATCTGCTGAGTTGGACATGGCAAATCACTATAACATCTTTGCCAAGGAAACCCCATGGACAGTACGGTCCATGGAGTCATGAAGAGTCAGACATCACTGAACAACAATTTCTTTTATTCCATAACTGGCTTGTACCAGTAATTGTTCCCTGATTCATATTTCTAAGTACTAGTACCCAATTTTCATCTTCTTTTTATGTATTCTATTCTTCAATAGAAGATAAGATCCTTGAGAGAGGGACCAATTGTTTTTTTTTTTTTTGCTTGTATTTGATTTTCCAATGTTTTTGGCATAGTGCCCAGACTAGTAGGCTCTTAATAAATTCTTGTGGACTGAGTGACTGATCCATAAAATACAATACATTAAATAGAAATCACACTGAGGTGATAGAGTCTAAAGGAGATCTATCTCCATTGATGATAATGGGTGCCTACAGAAATGTCAGCACTATAGAACCAATACAGGTGCTATTTTCCTTCTGGGCATAGAAAGTTGGCCTTGAAGCCAGAAAGGCACAAATATAGCTTTTACCTCTGACACATACTGCCTGTGTGACCCCATGAAAGTCACTTAAGCTCTCACTGAAGTAGGTAGCTAAAATTGTAAATTGCAGTGGGAGTGCAAATCACTATCGGTAACGAGAATTTCTTTTTCTGGGAGTTTCTTGTAACCATAAAATTACAGATTAAATTCCCATCCCAATCTTTCAGTTTAATCTACAGAATATTTTGGTATGATCAGATTTAGGGGAGTCTCATGTCAAGCTCTTTGTAAGCTCATTTTCCACTAATTTTCTTTTTACCTCCTACCCTGTGCCATCCATTTTGTGAGAAGATGGGGGTCATTATCTTGGGATCAACCTAATATTTTTTCAAATCAGCTTTCACATGAAACTATTTTTGCCTTTCACTATTATATCTTCCAAGGTTGCAAGGATATATTTTTTCTTTGCTATGCATTCAAGTTTCTGAATTCATTTAGCTTTCTTATTATGGCCAGTATTTTATGTCTGTTAAACTTCTAAAGGAAATTACAGTAGTCAATTTTGGTTTTAATTTCATTTGTTTCCTTAAAGTGAGCCAACAGTTCACTTAAATAGATCATGGTAGACATTCTTGTCTTTATTCATTCATCTAATTTGGAACTATTTTTGATTGCTTCTATAAATAATTGATTTCCCTATTCTACATAAATTGATGATTCTGGAATGTCCACCCTAGTTAAAGGCTCCATTACTTCTGTCCTAGACTATTGCAATAACCTAATTATTATCCCTGTCTCTTCCTGCCACATAGCTACTAAAGTGGAGTTAATGAAATCAGGTCTCACCATGTCATGTCCCTGCTTAGTATTGCCTGTTGCGTATCTTTTCCCTTTAGGATCAAATAGAGATCCCTGCAGTTATCATTTAAAGCCCTTCACAGTCTGGCCACAACCAATCTTTATATGATTATTATACACTAGTCACTTTATGGTCCCAGTGATTGAATGAAATCCCCTTTCCTCTCTACCTCTCTGAATTCATAGTTTTCTTTAATGTTCAGGTCAGTGCCAGTTTTACACAAAACCTTTATTGACATGCCTAACTGTTAGTGATGCCCTTAGATTACATTATATTTACTATAGCTTTGTTTATGTACTTGTATATATTTTCCCCATATAATTTAAACTCTGAGCAACAGAATTGTTTCCTTTTTGCCCTTGTATCTTTGGTGTTATATCAGGCACACGGTAGGCATTTAATAAAAACTCTTTGATTGAAATAACTGGTTTGTTGATTATGGTTTCCTCATCCTGTTTCATAGGCTATATTCAGTTATGAGGGTTATATAATTTGAATAACCAAGTTTTCTCCAAACAAATGAAATAATAACATACCTTCTTCATATGTACAGGCAGGAGACTATAGATTTGAAACCTATCATTTGTGATTAATTGTTGATTCGATTGGTTGAATTGCTTTTTATCATAGTTTCTTAATTTTTTTGCATGGAAATAACACAGTGAAAAAGAGAGTTATATATTTTCAATGGAAGGAAATAGAAAAAAATAAAACGTATCAATAAAATCTTAAACCATATTCTGACATAAGTATATTGTCAGCTTCGTGTTTTTGTTTGTGTTCTGTTCAAGAGTCAAGAGTGTAGCACCTTCATTCTCCCTTCTTGAAGAAAATATTCATAATACACAGACATTACACATGTAAGTATTCTACAAGGTTGTATTTTCTTTTGCTCAGTTAGCTTATATGTAAAATGAAAGCATGGGGCCAAATGAACTCTTACTTCTCTGTTACCTCTTATTCACTTATATTATGATCTTAAGCCGTACTTTACAATGCAGGTTTTGTTGTCTTTCATTGTAATCGGTTATGAGGGTTATTGACTCTCTCTCTCTCTCCCTCTCTCTCTCTCTCTCCCTCTCTCTGTCTCTCTGAAAATGTACAGATATGCCCACTTGAATGATCTTGAAATTTCCTCATAGGTTTGGCAACTTTTCAATCCTCTTCATGTTTGTGCTTAACTTGCACTTATCTTCGTGGCAAATTATTTGCTTGTGCTCCACAAGGTGAGATTTACCACTGTCCCATGATATGTTATTTCTTTTTTTTAGCTTTTAGAAAGGAATCTTTTAAAATGTTTTTTTTTAAATTCCATATTTTTTTATTTAATATTTTTTAGTTTTCAGCATGGATTTCCACAAGATTTTGAGTTACAAAAGATGGCATACATTGCAATTGCCCTGTTCTGCAGTTGGCCCTCCCCTCCATCATCCCACTACCCCTCCCCCTCCCTCCACTTTCTTGTAGGGCAAGACAGATTTCCACACCCCATTGTCTGTATATCTTATTTCCCAGTTGCATGCAAAAACAACTCTTTTTTGAGCATCTGCTCTTAACACTTTGAGTTCCAAATTCTCTCACTTCCTCCCACCCTACCCACCCACCCTAAGAAGGTAAGCAATTCAACATAGGCCACACATGTATCATTATGTAAAACAGTTCCACAATACTCATGTTGCGAAAGACTAACTATATTATCCTCCATCCTATCCTGTCCCCCTTTATTCAATTTTCTCCCTTCACCTTGTCCTTTTAATAAAGCATTTGCTTTTGGTTTCTTCTTCCCCCTATCTGACCTCCCTTCTGTTATCCCCCCTTTTTATCCCCTTCCCCCTAGTTTCCTGAAAGGTAAGATACCCAACTGAGTGTGCATGTTATTCCCTCCTCATGTCAAGTCTGATGAACACAAGATTCACTTCTTCCCCCTCACCTGCTCCCTCTTCCCTTCCAATGAACTGCTTTTTCTTGCCACTTTTATGTGAGATAATTTACCCCATTCTATCTCTCAGTTTCTCCCTCTCTCAATGTATTCCTCTTTCATCCCTTAATTTGATTTTTTTAGATGTCATCCCTTCATATTCAACTCACCCTGTGCCCTCTGTGTATATATATATATTCCCATCAACTACCCTAGTGCTGAGAAATGTCTCATGAATTACAAACATCAACTTTCCATATATGAATGTAAGTAAAGCAGTTCAACTTTAGTAATTGCCTTATTATTTCTATTTCTTGTTTACATTTTCATGCATCTATTGATTCCCATGCTGGAAAGTAAAATTTTCTATTCAGCTCTGGTCTTTTCACTGAGAAATCTAGAAAGTCCTCTATTTTTTGAAAATCCATATTTTGCCTTGGAGCATCATGCACAGTTTTGCTGGGTATATGAATCTTTGTTTTAATCCTAGCTCCTTTGACCTCCAGAATATCATATTCCAAGCCCTTCAATCCCTTACTGTAGAAGATGTTAGACCTTGTTTTACGCTGATTGTTTCTCCACAATACTCAAAGTGTTTCTTTCTGGCTGCTTTCAATATATTCTCCTTGACCTGGGAACTCTGCAATTTGGTGACAATATTCCTAGGATTTTTCTTTTTGGGATCTTTTTCAAGAGGCAATTGGTGGATTCTTTCAATTTCTATTTTTACCTTCTGTCTCTAGAACATCAGGGCAGTTTTCCTTGATAATTTCTTGAAAGATGATGTCTACGTTCTTTTTTTGATCATGGCTTTCTGATAGTCTAATAATTTTTAAATTATCTCTCCTGGAGCTGTTCTCCAGGTCAGTGATTTTTCCAATGAGATATTTCACATTGTCTTCAATTTTTTTCATTCCTTTGGTTCTGCTTTATTAGATCTTGATTTCTCATAAAGTCAATAGCTTCCACTTGCTTCAATGTAATTTTTAAGGTGGTATTTTCTTCAGTGGTCTTTTGGACCTCCCTTTCCATTTGGCTAATTCTGCCTTTCAAGGCATTCTTCTCCTCATTGGCTTTTTGGAGCTCTTTTCCCATTTTGAGTTAGTCTGTTCTTTAAGGTGTTAATTTCTTCAGTATTTTTTTTTGGATCTTGTTTAGCAAGTCATTGACTCATTTTTCGTAATTTTCTTGCATTACTCTCATTTCTCTTCCTAATTTTTCTTCTGCTTCTCTTACTTGCTTTTCCAAATCCTTTTTGAGCTTCTCCATGGCCTCAGACTAATTCACATTTATCTTGGAGGATTTTGATGTAGAATCTTTGACTTTGTTGATTCTTCTGCCTGTATGTTTTGGTCTTCTATGTCACCAAAAAAGATTCTAAAGTCTGAGTATGAATCTGAGTCTATTTTTACTGCCTATTCATATTCCCACCCAACTACTTGACCCTTGAGGTTTTTGTCGGGGTATGACTGCTTGTAGAGTAGAGAGTACATTAGGGGCCCTGCTCCTGTTTTCAAAGCTACTTCTAAACAGTGAGCTCTGCCACAGCAGCTCTCCTCCTCCCCTAAGAACCCCCAAACATGATCATGACCCAGGTCCAAGCAGGGAAAAACAGGCTCTGCACTTCCACTCTGATCTGCAGCTTAATTCCTCCCACCAAGTGGGCCTGGGGTGAGAAGCAACTGCAGCTGGAGCTCTGGAAGTAGCTGCAGAACTGCTTCACCTCCCCCGACCCCCCAGCATGGGGGGAGACTGTGCACTCCTCTCCCTCTGTTCCAGCAGTTTTTCCACTAACCTGCTCTGTTGTCTTTGGTGTTTATAGGTTAAGAATTCTGGTAACTGCCACAGCTCAATAATTCAGGGGTGTACAGCCTGTTCTGGCTAGCTCCCAGTCTGGATGCTCCTGGTGCAGCCCGGACTGGGCTGTGTTCCACTCTACTCCCATTTCCATGAGATAGACCCTTCCCAGCACCATCCAGGTTTTCCTGGGCTGGAGCCCTGCTTGCCTCTGCTATTTTGTGGGTTCTGCAGCTCTAGAATTTGTTCAGAGCCATTTCTTTCAAGTGTTTGGAGGGACCTTGGGGAGAACTTAAGCAAGTCCTTGCTTTCCATCTGCCATCTGGGCTCTGCCCCATGATGTGCTATTTCTTCTTGCCTTTGTTAACATTATAAAACCAATAGTGCCCATTTAAAATTTTGACTCTTGGTAAAAGAAGCCATGAGCCATCTTTCTATTTAGCTGCAACTTTTTATGGATGTTCTGGTTTCTTTTATGCTGAAAATGTTAATGGATATTGCTACTTTACATTTAGGACTGTACCAGTCTTGTGGGTTTGGGGAAAGTGAGCATAAAGGAAATCAGAAGAACCATATTTAAATCCTACTTCAGACATTTATTACTTATGTGGCCATAGGAAAGTCATTTAACCTCTGAGTCTCAACTTTCTTATTTGTAAAAGGGGGGTAATAATACATATATGTCTCACACTGTTATTGTGAGGAAAGCATATTACTAAATTTAAAAGACGCTCTCTATTTCACTTTTCCTTTTTTATCCCTTTTTGCATTTTATGTGCGTACAGTTATGGGTATATGTATATATTCATATATACACATATATGTATAAAATGAAATGCATTATCATTTAGTAGCAAAAGTTAATTAATGATTGCATATGGTTTAAATTAAATGCAATTGGTGCTTATAGATGCTTTAATAACTGAGACACCTTTCATAATAAATCTTTCTAAAAACCCATGAGAATGAAACAATAGATGAGAATATTTGACAAGATAAGGCATATACACATGTAATAATAACAACTTGTCAATCTTGCTCAGTGACTCAAAAAGGGAAACAAAATACTAAAAATCAACCAGGTATTAAAAGAGCTCTAAAATTTATCAGCCTAAAAATCCCTGGGGAGCATCATTTTTTCTCTATCCAATCATAATATGATGGAAAGATTAAAGATTTTTATATCAACTTTGTGTAAAACTTTAGGCAGATGTGTGGAATATATGTATGTATGTATGTGTGTATGTGTGTGTGTATATATATATGTATATATATATATATATATATATATATATATATATGTATATTTATATGAATATTCCCTTCAGCTACCCTAATACTGAGGGCTCATGAATCATACGCATCATCTTTCCATGTAGGAATGTAAATAAAACAGTTCAACTTTAGTAAGTCCCTTGTAATTTCTTTTTCTTGATTACCTTTTCATACTTCTCTTGATTCTTGTGTTTGAAAGTCAAATTTTCTATTCCGCTCTGGTCTTTTCACTGAGAAAGCTTGAAAGTCCTCTATTTTATTGTAAATCCATATTTTGCCTTGGAGCATGATACTCAGTTTTGCTGGGTAGGTGATTCTTGGTTTTAATCCTAGCTTCATTGACCTGTGGAATATCGTATTCCAAGCCCTTTGATCCCGTAATGTAGAAGCTGCCAGATCTTTGGTTATTCTGATTATGTTAACACAATACTAAAATTGTTTCTTTCTGGATGCTTGCAGTATTTTCTCCTTGATCTGGGAGCTCTGGAATTTGGTGACAATATTCCTAGGAGATTTCTTTTTGGGATCTATTTGAGGAGGTGATCGATGGATTCTTTCAATTTCTATTTTGCCCTGTGGCTCTACAATATCAGGGCAGTTCTCCTTGATAATTTCTTGAAAGATGATATCTATGCTCTTTTTTTTTATCATGGCTTTCAGATACTACCCCTTCCCACAATTTTCCACTCTGCTTCCAGCTCCATATTGGTAGACCTCACCCAGAGACCATCCAGGCTGTCCTGGGCTAGAGCCTTGCTTTCCTGTGCTCTTTTGTGGGTTCTGCAGTTCTAGAATTGGTTCAGAGCCATTTTTATAGGTTTTTGGAGAAACTTGGTGGGGAGCTCATGCTAGTCCATGCTTTTCAGCCACCATCTTGGCTCTGACCCCCCAATAGCTTGTTTTCTTAAGAACAGTAGACATATGATTAATGATTTTATTTAAATTGTTATTTTCAAATACAAAGAGTCTGTTAAAGGTAAACTTTAGTATTATTTAAATTATAACAACTCCACAGATATTAATCCTGAAGTAAGATTTTTCTGTATGTTCTTTTCCTATTTATTCTGTTGTTGCTGTTGGCCTATGAATGGAATATACATTCCTTAAATTCAAGTCTTCTCAAGTTTTGTTGTGTTTTTTAATCCCTAGAAAGTAGCACAGTGATGCCATGGATAACATTTAATAAATACTCATTCATTGATCACTTGTCATCCATGACCTTTAAAAAGCATTTAGGAACCAGTTACATGAATATCTACTATTATTTAGAGTATATAATATTTTGTAACTATGGAATTGTCAAGATCAACTGTTTTTCTATTAATACTAATGCACTTTTACATAAAAGCAGTAGTGGGATTCTTCTGGTTCACACTGGTTCAGTAGGGGGGGTACCTAATTTTAGGGTGAGTTCAGTGAACCAATTGAGACTGAGGATGGGGCCTGCACCAGCCCCATTAGTGATGGTGGTACCTTGGCTAGGTTTTGTGGAGAACTGGTTGTTAATTTCTTTGAATCCCACCACTGTCTAAAAGTCTTCTTTAAAAAATAGAGTGGAGCGAACATGGCTGCAGGTAAGCAGGGACTAGAGTGAGCTCCATACCGAGTCCCTCCAAAAACCTATCAAAAATGGCTCTGAACCAATTCTAGAACAGTAGAACCCACAGAACAGCAGAGGGAAGCAGGGATCCAGCCCAGGACAGCCTGGGTGGTCTCTGGGTGAGTTCTATTCAGCACGGAGCTGGGAGCTGGGAGCTGGGAGCTAGGAGCTGGGAACAGAGTTGAGCAGAGCCCAGCCTGAGCGGCATGGAACAACCAAACTTGGAGTCGGGCGGATGGGGTCCCTAGCGCCCTAAATATGTGAGCTGCGGCAGTTACCAGACCCCTCGACCCGCAAACACCAAAGACGTGGAGAAGGTTGGTGGGAAAAGCTGAGGGAGTGGAAGGAATTCACGGTTCGGCTAACAGCCCCGGGGCAGCGGAGGTGGGTCAGCTACAGCTGCTGTTACTTCCGGCCCCAGGCCCACCTGGTGGGAGGAATTAAGTGGTGAATCAGAGCAGGAGTGCACAGCCTGCCAAAGATCTAAGCCCAGTCCGGGTTGGGGATTGGGGAAAGAGCAGTGCTGGTGTGACAGAGCTGGCACATCCCCGCCAAACGTGGAACATAGAACTCGTTAGTGTAAAAGCAGTCATACCCCACTGAAAAACTCAAGGGTCAAGTTAGTTGGTTGGGAATATGGCCAGGCAGCAAAAGCACACCGAGATTCAGTCTCAGACTTTGGATTCTTTCTTTGGTGACAAAGAAGACCAAAACATACAGCCTAAAGAAGACAACAAAGTCATAGAGCCTACAACAAAAGCCTCCAAGAAAAACACGAACTGGACCCAGGCCATAGAAGAATTCAAAAAGGAGTTGGAAAAGCAAATTAGAGAAGTAGAGGAAAAATTGGGAAGAGAAATGAGAAGGATGCAAGAAAACCATGAAAAACAAGTCAATGACTTGCTAAAGGAGACCCAAAAAATACTGAAAAATACACTGAAGAAAACAACACCTTAAAAAACAGACTAACTCAAATGGCAAAAGAGCTCCAAAAAGCCAATGAGGAGAAGAATGCCTTGAAAGGCAGAATTAGCCAAATGGAAAAGGAGGTCCAAAAGACTACTGAAGAAAATGCTACTTTAAAAATTAGATTGGAGAAAGTGGAAGCTAGTGACTTTATGAGAAATCAGGATAATATTTCCTTGGAAAAACCAGTGACCTGGAAAATAGATCCAGGAGAGATAATTTAAAAATTGTTGGACTACCTGAAAGCCATGATCAAAAAAACAGCCTAGATACCATCTTTCAAGAAATTATCAAGGAGAACTGCCCTGATATTCTACAGCCACAGGGCAAAATAGAAATTGAAAGAATCCATCGATCGCCTCCTCAAATAGATCCCAAAAAGAAATCTCCTAGGAATATTGTCACCAAATTCCAGAGCTCCCAGATCAAGGAGAAAATACTGCAAGCAGCTAGAAAGAAACAATTTGAGTATTGTGAAACCCAATCAGAATAACCCAAGATCTGGCAGGTGTGTATGATTCATGAGACCTCAGTATCAGGGTAGTTGAAGGGAATATGCATATATATATATGTTCATTTATATATATAAGTGAATGTGTATGTGTGTATATATCTATGTGTATATGTATGTATGTGTATGTATGTATATATATGTGTATATATATATATATGTATATATATATATGAAAACACACACACACACACACACACACACACATATATATATATATATATATATATATATATATATATATACACATATATATGTAAATGAGAGAGAGCAGACACAGGGTGAGTTGAAGATGAAGGGAAGATATCTAAAAGAAATAAAACGAAATTAAGGGATGAGAGAGCAACATACTGAGAGAGGGAGATAGGGAGAGATAGAATGGGGTGGATTATCTCGCATAAAGGTGGCAAGAGGAAGCAGTTCTGTGGGACGAGGGGAGAGGGCAGGTGAGGGGGGAATGAGGGAACTTTGCTCTCATCGGACTTGGCCTGAGGAGGGAATACCATACATACTCAGTTGGGTGTCTTACCCCACAGGAAAGAAGAGGGAGGAAGATAAAAAAAATAAAATGGGGGGATGATGGAGGTGAGGGCAGATGGGGGTGGACGTAATCAAAACAAACACTTTTGAAAGGGGACAGGGTCAAGGGAGAAAATTCAATAAAGCGGGATGGGTTAGGAGGGAGCAAAATGTAGTTAACCTTTCACAGCATGAGTATTGTGGAAGGGTTATACATAACGATACATATGTGGCCTAGGTTGAATTGCTCGACTTCTAGGGAAGGGTGGATGAGAAGGGAAGAGGGGAGAGAATTTGGAACTCAAAGTTTTAAAAACAGATGTTCAAAAACAAAAAAAAAAGTTTTTGCATGCAACTAAAAAATAAGATACACAGGCAATGGGGTGTAGAAATTTTTTTTTCAGTGTTAGCTATTTGTTTTTATTTTGCTTTGTTTTATTTTATTTTTAGAATTAACTGTGGTTTTTATAATCTGTATGAGCTCTCTGTTTTTTTAAATTTATTTATTTAATATATTTGGTTTTCAGCATTGAGTTTCACAACAGTTTGAATTACAAATTTTCTCCCCATTTCTACCCTCCCCCACCTCCAAGATGGCATATATTCTGGTTGCCCTGTTCCCCAGTCAGCCCTCCCCTCTATCACCCCCTTCCCCTCTCATCCCCTTTTCCTTTCCTTTGTTGTAGGGCAAGATAAATTTCTACGCCCCATTGCCTGTGTATCTTATTTTTTAGTTACATGCAAAAACTATTTTTTTTTGTTTTTGAACATCTGTTTTTAAAACTTTGAGTTCCAAATTCTCTCCCCTCTTCCCTTCCCACCCACCCTCCCTAAGAAATCGAGCACTTCAACCTAGGCCATGCATGTATCATTATGTATAACCCTTCCACAATACTCATGTTGTGAAAGGCTAACTACATTTTGCTACTTCCCAACCCATCGCGCTTTATTGAATTTTCTCCCTTGACCCTGTCCCCTTTCCAAAGTGTTTGTTTTGATTACCTCCACCCCCATCTGCCCTCACCTCCATCATCCCCCCCTTTTATTTTTTTTTTATCTTCCTCCCTCTTCTTTCCTGTGGGGTAAGATACCCAACTGAGTATGTATGGTATTCCCTCCTCAGGCCAAATCTGATGAGAGCAAGGTTCACTCATTCCCCCCTCACCTGCCCTCTCCCCTTGTCCCACAGAACTGCTTCCTCTTGCCACCTTTATGCGAAATAATCCACCCCATTCTACTCTCCCTATCTCCCTCTCTCAGTATGTTGCTCTCTCATCCCTTAATTTCATATTATTTCTTTTAGATATCTTCCCTTCATTGTCAACTCACCCTGTGTCTGCTCTCTCTCTTTTACACATATATATATATATATATATATGTATGTATATACATATATATATATATAAAAACACACATATATATACACACATACACATGCATACATATACACATACTTACATACATACATACATACACATTCACACACACACACACATACACACACACACACACACATATATATATATATACACACATAAACATATATAAATGCATATTCCCTTCAACTACCCTAATACTGAGGTCTCATGAATCATACACATCATCTTTCCATGTAGGAATGTAAAAAAAACAGTTCAACTTTAGCAAGTCCCTTGCAATTTCCGTTTCTTGATTACCTTTTCATGCTTCTCTTGATTCTTGTGTTTGAAAGTCAAATTTTCTATTCATTTCTGGTCTTTTCACTGAGAAAGCTTGAAAGTCCTCTATTTTATTGAAAATCCATATTTTGCCTTGGAACATTATAATCAGTTTTGCTGGGTAGGTGATTCTAGGTTTTCATCCTAGCTCCATTGACCTCCGGAATATCGTATTCCAAGCCCTTCGATTTCTTAATGTAGAAGATGCCAGATTTATTCTGATTGGGTTTCCACAATACTCAAAGTGTTTCTTTCTAGCTGCTTGCAGTATTTTCTCCTTGATCTGGGAGCTTTGGAATTTGGTGACAATATTCCTAGGAGATTTCTTTTTGGGATCTATTTGAGGAGGCGATCGATGGATTCTTTCAATTTCTATTTTGCCCTGTGGCTGTAGAATATCAGGGCAGTTCTCCTTGATAATTTCTTGAACGATGATATCTAGGCTCTTTTTTTGATCATGGCTTTCAGGTAGTCCAATAATTTTTAAATTATCTCTTCTGGATCTATTTTCCAGGTCACTGGTTTTTCCAAGGAGATATTTCACATTGTCTTCCATTTTTTCATTCCTTTGGTTCTGTTTTATAATATCCTGATTTCTCATGCAGTCACTAGCTTCCACTTGCTCCAATCTAATTTTTAAAGTAGTATTTTCTTCAGTGGTCTTTTGGACCTCCTTTTCCATTTGGCTAATTCTGCCTTTCAAGGCATTCTTCTCCTCATTGGCTTTTTGGAGCTCTTTTGCCATTTGAGTTAGTCTGTTTTTTAAGGTGTTGTTTTCTTCAGTGTATTTTTCTGTATTTTTTTGGGTCTCTTTTAGCAAGTTATTGACTTGTTTTTCATGGTTTTCTCGCATCCTTCTCATTTCTCTTCCCAATTTTTCCTCCACTTCTCTAACTTGCTTTTCCAACTCCTTTTTGAGCTCTTTCATGGCCTTGGACCAGTTCATGTATTTCTTGGAGGTTTCTGTTGTAGGCTCTTTGGCTTTATTAATTTCTTCCATCTGAATGTTTTGGCCTTCTTTTTCAGCCAAGAAAGAATGCAAAGTCTGAGAATGAATATGGGTGCTTTTTCGCTGCCTGGCCATATTCCCAGCCATCTAACTTGACCCTTGAGTTTTTCAGTGGGGTATGACTGCTTGTAGATTACAGAGTTCTATGTTCCACGTTTGGGGGGGAGGTGCCAGCTCTGCCACACCAGCACTGCTCCTTCCCCAAGAACCCCCAACCCGAACTGGCCTGAGATCTTCGGCAGGCTGCGCACCCCTGCTCTGATCCGCCACTTAATTCCTCCCACCATGTAGGCCTGGAGCCGGGAGTAAGAACAGCTGTAGCTGCCCCACCTCTGCTGCCCCCGGGGTTGGAAGCCGAACCGGGAACTCCTTCCACTCCCGCAGCTTTTCCCACTAACCTTCTCCACAGTCTTTGGTGTTTGTCGGTTGAGAAGTCTCGTAACTTCCGCAGCTCACTGAATCAGGGCGCTAGGGCCCCCTCCGCCCGGCTTCTGGTCTGGATGGTCCACGCCGCTCAGGCTGCGCTCTGCTCCACTCCGTTCCCAGCTCCCAGCTCCCAGCTCTGAGCTCCGTGTGTGATAGACCTCATCCAGAGACCATCCAGGCTGTCCTGGGCTGAAGCCCTGCTTCCCTCTGCTGTTTTGTGGGTTCTGCCATTCTAGAATTGGTTCAGAGCCATTTTTTATAAGTTTATGTAGGGTTTACGTATGAAGCTCACACTATTCCCTGCTTACCAGCTGCCATCTTGGCCAGAGTGTAGAAATTTATCTTGCCCTACAAGAAAGGAAGTGAAAAGGAGATGAGAGGGGAGGGGGGTGATAGAAGGGAGGGCTGACTCGGGAACAGGGCAACCAGAATATATGCCATCTTGGAGTGGGGGGGAGGGTAGAAATGGGGAGAAAATTTGTAATTCAAACTCTTGTGAAAATCAATGCTGAAAACCAAATATGTTAAATAAATAAATTTAAATAAGAAAATAATAAAAAAAATAGAGAAAAGGATGTTTGGATGGCCAAACTTCACCAAAGAGCACAATTTTTGCTTGGGGAACAAGTATTGAGTGAGATATATCATTTTTTTTCTTGACCCCGAGAAATGTATCATAGAAAAAAAAAAGATGGAGTGATTCTGAGAATCAGGTGCAAGGTTTGGTGTGGATTGAGAGGTGGCATATGAGTCAAAATAGTAAATTTAATGTTAATATTTAATAATAGTTCATTTATTCACTTGTGCTATATTAGATCCTGGCAAACAAAATAAAAGTGTTTCTGAGGAAAAAAGAATCTGCTATATTAGGGTGAGTACTGCTGCCTCTTAGAGGAACATTTCAAGTAGAGTGCCACTTGGTGGATGATTCAGATATTGCACAATAAATAAATTTAAATTTCTTTACAGCACATAAATCTGGAACTGCAAGGCACCTCAGAGGCCACCTAGTCCTAGTCCTTCATTTTACAGATGATGGATATGAAGCCCAAAAGGTTTAAGTGAATTTTGCCAAGGTTATACATGTAGTATTATAAGTGTTACTTGAATGCAAATTTTGTAGATAGATTATATAACAAAACATAGCCATGCATGTTTGTACACCTATATGGATACTTACAGTACATATGCCTACTTGTACATGTGTATATGTAAACACACATACCTTTATAAATATATAAGCTGTAGAGAAGAAGTAAAAATGAATTGGCAAAAGATGTCCATTGCCAAGAAATCCTTAAACCAATAAAATCACAGATCAGAAGAAACAAATTTGTCACTAAAATACACTCAAACCCACGCATACATACACATATTATATGTTCCTGTGTACATATATATGTGCATAGATGCATATTTGAAGATATCTACACACATACACATACTTATCACTGTATGTATCACTATCTATAACTTTGTCTTTTCCTCTTTCTTTTACTTTTCACTTTTCTTAGAAAAATCTTAAATGTATGTGTGTATATCATGTATATACATTCATGTTTACCTAGTTATATGTATATACATATGAATTTGTATAAATATAGATGTAATACAGATATAGATATTGATACTAGAGATGTCTAGCTATATGCACATATATACATACACTATACATGTATGGTTTATATTAATTTATACTTATGTAATATATATATATATATACATATATATACATCAGATTGTATGTTATCAATTAATAGAAATAAGATTAAATTGCTATTTTGGTACCAGATTACAGAAACTCTTTGGATGCTAAATTCAAGTGTTTGGATATGATCAGACACAAAATAAAAGGAATCAGACTTCCTCCCCAACAATTTAATATCAGTTGGATTCAATGAAAATTTATTGTACATTCACAATGTAAAAGACTCTGTGCACGATTAAGGCAGTAGTTTAAGAGAATAAGAATTGTAGGAGTATAAAGGATAGATCTGAGAATGGGAAAACTAAAGAAAGATAACCTACCCTTTGAAAGAAAGAAATTAATCAAGTTGTGAGTAGATAAAGAATCTAGAGGAGGGTGTATTCAATAAGAATGGAGAAGGGCTAAATGTAACACAATTAGAAATCACTAATGGCTTAGTGACTTGCTGTTTATACAGGTCTAAGATGATACAAATTTCAAAAATTCCAATTCCATTTAAATATGTGGAAAAACTATGTCAATGTTTGACCTTAAGAAGAGTGGAATGTTGAATTTCAGAAACTAGTGATTTTCCACTAGCTAAAGGTCTTCAAAAAGAGGATAGGTAGAGGTGGAGCCAAGATGATGGCTGGAAAGCAGGGACTTGCTTAAGCTCTCCCTGAAATCCCTCCAAAAACCTGTAAAAATGGCTCTGAACAAATTCTAGAGCTTTAAACCCATGAAATAGCAGAGGAAAACAGGTCTCCAGCCCAGGAAAGCCTGGATGGTCACTGGAAAGGGTCTTTCATATGGTACTGGAAGGGGAGCACAGCCCAGAGTAGGCCACACTAGGACAGACCAACAGGAGTGAGCCAGCTGGGACAGGCCTTGGGGCAATGAATCAGTGAGCTTTGGCAGTTACCACACTTCTCAACCCACAAATACCAAACAGCAAGTTAGAGGGAAACTGTGGAATCAAGTTCAGAGCAGTCTGATCACCAGCCCTGGGGGTGGCAGAGGTGGTGCAGCAGTGCCAGAGGCAGCAGTAGGAAACTCCTGAGGCTGCTTCCAGAGCTAAAGTGTCATCTACTTCCTGAGTCCCTGGCTCACATGGTGGAAGGAATCAAGCTGCAGATCAGAGAGGGAGTGCAATGGGTGCTTTGTGGGCACAAAGGCATATTCCCTTGTTGTGCCCTATATGGATCTGTGTTGCAGTCCTGGTTGGTGGTTCTTGCAGGAGGAGGAGCACAGCGGTGACAGAGCCTGGGGTGATGGTAGAGTAGAAGTAGCTCTGAAAACAGCAGTGCTTGGACCCTAAAGCTTGGGACAAAGTAGTCTCTACTCTACAAGGAGTCATATCCTGACAATAAGCTGAAGGGTCCTTGGCTGGGAACATGAACAGTCAGCGAAAATGAACTCAGACTGAAACGCAGACTGAAACTCAAACTCTAGATTGCTTTCTTGGTGACAAAGAAGAACTAAACATACAGCCAGAAGAAGTCAACGAAGTCAAAGATTCTACATAAAAAGCCTCCAAGAAAAATATGAATTGGGCTCAGGCCATGGAAGAGCTCAAAAAGGATTTGGAAAAGCAAGTTAGAGAAGTCGAGGAAAAATTGGGAAGAGAAATGAAAGTGATGCAAGAAAATCATGAAAAATGATTCAACAACTTGCTAAAGGAGACCCAAAAAATACTGAAGAAAATAAAAACTTGAAGAATAGACTAACTGAAATGGTAAAAGAGCTCCAAAAAGCCAATGAGGAGAAGAATGCCTCAAAAGGCAGAATTACTCAAATGGAAAAGGAGGTCCAAAAGACCACTGAAGAAAATACTACCTTCAAAATTAGATTGGAGCAAATCGAATCTAGTGACTTTACGAGAAATCAAGATATTATAAAACAGAGTCAAATGAATGAAAAAATGGAAGACAATGTGAAATATCTCATTGGAAAAACCACTGACCTGGAAAATAGATCCAGGAGAGATCATTTAAAAAATTATTGGACTACCTGAAAGGCATGATCAAAAAAAAAAAAGAGCCTAGATATCATCTTTTATGAAATCAACAAGGAAAACTGTCCTGATATTCTAGAACCAGAGGGTAAAATAGAAATTGAAAGAATCCACTAACTGCCTCTTGAAAAAAGATCCCAAAAAGAAAACTCCTAGGAATATTGTCACCAACTTCCAGAGTTTCCAGGTCAAGGTGAAAATACTGCAAGCAGCCAGAAAGAAACAATTTGAATATTTTGGAAACACAATCGGGATAATACAAGATCTAGCAACTTTTACGTTAAGGGATTGAAGGGCTTGGAATATGATATTCTGGAGGTCAAAGGAGGTAGGATTAAAAACAAGAATCAAATATCCAGCAAAACGGAATGTAATGCTTCAATGGCAAAATAAGATTTTCAATGAAATAGAGGACTTTCAAGCTTTCTCAATGCAAAGACCAGAGCTGAATAGAAAATTTGACTTTCAAATACAAGAATCAAGAGAAGCATGAAAGGTAAACAAGAAAGAGAATTCATAAGGGATTTACTAGATTTCAACTGTTTTGTTTACATTCCTACATGGAAAGATGATGTTTGTAATTCATGAGACCTTTCTCAGTATCAGGGGAATTGAAGGGAATGTAGACAGTAGGCATAGGGTGAGTTGAATATAGAGGGATGATATCTAAAAAAATGAAATAAATTTAAGGAGTGAGAGAGGAATATATTGAGAGAAGGAGAAAAGGAGAGATACAATGGGTCAAATTGCCTCACATGAAAGTGGCAAGAAAAAGCAGTTTTGTTGGAAGGGAAAAGGAATCAGGTGAGGGGGAATGAGTGAATCTTACTCTCAAAGGATTCAACTTGAGGAGGGAATAACATACACACTCAGTTGGGTGTATCACTCCACAGGAAAGTTAAGGGAAGGGAATTAAAAAAAGGGGGATGATAGGAGGGTGGGCATATAGGAGGAGGAGGTAATCAAAAGCAAATACTTTTGAAAAGGGACAGGGTCAAGGGAGAAAATTGAATAAAGGGGGATAGGATAGGAAGGAGGAAAATATAGTTAGTCTTTCACAACATGAGTATTGTGGAAGGGATCATTGCATAAAGATACACATATCGCCTATGTCGAATTGCTTGCCTTCCTAGGGAGGGTGGGTGGGACGGGAAGAGGGGAGAGAATTTGGAAATGAAAGTTTTAAAAGCAGGTGCTTAAAAAAGTTGTTTTTTGCATACAGCTGGGAAACAAGATACATAGGGAATGGGGCATAGAAATCTATCTTGCCCTACAAGAAAGTAAGGGGAAAGGGGATGGGGTGGGGGAGTGGGGTGAAAGAAGGGAGTCCTGACTGGGGAATGAAGCAATCAGAATATAGGCCATCTTGGAAAGGGGGGACGGTAGAAGTGTGGAGAAAATTTGTAACTTAAAATCTTGTGGAAATCAATGTTGAAAACTAAAATGTTAAATAAAAATGATAAAATAATAAAAAAGATGATAGATAATGATTTGTTGGGGATATTACAAAAGGAACTCCTGCTTCTAGTCAGGCCTGCACTTCAGATTTGGGGTTGTTCTATCTTAAGGGTTCTTCTACTTCTGAAGCCATGTAAAGCTAATCTCATGTAGCAGATAAATATATATGCGTATTTTCCAGAGAAAAGTTTCCTCTTGTGGTTTATTAGGTAGAATATAACAGAATGTGCTATTAAAAATAATGTAAATGTTCCAGTGTTGTGTATAAGCTTAGTTCTGTTAGACTATCTGGGGGATATAATTTTATTACTTCTGGAATATCCTGGAAAAATTGAGTATAGTTTCAGTAACCAGTCAGTATTATACTGTAAAAACTGTGTCAAATCCTATGAGAGATCAAGGGAAGGAAATTGCAAAGGAAGTCACTGACAACTTGAAAGATAATAATTTTACCACAATGAGAGATATGAATGCCAGATTTTATATAATTAAGCACGTAATGAGTACTAAAGAAATGGAAACATTAGGATTAAGTAATATTTTCAACAAGATTGACTGAGACCTCAGACCAGTTAAATTTGCAATGATGCTCCCCCCCATCCTTGGGGGGGAGAAAGCAAAATAAATAACATCATTTGAAAAGCCACATTCTGATTTGAAGATGATTTATTAGAGGTGCAGAGAAAGAAAAAGATACATTTTGGGATATGGACAATGAGTGGATTTGTTTTATTTGTTAATATATACATATATGCCACAAGAAAAGTTTTTAAGTAGGGAAAGAGGATGATAAAGAAGGCTTTTGAAATACTTTCTTTTAAATACAGAGGAGAAAGGAAGGAGCTAATTAGGAAAAAATAACATGACAGCTTTGAAATTAAAGTATAACATTTATTATATGTTTTTAAAATACAAGATTTATGTAACAGATTCCTACTTTCATATACAATCTGTCATTTTGTTCTTATTTATGTATTAATAGCTAATTCTTAAATACTGCTCTAAGATTTCCCAAGAACTTTACATTTGCAGTCATTTGATCCTTACAACAACTCTGGGAGGTATGTGCTATTATAATCTCAATTTTACACATAAGTAATCAGAGGTTAAATGACTTCCCAGAGTCATAGAGCTAGTAAGTGTCTGAGGAAGAATTTGAATCCTTGTGTTCCTGAATCCAGCCCAACAGTTACATAAAAATATCCATGGATATCATGTTCTTTAAAGTGTTGAAGGGAAAGGAATGAAATACATACACAAATCATCAAAGGAGCAAAGTAATAAAGAGTTGGGAAAAACAGGATCTAAGAACATAGGTGGAATGGTGAGCTTTAGAGAGGAAGAATCTGGCTTCCTCTAGAATAATGGAAAACATGAGTGAAGACAAGATAGTAACATGAAAAATTTATAGATCAGTTTGCTCATAACAGGGGGTCTTGGTCTGGTCAGCAAAATTATGAGGTCATTTGCTGCTTAGAATAATAGTACCGACTTCTGTAGTTCAAATTTATTTGAAGAAAGTAAATTCTATTTCTGGATGCAATTTTAAAATTACCGTGATTTAATTAATTGGGCAGCTAGTGGATAGAGTGCAGAGCCTGGAGTCAGAAAGAGTCCTTTCCTTGAGTTAAAATTTAACTTCATTCACTTATAAGCTGTGCGGCCCTGGGGTCATCTATAAAATGAGCTGGAGAAGGAAATAGAAAATCACTCCAGAATCTTGGCTAAGAAAACCACGAATGGGGTCACAAAGAGTCAGACAGTCAGACATGGCTGAAAATGATTGAACAACAACAACAATTTACATAAATGGTAGTGTTGTATGTAGGTGTATTTCTTTAAAAATAAATAATTTTCATTGATTTTTAACCTTTTGTCAACTGGCAATGAAAAAGAAAAAAAATCATTTGCTTTCAACTCTATCATTGATTTGCAGACCTCTGAATCTGAGGAATTTTTCTGAGATTAAGACATGATTTGGACAGTGATATTTGAATTGGAAGAGACTTTAGAGAAAATTTGTATTATTTTATTCAAAAATATATGTGGAAACAAAAGCACAAAGTGCTTAAATTATTTTGTGAAGATTGAATAAATAGTGATTAACAGACAAAGGATCGAAACCCAATATAAAAATGTTTATTTTTAATTTAATTTTTTATTTAAATGCTATTTTATTCTTCCCCAAATATTTTTAAAAATTTAAATTCATTGATTTTCAGTTTTCAACATTCATATCCACAAGATTTTGAGTTACAAATTTTATCCCCATCTCTATCCTCAACCCACCACCCCAACATGTCATGTATTCTGATTGCCCCTTTCCCCAGTCTGCCCTCCCTTATATAACCCCACTTTTCTCCTTATCCCCTTCCCCCTTACTTCCTTGTAGGGCCAGATAGATTGCTATATCCCATTGCCTGTGTATCTTATTGTCCAGTTGCATGTAAAAACAAATTTTAACATTTGTTTTTAGAACTTTCAGTTCCAAATTCTCTGCCTTTTCCCTCCCTAAACCCCTCCTTGAGAAGGCAAGCAATTCGACATAGGTCATACATGTATCATTATGCAAAACACTTCCATAATAGTAATGTTGTCAAAGACCAGTTATATTTTCCTCCATCCTGTCCCATCCCCCATTTATTCAATTTTCTTCTTCGGCCCTGTCCCTTTTCAAAAGTGTTTGCTTTTGACTACCCCTTCCCCCAATTTTTCCTCCTTTCTGTCATCCTCCCTTATCTTCTTCCTCCCTACTTTCCTGTAGAGTAAGGTACCCAACTGAGTGTGTAAGTTAAAGAAAGTTAAAGAAAGTTCTTAAGCCAAATCCAATAAGATTAAGGTTCACTCAATGCCTTTCACCAAACCCCTATTTCCTTCCATTATAACAATTTTCTCTTGCCTCTTTTATGTGAGATATTTATCCCATTCTATCTCTTTCTGTTTCCAAATATATTCCTCTCTCATGTCTTAATTTTATTTTTTAGATATCATCCTTTCATATTCAACTCACCCTGTGCTCTGTGTGTGTGTGTGTGTGTGTGTGTGTATGTATTCCTTTCAACTACTGTAATACTGAGAAAGATCTCATGAGTTACAAATATCATCTGTCCATGTAGGAATGTAAACAGTTCAACTTTTTTAAGTCCCCTATGATTTCTCTTTTCTGTTTACCTTTTCATGCTTCTCTTGATTCTTGTATTTGAAAGTCAAATTTCCTATTCAGCTCTCTTTTCATTGAAAGTACTTGAAAGTCCTCTATTTTATTGAAAATCCATATTTTGCACAGAAGTATTATACTCAGTTTTGCTGGGTAGGTGATTCTTGCTTTTAATCCTAGATCCTCTGATGTCTGGAATATCATATTTCAAGCCCTTTGATCCCTTAATATAGAAGCTGCTAGATCTTGGATTATCCTGATTGTGTTTCCACAATACTCAAATTGTTTCTTTCTGGCTGCTTTCAATATATTTTCCTTGACCTGGGAACTCTGCAATTTGGTTACAATATTCCTAGGAATTTTCATTTTGGGAACTTTTTCAAGAGGTGATCAAGGGATTCTTTCCATTTCTATTTTCCCCTCTGGTTCTAGAATATCAAGGAAGTTTTCCTTGATAATTTCTGGAAAGACGATGTGTAGGCTCTTTTTTTTTTGATCGTGGATTTCAGGTAGTCCAATAATTTTTAAATTATCTCCCCCAGAACTATTTTCCAGGTCAATTGTTTTTCCAATGAGATGCTCCACATTATCTTCTATTTTTCATTCTTTTGGTTTTCTTTTATACTTTCTTGATTTCTCATAAATTTATTAGCTTCCATTTGCTCCATTCTAATTTTTTTATTTCCTATTTTTAGATATTTTTAATTTTTAGTTTACAACACTGAGTTCCACATTTTTGAATTGCAAATTTTATTCATTTCCCTTCCCTTCCACCTCTCTCCCCCCAAGATAGAAAGGAATCTGATATATGTTCTACATATTTCTTATTTTACACAATAGTATAAACTTATTTAAATTATTTTATACAATAGTCAAGTTGTAAAGAAGAATTATGACAAATGGAATGAGTCATGAGAAAGAAAAGACAAAACCAAAAATGAAGAGAAAAAAAGAGAGAGCAAAGGGATTGCCTCAATCTGTATTTAGACTCCATATTTCTTTCTCTAGATGTAGATAACTCTTTCCCTCATGAGACCTTTGGAGCTGTCTTTGAACCTTGCATTGCTGAGAAGAGCCAAGTCTCTCAAAGTTAATAATCACAGAAGCCATATGTCTCTGGTTGTGTACAACATTATCCTGGTTCAGCTCATGTCACTCAGCATCATATCATGTAGGTCTTTCCAGGTAATTAAGAAGTCCATATCTTCCCCATTTCCTATAGCACAAAAGTATTCCATTACATTCATATACCACAACTTGTTTATCCTTTCCCCCACTGATGGGCATCCCCTTGATTTCCAGTTCTTTGCTACCACAAAGAGAGATGCTATAGATATTTTTGTACATTTGGGTCCCTATCCCACTTGTGTGATCTCTTAGGGATATAGCCCTAGAAGTGATATTGCTGAGTCAAAGGGTATGCACATTTTTATAGCCCTTTGGACATACTTCCAAATTGCTCTCCAGAATGGATGGATCCATTCACAAGTCCACTAACAATACAACACTGTTTCAATTATTCCATATCCTTTCCAGCATTTATCAATTTTCTGGTTTGTCATGTTAGCGAATCTGACAGGAGATACGTGGTACCTCGGAGTTGTTTTGATTTGCATTTCTCTAATCAATAATGATTCAGAGCATTTTTTAAATGTGCCTACATACATCTTTAATTTCTTCCTCTGAAAACTGCCTGTTCATATCCTTTGAACATTTTTCAATTGGGGAATGACTTGTATTCCAATAAATTTGTCTCAGCTCCCTGTATATTTTAGGTATGAGATCATTATCAGAGACACTGGTTGTAAAGATTATTTTTCCCAATTTTCTGCTTCCCTCTTAATCTTTGTTGATTAGGTTTGTTTATAAAAAAACTTTTCAATTTAACATAATCAAAATTATCAATTTTGCATTTTGTAATTCTCTCTATCTCTTGTTGGTCATGAATTCTTTCATTTCCCATAAATCTGATAGGTAACCTATTCCTTCCTCTACTATATTGCTTATAGTATCAGCCTTTCTTCCTAAATCATAAACCCATTTTGACTTTCTTTTGGTATGCAGCATAACATATTGGTCTATGCCCAGTTTCTGCCATACTGTTTTTCAATTTCCTGAGGATATTTTATGAAATAGTGAATTCTTAGCCCAGAAGATGAATTTTTTGGGTTTGTCAAAGAGTAGATTGCTATAGTCATTGCCTACTGCATTTTGTGTACTTAACCTGTTCCACTGATCCATCACTCTGTTTCTTAGCCACTACCAAGTGGTTTTGATGACTGCTGCTTTATAATAGAGTTTAAATCTGGTATGGCTAGGCCACCTTCTCCAGCATTTCTTTTCATTTATTCCCTTGATACTCTGGACATTCTGTTCTTCCAGATGAATTTCGTTATTATTTTATCCAGCTCTGTAAAATAATTTTTTAGGTAGTTCAATTGGTATGGCACAGAATAAGAAAATTAATTTAGGTAAAATTGTCATTTTTTTGGTATTAGCTTGGCCCAACCATTAGCGACTGATGTTTTTTTTTTTTTTCCCTTTATTTGGATCTGATTTTATTTGTGAGAAAACTGTTTTGTAATTATGTTAATATAGGGCCTGGGTTTATCTTGGCAGGTAGACTCCCAAATATTTTATAGTGTCTACAGTAACTTTAAATGGAATTTTAGTTTCTATCTCTTGCTGTTGGGCTTTGTTCGTAATGTAGAGGAACGACAAGGATTTATGTGGGTTTAATCCATATCCTGCAACTTTGCTAAAGTTCTTTATTATTTCAAGCAGTTTTTTTTTACTTGATTCTCTATGACTCTCTAAGTAAATATCATATTATCTTCAAAAAATTATAATTTAGTTTCTTCTTTCCTATTCTAATTCCTTTAGTTCCTTTTTCTTCTCTAATTACTAAAGATAACACTTCTAGTACCAAATTGAATAATAGGGGTGATGATCCTTGTTTCATCCCCAATTTTATTGGGAATGCATATAGCTTATTCCCATTACATGTAATGCTTGCTGATGGTTTTAGGTAGATGCTATTTATGATTTTAACGGAGACTCCATTTATTCCTATGCTTTCTAGTGTTTTTAATAGGAATGGGTGTTGTATTTTGTCAAAAGCTTTATCTGAATCTATTGAAATAATTATACGGTTTCTGCTAGTTTTGTTGTTGATATGATCAATTATTCTGATAGTTTTTGCAATATTGTGTCAGCCTTGCATTCCTGGAATAAATCCTACCTGGTCATAGTGTTTTATTGTTGTGATAAGTTGCTTTAATCTTTTTGATAGTATTTTATATAAAATCTTTGCATCAGTATTCATTAGGGAAATTGGTCTATAATTTTCTTTTTTTTTTGACTCTTCCCTGGTTTAGGTATTAGTATCAAATTTATGTCATAAAAAGAATTTGTAGGTCTTCTTCTTCACCTATTTTCCCAAATAGTCTATAAAGTATTGGATTTAATCGTTCTTTAAATGTTTGATAGTATTCACATGTAAAACCATCTGGCCCTGTAGATATATTCCTTGGGAGTTCATTGATGGCTTGCTCAATTTCTTTTTCTGAGATGGGGTTATTTAGGTATTGACTTCCTCCTAACCTGGGCAATTTATATTTTTTATAAATATTCATTTGTTTCCCCAAGGTTGTTAAATTTATGGGCAAAATAATTCCTAATTATTGTTTTAATTTCCTCTTCATTGGAGGTGAATTCAACCCATTCATTTTTGATTCTGGTAATTTGGTTTTCTTCTTTCTTTTTTAATCAAATTGACCAAAGGTTTATCAATTTTATTGTTTTTTTTTCATAAAACCAGCTCTTGGTTTTATCTATTAATTCAATAGTTTTCTTGATTTCAATTTTATTAATCTCCTCATTGATTTTAAGTGTTTTTAACTTGGTATTTAATTGGGGATTTTCAATATCTTCTTTTTCTAACTTTCTCAGTTACATGTCTTATTCATTGATCTTTTTATCTATTTTATTCATGTAAACATTTAGAGATATATAACTTCCCCTAAGAACTGCTTTTGCTACGTCCCATAAGTTTTAGTATGTTGACTCCTTATTGTCATTCTCTTGGATGAAGTTATGAATTGGTTCTATGATTTGTTCTTTAGTCTACTCATTCTTTAGGATTAGATAATTTAGTTTCCAATTAATTTTTAGTTTATCTTTCCATGGTCTTTTATTAGAAATAATTTTTATTGCATCACGATCTGAAAAGGATTCTTTGTCTACTTCTGCCTTTCTGCACTGGATTGTGAGGCTCTAATGCCCTACTATATGGTCAGTTTTCGAGTATGTGCCATGTATCTCTGAGATAAAAGTATGTGCCTTTTTATCTCCAGTTTCCTCCAGACATCTGTCATGTCTGCCTTTTCTAAAATTCTATTCACCTCCTTAACCTCTTTCTTGTTATTTTGAGGTTAGATTTATCAAGTTCAGAGAGTGAGAGGTTGAGACCCCCTACTAGTATAGTTTTGCTCTCTATTTCTTCCTGTAACTCCCTTAACTTCTCCTCCAAGAATATGCATACTGTACTACTTGGGGCATATATGTTAAATAATGATATTATTTCATTGTCTACCTTTTAGGAGGATAGACTGTCCTTCTTTATCTCTTATAATCAGATCTATCTTTGGTTTTGCTTTGTCTGGGACTAGGATTGCTACCCCTGCTTTTTTTAACTTTAGCTGAAGCACGATATATTCTACTCCAGACTTTTACATTTACCCTGTTTGTATTCCCCTGTTTCAAATGTGTTTCTTGTAAACAACATATTGTAAGATTATGATTTTTAATCCATTGTTTTATAGGAGAGTTTATCACATTCACATTCACAGTTATGATTACTATATGTGTCTTTTTCTCCATCATATTTCCCCCTCTGTTTATGCTTTTATTTCTCCCTTCTCTGTTCCACTCCTCAAAAGAGTTTTGCTTTTAGCCACCACCTTCCTCAGTTTGCCCTCTCTGATTCCCCTTTCTTATCTTACCCTTTTTCCCTTGCTACTTCTTCTCTACTTTCTGACCTCTTTCTCCCCTTCTCTTTCTCCTTTCCCCTCCTACTGCCTGTAGGACAAGTTTGATTTCTATACTTATCAGAGTATATTTATTATTCACTTCTTGAACCAAATCTGATGAGAACAAATCTTAAGTACTGCTCTTCTGCCTCCCTTCTTTCCCTCTATTATAATGTTTTTGTGCCTCTTTATGTGATGTAATTTACCCTTTTCTACTACCTCCTTATCTCTTCTCCCAGACCCATACCTTTATACATCTTAATTATGTTTTTAACATTATATTAGTTATTTCATACTGACACCCACAGTCTATATATATAGATATCCCTTTCAATTGTAATAATAATGTACTATTCTCAAAATTGACATATATATGTATATATATATATATATATATATATATATATATATATATATATATATATATATATAATCCTATGTAAGGTTGTAAACAATTTTGTATGTAAACACTTTTATATGTTTCTTGAATTTTGTATTTGAAGATCAACTTTCCATTGAGCTCTGGCCTTTTCATCAGGAAGGCCTGGAATTCCCTTATTTCATTAAATGGCTATATTCTTGCCTGAAAAATTATGCTCAGTTTTGCTAGGTAGTTGATCCTTGGTTTTAGTCCCAGTTCCTTTGCCTTTCAGAATATCGTATTCCAGTTTCTCCTGGCATTTAAGGTAGAAGCTGCAAGATCCTACATTATCCTGACTGTAGTTCTGTGATATTTGAATTATTTCCTTCCGGCTGCTTGCAGTATTTTCTTCTTGACCTGATAAGTCTGGAACTTGGCTATAATATTTCTTGGAGTTTTCAATTTCGGAACTCTTTCTGGGGTGGATTCTTTCGATGACTGTTTTACCCACCGTTTCTCTCGGGAAAGTTATCCTTAATGATTTCTTGGAAGATACTGTCCAGGCTCTTTTTTTCATCATGGCTTTCCAGTAGACCAATAATTTCTAGATTGTCTCATCTGCATCTATTTTCCAGGTGAGTTGTTTTTCCAATCAGATATTTCACATTTTCATCTATCTTTCTTCATTCTTTAAATTTTGTTTCACTGATTCTTGATATGTCATAGAGTCATTTGCTTCTACTTGCTGAATTCTACTTTCTTATGAATTGTTATCTGCATTTTGAATATGACTCTCTTCTATTTTGTTAATTTTACTTTTCAGGGTGTCATTCTTTCTAATTAGATTCTGAATATCCTTAGTCATTTTACCAATTTTACATTTAAAGATTTTTTCTCATCAGCAATTTTTTTTTCCTTTTTTTTTTGTTTTGCCTCTCTAATTTGATTTTTAAAGTCCTCATTTAGCTCTTCTAGGAATGCTTTTTGGGCTTGAGACCAGTTCACATTTCCTTTTGAGGTTTCAGATGTGGGTATATTGTCAATGCTGCCCTCTTCCAAATTGATATTTTGATCTTCCCTTTCTCCATAAAAGAGCCAATGATACTCAGTTTTCTTGAGTGCTTCTTCATGTTGGTTAACTTTTTCCAGGATTTAAAGTGGATTTCTGTTTCTGGGACTCAGGAGCTCTGTCCCAGCCTTCTTGTTCTGTGAATTGTGGGCCTAGTTACTGGCTTTGTGTACTATGGCCTCTGGTTTCATGAGGGATAGGGAAGGGGTCATCTGGAAGCTTGAAGTCACCTCTTCCCTTAGTGCTATGGTAGAGCATAGGTGGTCTCAGCCAATGTCTGTCCTAGTGTCTGCTACTTCCCATGCAAAGGCACTTCTGGGTTCCTGTTGTTGATCCTTGCTGGCTCCACCCCCTTGGGGCTCAGGAACTCTGGCTATTTGGCTACTGAAGCCCCACTTCTGGAATGTCTATTTTAGGTTTTCTTGTGAGGTAGTATTATCTGGGTGAGGAAGGGAGGGATGAGAGCTCTTTTACCTGGTCATCATGGCTCCCAGAAGTTCAAGAAGGCAAGTTTCAAACCTTTAGATTGTGGGCAGCAAAACTCAAGAGTAGTTGCTCTAATGGCCACAGACACTGTGATGCTGCCTCCTGTAGCTCCAACAGACTCCCCTCCTGGGTTCGAAGGCCTGAGGATCACCACCAGTTTTGCGTGCCCAGCGATCTCCCCTCCATTCTAATTTTTCCGGAGTCATTTTTTTTCTGTGATCTTTTGGACCTCCTTTGCCATTTGGCCAATTCTGCTTTTTAAGGCATTCTTCTCCTCTTTGGTTTTTTGGACCTCTTTTGCTGTTTGAGTTAGTCTGTTTCTGGATATGTTGTTTGCTTCAGTATGTTTGGGGGGTCTCCTTCAGCAAAATGTCAATTCAGTTTTCATGGTTTTCTTGCATCATTCTCATTTCTCTACCCAGTTTTTCCTCTACTTCTCTTACTTGACTTGGCAAATCCTTTTTGAGCTCTTCCATGGCCTGAAACCAATTCATATTTTTCTTGTAGGCATTTGATATAGGATTTTTGACTCTGTTCTCTTCTTCTAGCTGTATGTTTTGCTCTTCTTTGTCCCCAAAGTAAGATTCTATAGTCTGCATTTTTATACTGTCTGCTCATTTTCCCAGCCAGTTATTGACTTTTGAGCTCTTTGTCAAGGTGTGACTGCTTCCAGAGTGGAGGGTGCTCTGTCCCCAGCTTCATATATTTCTGTGTTTTAAATGAATTTCCAGAAGACTTAGATAACCCATTTTAACTATGCCTACCTTTGAGGCCTATTATATTTGGCAGACCTTGGGGTGAGCATGACAATTCCTTCCCAGCCAAAGGCCCAATGCTAATGTTTTCCCCAGAATATGCAGTACTCTATGTACACCTATACAAACCAGTCAGTGTAGAAAACAATGGACCTTTTTATTTGCCCATATTTAACTCATAAGCAAAATCTATGCAGCTTAACTAGAGATATATAAGGGCATGAGGAAGGGTGACAAGGATACAACTAGAATATAGAGTTGGGTTCTAGGGACCTTTTCAAAGTGAGAAAAATGATTATTTATAAGAAATTATGGGAGAAATACAGTTCCTGTCCTGTTTCCTGGTTCAAAGCCCAGTATTTGAAAAAAAAAAATTATTGATCTCTGCCAAAAATTTATCATCTTAGCTAAATAAATTCCTGCCATTGTGTTCTTCTCAGGTTTGTGTTGGGATAAATTCTTTGCTTAAATTGTCCAAGACTGAAGTTAATTTGGAAGTAAATGACATCAAAACCATGTCCCCCAGGCCCTCATTAGTGTAGGACCACCACTCATTATTGTATTGTCTCTCATTACTTGTTAATGGATCAGAATTGATTGCGACCCTCAGGAACACGCACTCTTCCAAAGGCACGTAAGCGTTAAGCAAGTACCATGAGGGGGCCTTGGCATTCAAGAGTGTAACTGAGCCCTTTTATCAATAATATGCTAGCTAGATTAATTACCCAGAAACTATGCTTCTTGAACTTTTTAAATCTCAAAACAGTATCCAGAGGGAAAAGGATACAACCAAAATCTTGAGAAAACCTTGGATACCAAGGAAAGAAGTGGGAGTTCAAAGGGGTCATTTGAAAGGACCTGTGTACATCAATACCTGAAACTCTCATCAATTCTCATGTTACTCTAACGATGATAGCTCAGTGGTACTAAAAAGAGCCCACTATATTAGAGGGAGGTAGGAAGTCACAATTATGCCAGCTAATTGGTTTCTTGATTCTGATATAACAATCATCAAGGTTATATTTGAGAGTGAAATTTCTAGCAGAAAACACCCCTAGCAGATTCCCTGAAATATAAACTCCTTGAAAGTAATGGCTCTCTCTCTAAACGTAATGGCTCTCTCATGTAAATGTGTATACTATACATGTATATGAACAAATATATTTGCGCATTAATGTACATGTTTTAATTTAAATAAAATAATTTATAATATTTGTTATCCACACACACATATATATGTGTGTGTATATATATATATATATGTATATATATATACATTTATTTTTTCACTAACTGAGATGTAGATTATTGTTGATGAGGGGCAGCATTTCTCTGATGTTTTTATCTCTATTTTGATGACTTTTCATTTTACCTGAACCTTAGTCAAGGAAAACAAATTAATACCTATCTATCTCTCCATCTATCTATTTATCTAGCTAGCTAGAGAGCTAGCTATATATATGTACTCATACATATAATTGCAGAAATATCTGCATATATGTTAAATGCATTTTTTTCATTGACTAAGAGGTAGATAATACAAAAAAATCATAAAATTGTAGACAAAAAAAACAAGAGGTAATTTGCTCTAAGGAGTGTCAAACAGTGAAAGGACACTTGTTTTTTTTTGTTGTTTTTTTGGTTTTGTTTTTGCTAAAAGCTGGAGCATGTGCTATCCTTTAAGACATGGTATAAGGAGCTGGTTCTACCTTTTAGTTTTACTTGATTGTTGATTACTAGGCTGCTACCTCTAGTAAAGACTTACCTCCTCACCCTCATGAATGAGAGAAGTTATATCAAGGCTTACCCTAGATGGATAACAATGGACACCCAAATGACATTTTTTTTTTGATGTATGCCTTGCCCTTACCAGGCCCAATTGCTTTAAGTTTTCTGTGTCACCAATTCCTTCAGAAATCTGTTGAATCCTGTGCACCCCTTCTGATAATATTTTTTAAAAATATAACATTAAATATATAAGATTAAAAAGGAAACCAACTACATTGAAATACAATAATCTTATATATTTGGTTTACTTATATAATTGGTTTCCTTTGGAATTTTTATATATACATATACACACACATACACATATACATACCCAAATACCTACATGTACATATACATATATATATACACACACAGACATATATATATATATATATATACATATTCATGCATATACATATATATGTATATATATTAAAGGTGATGGATGCAGCAGAGGAAGGAGCTAGAACACAGAGTCTTATCATAAAAGTTCATTGATCATTAGACAAACCCACCAGAACTTCAAATCCTGACACAAACTTTTACTAGTTATGTTGACCTGAGTAAGTCAAAAGCTTCTCTCAGCTACAGTTTACTTTTGTAAAAGTAGAAGGTTGGACTCTGATTTCTATTCCAGGTCTAAATCTATGATTTCATGATCCTATTAAGTTATATGACCTTCAGTGGGATTATCTGTGTATTAAAATCTATCACCAGCAAGACACTGATTGTAAGCTTTTTTTTTTTGCCTTAAGATCATTAGCCCAGGGTTTCTTTTTCTTTTCTCCTCCCAATCTCACATCACCCAGATAACTTTTGCCATCATTTCTTCCTTCAAATCTCTTTCATATGAAGAGATTGACCCTCTCCTTAAAAATGTAAACCTTCCACAAGCACAAGTAATCCCTTTCATTTTCTCCCTCAGATTGCCCCCTTGTCACCGTCTCAAGTATTTTCAATCCCTCCTTGTATACTGACTGCTTCTGTACTGCCTAAAGACATACTCATATTTCCCCTGTCCCTAAAAAAACCTCACTTGATCCATCCATTCCCACTATTTGTAATCCCATATCTCTTCTCTGTTTTATGTCTAAACTACTTGATAAGATCATTTATAACAAGTGACTGCACTTCATTTCCTTTTATTTCTTTTTTAACTTTATCACTCATCTCAATCTGTTCTCTCTACACTTAGCAACACTTCCTTAATTGTCAAATTGAATGACTCCAAACCTCATCCTTTTCATACCGTCCATTTTCCTCTTCTGCTTGATGTCCTCTTGTATATAAGTTTCCATGTCACTCTTCTATCTTGGTTCTTCTACCTGTCTGATCACTCTTTCTCAGTCTCCTGTGTTCTTCAATAGTGACTCAACTGACTCAAACTATATCTTTTAAAGGAGATGTTTGTTGACTGCTTTTAGTATAGAGAATCAGAGAAGTGTAAGAATTTTATTTTGTTTTCTTGATGTTCTATATAAATTATCCTTACATTTAAATCTATTTAAGTTGGTAGGTAGAGGAATCTTTTACATCTCTCTTGTGTTATAAGTAAAAAAATTCTGTTGACATAACTATGTCTTGTTTTTTTTTTTATTTTCTATAGAACAACATTATCTTATTAATGACTACTCTTTGGGTCAGACAATTAAACCAGACTCAAATCCATATGATATTACTATCATTGAACATATATCTTCTCATCTTTTCCAGAAGAATAGCATGTAAGTCTTTATCAAATATTCTGCTTACCTATAGATATGCCATGTGTCTATATCTTTTTATATCATCTCTATCTATCAATCTATCAATGTATCTCTCTTCATATTCACACATATATATGCATGCATACACACACACACACACACACACACATATATATATATATATTTATTATGAGAGCATCTAGGTGGTGCAGTAGACAGAATTCCAGGATTGGAGTCAAAAAGAATTAAGTTCAAATTCACCCCCAGACATGTACTAGCTGTGTGAGCCTTGGCAAGTCACTTGTCTGTGTTTGCTTCAGCTTCTTCATACGTAAAATGATCTGGAAAAGAAAAGGAGAAAATCTAGTATTTTTGCCAGGAAAACCCCAAATGAGGTCACAAAAAGTCAGAAATGACTGAAATAACTAAACAATAACAATATCAATGTATAATATATGTAAATTCTTATAAATATATACATTTGCATGTGTATACAAAGACAATTGTTGACATATGTATATGCATTTACATATGTATATATATATATACACTTAAATACCTATATTTATATGATCATATAGATGGATATATAAGTAACATAGTTATAGGTATAGATATTTATATCACATTTCTTATGCCTCCCAGTTTAGTTACCTTGTCAAAAAGCATAAAATCTGCCTCCAGAGAAAGAATTAACACTGTCTGAATAAAGATTGAAACAACAATTTTTCACTTGATTTCTTTGATTCTTTTTTTTATTTAAGTTTTCCTGTACAAAATGAGTAATATGGAAATGTTTTACATGATTGCATATGTGTAAACAATATAAGATTGTTTACCATCTCAGGTAGCTTGGAAGAAAAGGAGAGAGGGAAGGATAGGTGTTGGCACACAAAACTTTTCTAGTATGTTTAAATTTTTTTTTAACACAAAATTGGGGGAAAATAAAATATTACATTGTTTTAAATAGTAAAAAGTTATTTTATCATGATTTATTCTTTATAAAGTGATGCTATATATTCGTGATCATCTTTTTTTTCTAAATATGTAATAACCTTCCAATCAATAATGTATTTTAGAATTTTTCCAGGAATCAAATTCAAGCATATTATTATATAATTAACAAAATTTCATTCTCTCCTCATTTTTAAAAACATCAGGAAAAATATAATTTGGCTTTCTCCAATTCTGTGCTGCTCCCTTATTGTACAAGGTCCTGGAAAATCACTGACATGGATTCAGCAATCAAATCTGCCAATCCCTTTAGCACCTGAGATTGGAGTTTATTTGGTCTCATGACTGCAATAATCAAGAATGTCTTGTTGCTCTCTGATTGTGTCCTCATTTCTCTCATGTGAAAAGTTTCTGTTGTCTATTTTTGTTCAGAATTTTCCAGTCCAAAAGCATTGTCCTTGTCAGAGAAACAAGAAAAATAAGAATTATGCCTCCACTTACTCTTTTTTCTCAATAATTGTTATCCTATTCACCCTGAGGTCTAATGCTATTTTTTATCATCTTCTTCAATAATATTAAATAAGTAAGGAAACAGAGGAACCCCAAACCAAATCAAACAAAATGTCTTTGATTCTTTATCTTTATATAATGGTCTCAACTCACTCTGAGTGTTAGTATTCCTTATGCATTTAAAAAATGTTTCTGCCCTTAGGGATTCATCTTCTCTTGCCTGAGCTGATTTCATCATCTTTATGCCTTTTAAAAAATAGTTTCTTTTGATAAATCTCCCTTTACCTTCTTCCTTGTACTTGTTAGTGTTTATAATTTAATTCTTGAAATATTTCCATTACTTCTGGCATGACATCCCCTATAGAAGTTTGTTCTATTAGATCATACTTAGAATTGTTCTCAAACCTTTAAAATCTGCTCTCCTGAAATCTATTGTGAGTGCCTATCATGCTCATTTTTTTCTCTCCTTCTCGATCACAAATGCTAGAGCTAGTGGTCACTTTCCTACAAGATTCCCATAATTTCTAAAGAGTAACTTCTTTTTCATTGTAATTCTAAATTATTTGTTCTTCCTGGGTCCTCCCTCTATTGTAGGAAGACTCTATCCATCAGATAAGTGAAGAAATTATTTATTTCTCAGGTTTCAGTTAAAAAAAGAGAACCCACAGAGATTTAAATAACTTAAATTGCTCCTTTACTACTCTATCATACTTCTGTGACAGACTTGTTGTCTCTTTCTTAAACTACCATGATTGTTGAGTTGAATGAAAAACCAAAAAACAGAATCTCTGAGTAATTAATTATTCATTAATTATGCTAGCCAATTGATGGTCAGTGATTTCTCTCAGTAACCAAAATCACCAAGGGAAACCCTAAAGTGCCTTATAACCTTTCTGAAAGGGAACTCCCCTGAAGAGTGAAAATTAACTCTGATTGGTGGACAATAGTGAGGAAATGGGCTAAAAATATTTAGTTCTTCCTGCTAAGATGTTGGCTTGATCAGCAGCCCCAAGGTGTCTGGGCAGGAGAAACTATCTCCATCCAGTTTTCTTCTTCATGTGTTGGATTGCCCTAAACTTTAATGAAGGAGACCACGGACATGGGGTTCTTACCCTGGGTAAAGGCTCACCCTGACTGGATTATGTTTATACTATAAACAGAATTTAGGTCTCCCAATGGGGTATGGGTCTTGTTCTCCTAATTAACTAGCATGTGCCTTGGGGGTAAGAGAAACTTTCATCATGCAGTCATGTCCTTTAAAGACTGACTGACTTTTCCAGGAGTTGAGTTTTAA
Source organism: Trichosurus vulpecula (assembly GCF_011100635.1). Lineage (NCBI taxonomy): Eukaryota > Metazoa > Chordata > Mammalia > Diprotodontia > Phalangeridae > Trichosurus > Trichosurus vulpecula. The sequence continues at coordinate 262,668,414 of NC_050573.1, read as the reverse complement.
CAGAAATAAAAGGAAAAGTTTGGATCACAAATTAATAATTAGGTATTAATATAATTGCATAGTATTCTCTCCCTGTCCTTTTGATACTACTATACTATACTACTTTACTACAGACCCAGAGGTTTGTAGTATAAACTGAAGATGATTTTTTTGTTTTCTATTTCTCTTTCATTGATCTTTATCAATTGCCTTTTGTTATACTTTCCTGGGATCATTCCTTGATTTTCTTATATCAATGAATATTTTTAACATGCTGTACCACTTTGTTCTCCCTTTCCTTATCCTGTTACTTTTGAATAATTTATAACTTACCAGAGCCACATTCCAGTCTTAAGATTCATCCTGCCAAATTTCAGTTTTATCTACTTTTCTTCTTGTGGTAAGATCTCTAGTTCTTCCTTGCTGCTGTACTGTGTGAATAACAATATAGAAATATGAGGACATGGATATAAATGCTGGACTTTGCACTTTGTCTTCACTGAGTTTTTGGGTGTCTATTCTACAATACTATATTTCCTACATTGTAGCTTTTCTCTGTGGTTTTTTGCTTTGTGAAAAAAAATGTATGCGTGCACACACACACACACACGTTCACACATTTTCTCCTTTCCTCTTCTCTTGCATTGTAAAGCCTTTATCATAATATTTTTAAGAATCCACACAAATACATTTTTACTAGCCCTTAGTAGGTACATTATGTCTCTAATCTGTCATTCTTATATTGTAAACTATGGTTTAGAAATTCAAATCTTATTTACAAATGCTAAATTTTTTTATTAGCTATTGACTTCATAAATTACATTTTTTTTCTCTAACATAAAGGAGTGGCTCTAATGGCAGCCAATGAAAATTAATGGGGAAAACTCGCAAAGTTACTTTTCCTTTGAGTTTATTCAGCCACATGGCAGAAAAAAATTTTAACATCCATCTTTTTTCCCATAAGACCTCAATATATTATAGGGAAGGGTATAAAGGGAGGAAAGAAAATAAACTTTTAGGCGTTGTCACTACATGTGGAAACCAGGAAAACCTATACACCCCTTGTCAGATCCTTTAGATTAATTTCCAGCTCAACTCATGGTCTACTATGTTTTACCCCTTCCTTAACTTTACAACCTTGCAACAACTTCATGTTAGACCCACTCTTCTTATGAGTGAGTCCCTGGCCAGGATTATCACTTCTTACGTAGTCCCAGGCCCCAGGCACACTCCCTTCATTCTCAGCTTAACTCATTCTATAGACTGCTCCATCTCCTCACAAGATTGGTATATGTTCACTTTCAAGCACGCTTTTATGCTTCTTCTTTGCCTGTTAGAATGTGAGCTCCTTGAGTGTAGGAACTGTCTTCTCTTCTTGTATTGGTATTCCCATTGCTTAGAACAGAACCTGGCAAATAGTAAATACTTAACAAATGCTATGTTTACTCTCTCTCTCCCTCTCTCTCTCTCTCTCTCTCTCTCTCTCTCTCTCTCTCTCTCTCTCTCTCTCTCTCTCTCTGTGTCTCTGTCTCTCTCTCTCTCACACACACACACACACACAGACACAGTCACTCAATCACTCTTTCTCCCTTTCTCTCTTTCCCTCTCACTGTCTCTCTCTGCCTCTCTGTCTTTTTCTCTGTTTTTGTTTCTCTTTGTCTCTGTCTCTCTCTCTCTCTCTCTCTCTCTCTCTCTCTCACACACACACACATACACACACACACACACACACCTATCTTATCTTTAAATTTATAAACTAAAATACATGGGATTGCAAATAAAGCCAGTTATTTTAAATAAAGTTATCAATATATGTATGCATATATGCATACATACATATACAAATTTATGCCCCCATATACACATGAATGCTTATACACTCTTATTCACATGCAAATACAGTCAATCTTCATCTTTAGAGAGGGTAACATTCCTAGAAAATGTCAAGAAGGTAAAAAGCTCAAATGTTGATATGTTGATCCTATGGGAAATACTGGTAGAATTTCCCAGGACCACCAAAAACTGAAATCCTTTGCTAGAGATTGCTGAAATATATTTTCTGCATATATTTCCTTATAAAAAAAGCATTAATTTTTATAATATGGACTTTTCCTAACACTGTAACTATGAGATAACCATAAATGGCAGTACACAAAATAAAATTGGTAACATATAAAACACTTGTATCTTACTAGTTATTCTCTAGTTTGTTTGTCCTAGCTAGGACCTTTTGTCCTAACATCTCAATTTAGCAACAACAAAAAAGACCAAACATTGATTTCAGACAATATTCACTTGTTCATAACAAATACATACAGTGCAATAAATATTTTACATGATAAAATTCTTAAAGCAAAAACTTTTTTTTAAACCTGGATCTTACTTTCTACTGTGTTAGCTGGCAATATGATTTGTACTGTCCATTATAGTGCTGTAAATCTCTACATTGGCCTTTCTCTGAAAACCAAGGGAAAAGTTACTTGGACTGTTTAGTGTCTGCTGGTGGAAGACTCCAAGACTGATGAGTTCTTGATCACCTCAGACACTTTGTCCTTCAAGGCTAGTAGATGGCATTAGAGATTGTGAAGGATGCACCAACTTGAAATAATCTGTCAGCAAAGTCTACTTTGTGCATCTTTTGAGATCCTTAAGGGACTTCAGGCTGACAGGAGCAGACATTACAGCATGAAGTTTATATAACACCTGTCTTCTCACTGAGCCACACGACTGACTTTGCAGTCTTTGACTTAGATAATGAAATACTTGCACTACGTTTTGGGGACATAATTGTAACATAGAGCTCTAGGTTTAAAGGCAAACAAAGACATTAAGAAAGGAATGCAAGGAGATATCTTTACAGTTGTAGGGTGAAGAATACCAGTAAAGCCACCGATCGTATTCCAGTCACTTCACAAATTTACCTGTACGGAGTCTCTCATTTTTTTTTCTCTATTGAGGATAGCTAGAAATGTGTGGAATTGCCAATTTGACATTGAAAATAAGGTTAATAAAATCACACAATGCTTTAAGGTGTGAGACTGAAATGTGCAAATGTTGAGTATTTACTACATATACATATATACACACATGCACCTATGTATACACATGCAGACATACGAAGATACATATACAGATAGCCCAGGTTAAGATCAACTATTATAAAGTAGAATGAGAATGAGGGCAGGACACAGAGACAGAGGAGGAAAACAGAAAGATAAAGACATAGACACAGAAAGCTACAGACAGAGAGAACAAAACAGAGAGACAGAGAAAGGAGAGGAGGAAGAGAGAGGATAGGGAGAGAGGTTGAAGATTTTGTGTTGGGAAGAAGAATGAAGAATGAAGCTCATCACTGGTATACTAGAACTAATTTCCTAACTATAGGTAAAATAGTAATTTTAAATGTAAAACAGGATTTTATAGGAATTTGTCTTCATATGGATATAATATCTTATTTAGAATTACTATGTTTAGCTTATTATGACATTTGAAACTTAATTCACATCATATGGTATATAAAGTTAACTTTGGAAATTTATCAGAAGGCAGCAGATCTAAACATTTCCTCTAGTCTGGCTATCCTGTGTCTTCTCTGTGTCCCTGCATTTACTCCTTCAGAATTGAGAAACTCTCTAATTTTGATCTTTAAATTTCTGTTACTGGTTAAGCAACACAATTAATTAAGAAGGTGTGTGGGGTAGGCTTTACTTTTTAAAGAAAACAATACAATAACAAATCCTCATGGAACTAATAGAATCAACCAATCAGACCTTTTTGCAGTGACACAATAGGAATGTTTTCTCTTTCCAAATGTTACTGGTCATTCTTTTAAAAATAAGATCAAAGAAATTGAATGTTTAAATGTTATACTCCTCACCACCACCTCTCCACCCCCACCACCCAGTAGAATGTTAGCTCCTTGAGGTCAAGTGCTAGTTGTATCATTTTTTTTAATCCTCAGTCCTTACTTCATGACCTTATATATAGTAGTTGAATAAATATTAATTGAATGGTCATTGTCTTTCATTCTCCAAAGATCCAAAATTACATCACTAGGTGAGCATTAAATTATAGTAACTGTGGCTGATCAGACCAATATGAGCTTATAATGTAACCACATGCTGGGCACAAATAATCAATTTGAACATTTCAGGTGGATTCTTTAAATTTGTGAATCTCAAGTTTCTTTTGAGCTACTTCAATTCTTCTTTGCCCAAAGAGCTCAGTGCCTTCTTTGATATAAGCACACTATTGTGGGTGGTCCTTTTCCAGCATCTCACATGTCACCTAATCAATTTCAAAGTTCCTCAGAGAAATCTTTAAAGTGTCCTTGTATTACTTCTTCTGACTACCATTTGAGTGTCTTTCTTGTGTGAGTTCTCTGAAAATAGTCTTGTAAGTAAGCATGCTTTTGGCATTTGAACAATGTGGCCAGCACATCAGAGTTGCTCTCTCTGCATTAGAGTTTGAGTGCTTCGCAGTATCAATCTGATCCACCAGCTCTCTTATCAATGGCTCCAAGAAGGTATAGCATGTGCAGTAGCCACACCCTGGCAAAAATGTTTTGACAGACACCTAAACCAGGTTGAGAGTAACCAAGGCCTCTCAAACCCTTCACAATGAGTTAGTGGAAGGGGTATCTACCCCAAACATGTGAAGACTTCACATTGTTGGAATGGACAGGTGAGAACAATTTGTTCCAATGGCCATTAAAAGAGCTGAAGCAGTTGCTGTGGAAATCACAAAGCTTGGCTAGACATGTAAGACAGCAAGGTCATCCACTGCATGCCGAACCATCATCATCCATCTTGACTCTGTACTGCCACTAGACTGTGATAACTGTTATGGTTTATTGAAGGAATGAATGCTATACTAGAAAGGAAAAAAGAGTTGGGGAAATAATACCTAATTATTACTATTCAAGATAAGGATCTTGTTATTACAAGTAAATATTGTTATTGTTATGTTTGCATGTGTGTGTATTACACAAATACACACACATACATATTTATCAAAACCAAAATAAAACAGAAAAAACATTCCATTTAAAATAATCTCATTTGGGCTTTTTATATTTATAGATGAAGCACAAATATATGACCCCTATAACACTATGCCTAAAATACTCAAGCATTAAATTACGCAAAGTGACAATGGCAACTTATGCAAAATTTTCAGAGCCTAAATGTGCTAAATTGTTCTAATGGATATGTTAAAAGTAATTTTCCAATTAGAGCAATCTCCCTTTTGTAATTTCACTATAATTGGAGCTGCTGTAATTGCTGACATATGATGTTAGTTTGCTGCTGTGACTAGTGAAGCCTGGATGTGAATATGCCTATTCTTTCTCAGAAAAAAATGTTAAATGCCATCTTGTGAACTGGTTTGAGTTTAGTCCAAATGAGACACAATAAAGTTGAAGCACTAGGAGAGAGTGTTCAAGGCAGGTAATGAAGAATGAATGATCTTCCCATTTCATGACTCTAAAGCAGTATGAACTTTGGATTATCTTTTTAAAAGTTAAAATATGTTTTGGGTAAACAGATGGAACTTTAGTATAATTAAGGTGTATCATGTCTTCAAACTTTCTATAATATATATTCCTGGTTGTATTGTCTTACAGAGTCCTGTTAGAATAAATTATTAATCTATTATTATTCCAGGATTTTATGCATTTAAATGATAGATTTTTAAATAAAACAAAATAAATACATATTTCAGCCTGAAAAGGATATTTGCCATTGTGTTATACAAAGAACATTCCACAATAGTCTGGATATTTGACTTTGAATACCAACTCTTAATCTAACTCTTTAGCTAAGGGGAGCTCACTGAAGAGTAAATCATGTAGCACTCTAAGGTTGGCAAAAGTATTTCCATAGAACAACCCTATTAAGTGATTGGTACAAATATGTTTATGCTCATTTTACAGATAAAAAGCTGAGGATCTGTGAAGTTGAATAACTTATCCATATAATGATAGAGTTATTAGTAGTCTGAGAGAGGAATACCTCAAATCCAGGATTCCTGGCTCCAAGTACAGCACTATCCATAAAGCCATAATGCTTCTTTGAGCTTTTGTTTCCTCATCTATAAAACAGGGATAAAAATACTTAAACTCTTAAATTTGCAGAGATGTTGGGAGAAAGGTGCTACTAAAATGGAAGCTATCACTCATTTAATTGATGATAATAGAAATTAACTTTAATATTTTGTAGATAGCCTAAGTAAGGTAAATGTTTTATTTACTATTGTTAGTTATCATGAAAGATAGCCTCATACTTAGTTGTTGTATATTAGATTAAGTTTTGGATGTGAAAGGCCTTCAATAGAATACAGAAGCAACCTGTGATTTCATTGTGATTTCACACATTGACTTCATGTATGCTTCCATTCTCTATTGCCTTTTTTTGCAAGGATCATAAAAACTTGCTTTCTCTTTGACTCTGCTATATCCCCAGGCAGTCTTCTTTTCCATCGTTATGTATCTTGTCTTAGTATGTCCTACATAGTATCTCCATCCTATTAGATTCCGACAAGGGATTGAATTCATTAATTTCAATGCACATTGGAAAGATTGATGTAAATAGGCAAGATATTTATGGACAAATAAATATAACTTGTTAAAATTTGCTTTATAGCCTTAGAGCTACCAGAGTTAAAAAATCAGTTCACTCATTTTACGGATAATGAGACTAAGGACCTGAAAGCTTTAGTGACTTGCCCACTGTCACACCATTTGTCAGAAACAGGATTATAAAACAGGTCTTTTGGCTCCACTGCACTAATCTTTGTACTGTAATATGCTTCTTCCATAGCAAAAGATATTAATCTTTTGGCCAAGAAAAAAAAAACTACCCTCTCTTCTAATGTACTACGTATGTGAAAATCAGATTTGACTTACATAATTTTAACACATAATTTGGCTTATAATTAATAACAGATGAAATGGCTTTATAAAGTAAAATATAACACCCATTTCTATTTTTTACAAGTTAATAGGAAAATATAATTATAATAGTCTGTTCATTATTACATTTTCATTTTTATTTGAAAAATAATTTGAATGATTTTAATGCATGGTTATTTGCTTGTCCAAATTAAATTGTAAGCATGGAATTACATCTTGACTGCTTTGCAAAATAATCAATGGAAAAATGGTTCTTTAAGTCTTTTTGTGGAGACACATATGTTCTACTTTTATTATCACTAGCTTAATTTATATAGCCTTCCTATTTTCAATAACCATCTTCCTTTAGAAGCAACAATTATATAAAGAATGTACAGAGCCACTATCTTGGATTATAAAATTAATCTAATGATAAAAGAACTACTGAGACATGTATGATTGGGTTGTGTTCTAATTTTACCAGCGACTAACAGTGCAGCTAATATGACAAACTAAATGATTGCTTTTAAATACAATCCATGTTCTGTGCCTTTTCCTTGATCCTGTAAGCCAAAGGCGTGACTATACACAAACATTTTTAGTAGAGGTAATCGACCTCTTTAACTACACCTTAGCAATCTTCTACTTCATCAGCTATAGCAAAAAGTATTCACCTGATGTTCCTATTACAAGCTCCAAAGGTTTTGAGGCCAGCAGTGCACCACAGACAGTTTCACAATGTAATGTCTTATAAACAAAATAAGTGAACTCATTCCCAACACCAAATTTAATACAGATTAGAAAATGTAATTTCTACTGTAATGTAATTGAATGTTTTTTATCTGATAATGAGCAATGCCATATAAACTTATTAACTCTCATTTGATGATCACAGTTCTAAATCTAACAAAATGTTTTACTTTTATGTCTAGGAAAACAAATTGCCTTTTGTATATTTGGCCTGTTTTTATCTACTTAGATTAAAAAGTATCCCCCAAAACTATACCACTGAGTTGTATGCCCATTCATCTGAGATGTCATATTGGACAGACTTTTCGGTATCCTTAGAATGCAAGATTTAAATTCCAAATAACCTTGGCAAGTTGGAGGAGCAGAGATGAAGTTCATGAAATCAACTACTTTCACTGAAGGTATGTGTGTGTGTGTGTGTGTGTGTGTGTGTGTGTGTGTGTGTGTGTGTGTGTGTGTTTGAGGGGGAAGTGCTCCATACAGGCACGGGCTGGTAAATATTGAACAATCTCATCTAAAAATGCATATGTGAGAGACTTTTAAGCTTAATATTCAATATTGTTCTCTATCCCCTTCTTAAAGTCTAGTCAACCAACAAAATGTCAAACCAAGCCCTAGTTTGTAATGTTTGTGAATTTCTGAAGTGTAAATGCTTACACTGAAAATTTAAAATAGGCTTTCGTGAGCCTGTTTGAGCTGACTCCAGTACACCCCAGGTGCCATGGGTCGAAGGTATGGGGAGGATTGGTTTTAGACAAGCATCACTTATTAAGCATATGACAAACAGGGCCTATTTAGAAAAGACTGAAAGGAAGCTGTCTTTTTTTAGTTTCTGAGAATTTTGGGACTCCATAAAGCTTCTGGGAATGTGTCTCTTATTGCAAAAAAATACAGAAAGCACATAAACTTAAGCCCTTTTCCCATATGTGTTCATACCTCAGTTACAACTGCAATGATATCAAGTAAAATGGATTGTAAAAAAGTGAAAGAGAGCCTATATTTATGAGGAGATAGAAACATTAAATCTGACAGAGTGGTCTCTACAAGATGCTTCCATTCACAAAATGACCAGGCTGGAAGGAACTTAAAGCTTAATTAGCACAAAATGCTCATTTTAGAGATGAAGAAATCAAGGCCAATTGAGTGAAATGAATGTCCCAAGGTTGCACTACTACTTGGTAGACCTGAGACTTGAACCCAAGTCACCAGATTCTAAATCCAGAAAAAATTCTACCTTTCTGTGTTTCATCAAAGAGAGGCAGATGCAAAGGTCAAATCTAAATATTTTATCTTTCTAAAAGAAATAAAATGGAAGAAATTCACATATCATGGAACTACAGTCAGGATCACGCAGGATGTCTCAGCTTCCATATTAAAAGACAGGAGAAATTGGAATATGATATTCCGAAGGGCAAAGGAGCTGGGAGCATAATTTTTCAGACAAGGAGATGGACATTCAATGAAATAAGCGAATTCCAGACTTTCCTGATGAAAAGGCCAGAACTCAATGGAAAATTTGATCTCCAAATACAAAACTCAAGAGAGACATAAAAAGGTAACCGGGGGAAAAACCCCACAAACCTTATTAACCAATAAGGGCAGGTTGTTTGCATCTTTATGTGGGATTATATCATATTATGTATGTTTTATATATATATATATATATATATATATATATATATATATATATATATATATATATACACACATATATATGTCAGTCTTGAGAATGGTACATCTATTATGACAATTGAAAGAGATATACATAGATTGTGAATGCCTGTATAAATTAACTGATATAAAGATAAAAAAATATAAGTAAGAGATATAAAGGGAGGGCTATGACAGAAGAGGTAAGCAGGTAGTAGAAAAGGGTAAATTACACCAAATGAAGTGGCACAAAAACATATTATAGTAGAGGGAAAGAAGGGAGGGAGAAGAACAGTATTTGACTTTTACTGTCATCTGATCTGGTTCAAGAAGGGAATAACATACCCCAATAAGTTTAGAAATCTAACTTCTCCTACAGGAAGTAGGAGGTGAAGGGGGGGAAAAGGGAGGGGGGTGGTCAGAAGGGAGGGGAGAAGTAGCAAGTGGGAAATGGTAAGATAAGGGAGGGGAATAAAGAGGGAGGGTTAACTGAGGAAGGTGGCAGTCAAAAGCAAAACTTTGTTGAGGAGGAGAAGGGGAAAAGGAGAAATAAAAGCATAAACAGGGGGAAATACGGGAGAAAAAGACACAGATAGAAATCATAACTCTGAACGTGAAGTGGATGAACACTCTCATAAAACAGAAGCGGATAGCAGAATGGATTAAAAAGCATAATCCTACAATATGCTGTTCACTTGAAACACATTTGAAACAGGGGGATACACACAGGGTAAAGGTAAAAGGCTGGAGTAAAATATATTGTGCCTCAGCTAAAGTCAAAAAAAAAGCAGGTGTAGCAATCTCAATCTCAGACAAAGCAATAGTAAAGATAGATTTAATTAAAAGAGTTAAGGAAGGACATTATATCCTGCTAAAAGGCACCATAAACAATGAAGCAGTATCATTGCTTAACATAGATGCACCAAGTGGTAAGGCATACAAATTCTTAGAGGATAGGTTAAGGGAGTTACAGGAAGAAATAGAAAGCAAAACTATAATATTGGGAGACCTCAACCACTCCCTTTCTGAACTTGATAAATCTAACCTCAAAATAAATAAGAAAAAAGTTAAGGAGGTAAACAGAATTTTAGAAAAGGCAGGTATGATAGACCTCTGGAGAAAACTGAATGGAGATAAAAAGGAATATACTTTCTTCTCAGCGGTACATGGCACATACTCAAAAATTGACCATGTACTAGGGCATAAAAACCTCACAATCCAGTGCAGAAAGGCAGAAGTAGTCGCAGCACACTTTTCAGATCATGATGCAATAAGAATTACTTGTAACAAAGAACCATGGAAAAATAAGCTAAAAATTAATTGGAAACTAAATAATCTAATTTTAAAGAATGGGTGGGCCAAAGAACAAATCAGAGAAACATTTAATAACTTCATTCAAGAGAATGACAATAATGAAACAACATACCAAAACTTATGGGATGCAGCTAAAGCAGTTCTTAGGGGAAGTTTTATATCCCTAAATGCTTACATGAATAAAATAGGGAAAAAGGAGATCAATGATCTGGGCATACAGTTGAAAAAGCTAGAAAAAGATCAAATCGAAAACCCCCAATTTATTACCAAATTAGAAATACTGAAAATCAAAGGAGGGATTAGTAAAATTGAAGCCAAGAAAACTATTGAATTAATAAATAAAACAAAGAGCTGGTTTTGTGAAAAAAACAATAAAATTGATAAATCTTTGGCCAATTCGATTAAAAAAAAGAAAGAAGAAAATCAAATTACCAGTATCAAAAATGAAAAGGGCGAGTTCACCTCTAATGAAGAAGAAATAACAACAATAATTAGGAATTATTTCACCCAATTGTATGCCCATAAATTTGACAACCTGAGATATGGATGAATATCTACAAAAAACATAAACTGCCCAGGTTAACAGAAAAGGAAGTAAAATTTCTAAATAACCCCATCTCAGAAAAAGAAATTGAGCATGCCATCAATGAACTCCCTAGGAAAAAATCTCCAGGGCCAGATGGTTTTACATGTGAATTCTATCAAACATTTAAAGTACAACTAATTCCAATACTTTGTAGACTATTTGGGAAAATAGGTGAAGAAGGAGTCCTACCAAATTCTTTTTATGACACAAATATGGTACTAATACCCAAACCAGATAGAGTCAAAACAGAGAAAGAAAATTATAGACCAATTTCTCTAATGAATATTGATGCAAAAAATTTTAAATAAAATATTAGCAAAAAAGACTGCAGCAACTCATCACGAGAATAATACACTACGACCAGGTAGGATTTATTCCAGGAATGCAAGGCTGGTTCAATATTAGGAAATCTATTAGCATAATTGACCATATCAACAACAAAACTAGCAGAAACCATATGATCATCTCAATAGACGCAGAAAAAGCCTTTGACAAAGTACAACACCCATTCCTATTAAAAACACTAGAAAGCATAGGAATAAATGGAACCTTCCTTAAAATCATAAATAGCATCTACCTAAAACCACCAACAAGCATTATTTGTAATGGGGATAAGCTAGATGCATTCCCAATAAGATCAGGGGTAAAACAAGGATTATCACCCCTATTATTCAATTTGGTACTAGAAACCTTAGCTGTAACAATAGGAGAAGAAAAACAAATTGAAGGAATTAGATTAGGAAAAGAAGAAACTAAATTATCATTTTTTGTAGATGATATGATGATTTATTTACAGAATCCTAATGAATCAAATGAAAAACTCCTTGAAATAATAAACAACTTTAGCAAAGTTGCAGGATGTAAAATAAACTCACATAAATCCTCAGCATTCCTATACATTACTGACAAAGCCCAACAGCAAGAGATAGAAAGAGAAATTCCATTCAAAGTTACTGTAGACACCATAAAATATTTGGGAGTCTATTTGCCAAGACAAACCCAGGGTCTATATGAACATAACTATGAAACACTTTTCATGCGAATTAAGTCAGATCTAAATAAATGGAAAAATATCAGTTGCTCATGGTTAGGCAGAGCTAATATAATAAAAATGACAATTTTACCTAAATTAATCTATCTATTCAGTGCCATACCAATCGAACTACCAAAAAAAATATTTTACTGAGCTTGACAAAATAGTAACAAATTCATCTTGGAAAACAAGAGGTCTAGAATATCTAGGGTATTAATGAAAAGAAATGCTAGAGAAGGTGGCCTAGCCATACCAGATATTAAACTGTACTACAGAGCAGCAGTCATCAAAACTACCTGGTACTGGCTAAGAAACAGGGGTGTGGATCAGTGGAATAGGATAGGTACACAAGATGGAGAAATCAACAACTATAGCAATCTACTCTTTGATAAACCCAAAGAGGCCAGATACTTGGCTAAGAATTCACTATTAAACAAAAAATGCTGGGAAAATTGGAAAATGGTAGGGCAGAAACTGCGCATAGACCAATATCTTACACCATATACCAGAATAAAATCAAAATGGGTTCATGATTTAGGAGTAAAAGCTGATACTATAAGTAATTTGGGAGAGTAAGGAATAGTTTCCTTATCATATTTATTGAAAAGAAAAGAATTCATGACCCAACAAGAGATAGAGAGCATTACAAAATGCAAAATGGATAATTTTGATTATGTCAAATTGAAATGTTTTTGTACAAAAAAAAGCCAATGCAACAAAAATTAGGAGGGAAGCAGAAAATTGGGAGAAAATCTTTGCAACTAGTATCTCTGATAAAGACCTCATTTCTAAAATATACAGGGAACTGAGCCAAATATATAAGGAATACAAGCCCATATAAGGAATACAATTCCCAATTGAGAAATGGTCAAAGATATGAACACACAGTTTTCAGAGGAAGAAATTAAGGCTATCTATAGGCATATGAAAAAATGCTCTGGATGACTACTGATTAGAGAAATGCAAATCAAAACAACTCTTGGATACCACATCTCTCCTGTCAGATTGGCTAAAATAACAAAGCAGGAGGATGATAAATGCTGGAGAGGATGTGGGAAAATTGCAACATTGTTGCATTGCTGGTGGAGTTGTGAGATGATCCAGCCATTTTGGAGAGTAATTTGAAACTATGCCCAAAGAGTCATAGGAATGTTCATACCCTTTGACCCAGCAATACCACTTCTAGGGTTGTATCCCAAAGAAATCACACAAGAGGGAAAGGGACCCATACGTACAAAGATATTTATAGCGGCTCTTTTTGTGGTAGCCAAGAATTGGAAATCAAAGGGATGCCCATCAACTGGGGAATGGCTGAACAAGCTGTGGTATATGAAGGTAATGGAATACTATTGTGCCATAAGAAATGGGGATGATACGGACTTTGTAACAACCTGGAAATACCTACACGACATAATGCTGAGTGAGCAGAGCAGAGCCAGTAGAACATTGTACACAACCACAGATATATGGATTCCATGAGGACCAACCCTGACAGACTTCGTTCTTCTCAGCAACACAAGGTGCAAGGACAACTCCAAGGGACTCACGATGGAGAATGTTATCTACACCCAGAGAACGAACTGTGAAGTTTGAATGCAGATTGAGGCACACTACATGCTCGCCTTTTTTATTCTCTTTTGTTTTTGTTTTTGGGGTTTTTTTTTTGGTTCTGTTTCTTCTTTCTCATGATTCATTACATTGGTCGTAATTCTTCTCCACAATTCGACTAGTGTATAAATTAATTCAATGTGAAGTTATACATGGTAGTTATATGAGGTTCCATGCCATCTTGGGGAGGGAGGGGGGAGGGAAGGGAAAAATCTGGAACTCAGAATTATGTAGGACCGTGTGTTGTAAACTAAAAATAAAAAAAAAATAAAATAAAATGAATATGTGATTTTATCTAAAAGAAAAGAAAGTGGAAATATTGATTTCCTTTTTTATTTTTCAAACAACATTAATTTATTATTTCTTCCATTTTAACTACATGGAAAATATCCTCTAATTCAGTAACTTGACACTTCCAGAAAAAATGAGATAATGTCCTAAGAAAATATAAGAACAAAGGTGAACTAGGAAGCAAATAGTTCCTTCTTTTATGACATCTTGTATTTTGATAACCACCAAAAATTTATGCTACATCTACAATGTAAAATAGAAATTGGAAAAACAGCAATATGAACAATAAAACCATATGTATATTGTACTTTCTGGACTTGTAACTCCATTTACTTTTTCTCTATTAGGAAAAATAGATCCTCCCTTTAATATAAGATGGAAGAACAAGTTTAGGGTCATTTTTGCAAAAAAAAATTGGAATCTAAATACATTATACTTTTCAAAGCAACCATTTTGACTTGATTGAGTATTCTATTCAGTAAATATTCATTAAGCAAATATTTCTTCAGTATCTATTATATGTAAGCCCAAAAAGACTGGCTACTAATGTAGGGAATATTCCTGTTGGGATACATTCCCAGAATCTTAGAGAGATGGTGTTTTCATGGAAATTGCCAATGTAGTGATATTTTCCCATGTCAATAGTGGCCAGCAGTTTTTTTCTGGTTTCAGATATGATAAAAGATAGAGTTGCGTGTTCTTAGAGGTCAAAGGGAATGGAGCACTATCGTCTGGGAGCAAAGGAATTGAACTTAAATTCCAAACACCACACCTCTTCCCTGTGTGACTTTGGGCAAATAATTTTTTCTCCTTGGGTTTCAGTTTCCTCATCCATAAAATTAAAAGGTTGGATTAGATGATCTCTGAGGTCCCTTGTAGTTTTAGTTCTCAAATGACTTGCCTGACCTCTGATAATTAGGAGCTTAATATAAACATGCTTAAAATAGTAATATGCACACATATGTTTTAAATTTATGCCTTTGAGCTATTGGTGCTGAATCTCCTTCCAGTCCCATATTAGCAGAAGCAGATAAGTTTACAAAGCCAGAACAATGCATAAAAGCTTCAAAGACATCGTAAGGTGCAGCTCTCTAGAGTTTGTGATTCCTTACAATCCCTACTCTCTTAGTAACTTTACTATTTCTGTAGGTTGTAAAGTGACAATTGCAGAGGGTTGTCTCTTTAAGTCATTGCCAGCAAGATTCTTGCCTGAGTCCCCCTTAACAGCCTGATTCTTCAGCTGGAAAATGCTTATCTGCCTAAGAGGTAGTGTGGCTTCAGAAAGGACTAAGGAATGATCCATATGGCGTTTGCTGCCCAAAACTCCAATAGAAATTCCAGGAGCAAAACAGATATCTGCACAAACATTTTTCCATCTAAGCAAGCAAGACCTTTGATAATGTCACTTGTGCAGGCTTAGGGAAGGAAAATTATGGCAAAATGTGGTTGCCTACCTTAGTATTGTACTTTTGTTTCACTATGGCATGCTTGCATGGGTTCTAGATAATGGACTATGCTCTTGCCCTTACCAATAAAATGAAACAGGGCTGCATGCTTGCTCTCATGCTTTTTAGTATTATCTTTTCAGTAATGTCAAAAGTTTTCGATGAGGAAGAAAATGGAATAAAAGTCAGCTATTGCACTGATGTTTTAATTTGAAAGGCTATAACCAAGTCTAAAGTGAAAGGATAATTGGTATGTCACTTTTTCTTCATGGATGATTATGCACTCAGTGCAGCCTCTGAGTCTAAGATGCAACAGAGTATTGATTGATCCTCTGCTGCTTGTGTTAATTTTGGTCTGAGAGAGATGGAGGGGGAAAGTGAGAGTGAGAGCATAAACAAGGTGAAAAGAAGATGGATGAAAAAATACAGTTAGTAGTTATAAGTGTGAATGTGCATGGGATGACCTCACTCCTCAGAAAACCGAAGTTGGTAGTAGAATGGATTAGGACCAGAAATTAACAATGTGTTATTTTTACAAGACAACACTCTTGAAAAAGAGAGACAAATACAGAGTAAAATTAAGGTGCTGGAGCAGAATCTATTATAGTTCAGTTGAGGTTAAAAAATAAAAAAAAAGCAGGCAGTAGCAATCATTTTCTCAAACAAAGCAAAACTGGACCTAATTTGAAAGAGATAATCAGAAAAAGTACTTTTGTTTCCTAAAAGTTACCATAGAAAATGAAGTAAGGTTAATACAAATATAAGTGCACCAAACAGCATAGCATTCTTTTTTTTGAGGGGAAAGGAAGGGTAATTAGGGTTAAGTAACTTGCTCAAGGCTACACACAGTAGTAATTGTGTCAAGTGTCTGAGGCCAGATTTGATCTCAGGTCCTCCTGAACTTCTGGGCCAGTACACTACTCACTACACCAACTTGCTGCCCCTGGCATAGCATTCTTAAAAGAAAAGTCAAATGAGTTACAGGGTGAAATACACAGTAAAACTGTATTAATGGGGAACCTTAACATTTTCCCTCTAAGAACTAGATAACTCTAAAACTAAAATAAATAAGAAAGAAGTTAAGATGAGTAGAATTTTAGAAAAGTCAAAGATGAAATACCTCTAGAGAAAATTGAATGAGAATAGAAAGGAATATACATGACCATTTTTATGGCATAAAAACTCACAAACAAATGCCAAAAACTAGAAATATTAAATATATCCTTTACAGACCATGACTCAGTAAAAAATTTACATTCAGTAAAGGGCCTTGGGAACACAGGTTAAAGATAAGTTGGAAATGAAATTACCTAATCCTAAAGAATAGATATGTCAAAGAAGAAATGATAGTAACAATCAATTTTATTAAAGAGAATGATGACAATGAGGCAATATAATAAACTTTATGGGATGCAATCAAAAATGCTTAGGGAAAAAATTATATCTTAAATGCTTACATCAAAAAATAGAGAAAGAGTAGATGAATGAATTATGTATTGCAATAAAACAAAAACCTAGAGTAAGAACAAATTAAAAATCTCTAATATTAAACACCAATTTGGAAATCCTAGAAATCAAAGGAGAGACTAATAAAAATGATAGAAAAACATTGAGCTAATAAATAAAACAAAAAGTTGATCTTATTTTTTTTAAAAAGCAATAAAATAAATAAACCATTCCTTTGATTAAAAAAAAAGAATGTAGGAAACCAAGTTACCAGTATCAAAAATGAAAAGGTTGAATTCACCACCAATATAGAAGAAATTAAAGCAATTATTAGGAGCTATTTTGCTCAATTAAAGCCAGTATATCTCACATTTTAAATGGACTGAATTCATACTTACAAGAAAATATGAATTGCCTAGATTAATGGAAAAGGAAATAGGATACTGAAATAGCACTATTTAGAAAAAAAATAAATTGAATAACACATTAATTAACTCTCTAAGAAAAAATTTCCAGGAACAGATAGTTTCATAACTGAATTATATCAAACATTCAAATAACTATTAATTCCAATCATGTACACATACACACACCCATACACACATATATACACATACATATATGTATATACATACATATATACCTATATGTATATATATATATATATATACACATACACACACATATATATGTATACACATATACATATTCATATAGTATTTGGGGGAAAAACATGCAAAGAAGGAATAATACTGAATTCTTTTAAGACTCAAATATGGTGCTTATTCTTAAACCAGGAAGAGTCAAAACAAAGAAAGAAAATTGTAGAACAATTTCCCTAATGAAAAATATTTTAAATAAATTATTAGCCAAGAGATTACAACAATATATCACAAGAATAATGACCACAGAGGATTTACACCTGGATGCAGGACTGGTTCATAAATAGGAAAACAGAATAATAGACCATATAAATACAAAATAAAAACAAAAATCATTTAATTACACCATTAGATGCAAAAAAAGCTTTTGACAGGGGCAACTAGATGGTGCAGTGAGTAGAGCACTGGCCCTGGAGTGAGGAGCACCTGAGTTCAAATCTGGCCTCAGACACTTAACACACTTACCAGCTGTGTGACCTTGGGCAAGTCACTTAACCCCAATTGCCCTGCCTTCCACCATCTCCAAAAATTAAAATAAAAAAAAAAGCTTTTGACAAAATGCAACACTCATTCCTATTAAAAATAATAAAAATAGGAATCAATGGAGCTTTTCTTAAAATGATAAGTAGTATTTATCTCTAATCATTAAC
Organism: Trichosurus vulpecula; assembly: GCF_011100635.1. Lineage (NCBI taxonomy): Eukaryota > Metazoa > Chordata > Mammalia > Diprotodontia > Phalangeridae > Trichosurus > Trichosurus vulpecula. The sequence continues at coordinate 262,650,111 of NC_050573.1, read as the reverse complement.
AAGCATTATTTGTAATGTGGATAATACAGAAGTATTCACAATAAGATCATGGGTGAAGGCCATTATTACTACTTTTATTTAATGTTGTGACAGAATTGCCATAGTAATAAGAGAAGAATTACCATAGTAATAAGAGAAGAAAAAAAATAAAGGAATTAGAATAGGCAAAGAAGAAACTAAGTTATTACTCTTTGAAGATGATATGACAGTATACTTAGAGAATCCTAAATAATCAATTAAAAATTACATAATTAACAACTTTAGCAAAGTTGCAGAATATAAAACAAACTCCCATAAATCATCAGCATTTCTATATAATATCAACAATTCCAGGAGGAAGAGATAGAAAGAAAAATTTCATTTAAAGTTATTGTAGACAACATAAAATACTTGTGAGTCTCCCTTGCAAGACAAACACAGAAATTACATGAACCCAATGACACAACACTATTCACATAACTTAAGACAGATTTAAAAAAAATTGCAGAAATATTAATTGCTCATTTTTCAATTTAGCCAATATAATAAAAATGACTGTGCCTAAATTAATTTACTTATTAAGGGTCATACCTATCAAACTACCAAAAATATGTTATAGAGCTAGAAAAAAAATTAATCTGGAAGAGAATAAAAAGTCAAGGGAGTAGAGCCAAAATGAGGCAGTGAAAGGAGGGAACTACTGGATCTCTTTCAGAAATTCTGTCAGGTACATCTAAAAAAGTGAGTCTGAACAGATTTGAGGGAGTTAGAAGCCACTAGTAGACTGAGAGCGGCAGTAGCACTGGGCATGCAGAATGGCACCAGACCACAGCAACCTGGAGCAGCAGAGGAAAGTAGCAAGCACACCCATCTGTGAGAGTGCTGGACCAGAGAAACACAGGAACAGAAGCAGCCCCAAGGCAGAAGTACAGGAATCAATCACCCCTCAGGCCTCTCAGCCTAGGATGAATCTGTCAGAACTACAGGAGACACCAGCACAGAGCCTCTGGCTGTGGGAACAGCTACCTGGAGGCCTATAGCCCACACACAGTCTAAAGATTTGAAACTTGCCTTCTTGAACTTTTGGGAGCTATAATGGCCAGGTAAATTGGCTCTCCCTCCACCCATCACTCAGAGAATACTACCTCAGAAGAAACTGAGGAGTCAGAGGTAGGGCTTCAGTAGCCCTACAGCAAGAGAAGTTGGGGAGAGGACCCTGCTTGCAGTGATGGAAGGAGAATAGTACAAGAAAAGAATTGTCCCAGCAGGCTTCACTTCAGCAGAAAAACACGAGTAACTGAACCCCAGGGGGTTGGAGCTAACAAACATCAACACCAGGACCCCAAACATGCCTTTGCACAGCCAGGGGATGTGGCAGACAGCAGCACAGACAACAGCTGAGACTACTCATGCTGTAGAGCAGTCCTGGGGAAGAGGAGACTCTCAATAGCCAGACCACCCCTCCCCCACACTTCAGGAAAACAGAAGCCATAGCACACAAAGCCAGTGAGCAGGCCCACAGATCCCAAGACAAGAAACTTGGGACAGAGTCCCCTGAGCCCCCAAAGCAGAGATCAACTTTAGAAGTCAGGAGGAAAAGAAAAACACCATAAAAAAGCACACCAAAAAGCCAAAGATCATGGAATCATATTATGGAGACAGGGAAGATCAAAATACCATTTCAGAAGGGGACAGCATGTACATCTGAAACCTCAAAAGGGAAAGTGAACTGATCTCCAGACCAAAAAGCATTCCTAGAAGAACTCAAGGAGGACTTTAAAAAAATTAGGGAGGTAAAAGAAAAAATGTAAAAAATTCACTGATGAAAAGAAATCTTTAAAAAGTGAAACTGGAAAAATGTTTAAGGAGAATCAGAATAGAAATGGAGAAAATGTCTCATTGAAAAATAAAATCAACCAAATGAAGAAGGAGATAGAGAAGCTAAAGGAAGAAAACAATACATTAAAATTAGAATTGGGCAAGTAGAAACTAATGACTCTATGAGACATCAGGAATCAGTCAAAGAAAATCTAAAGAATGAAAAAATAGAAGAAAATGTAAAATATCTGATTGGTAAAACAACTGACCAGAAGATACAATCTAAGGATTATTGGTTTACTGGAAAGCCCTGATAAAAAAAAAAGAGCCTGGAAAGTATCTTCATTAACAATAACTGTCCAGAGGTCCTAGAACTAGAGAATAAAATTGTCATTAACAGAACGCACCTATCACCCCCTGAAAGAGATCCCAAATTGAAAACTCCAAGAAGTATTATAGCCAAATTCCAGAACTATAAGGTCAAGGAGAAAATACTGCAAGCAGCTAGAAAGAAACAATTCAAATATCATGGAACTACAGTCAGGACCATGCAGGATCTTTCAGCTTCTACATTAAATGACAAGAGAAATTGGAATACAATGTTCCAAAAGGCAAAGGAGCTTGGACTACAACTAAGGATAAACTACCCAGCAAAACTGAGCATAATTTTCCAGGCAAGCAGATGGACATTCAATGAAATAAGGGAATTCTAGACCTTCCTGATGAAAAGACCAGAGCTCAATGGAACATTTGATCTTCAAATACAAAACTTAAGAGAGACATAAAAAGGAAAACAGGAGGAAAAACCTTGTTAATAAATAAGGAAAATTATTCACATATGTATGTATATATATATATGATTATATTGGTTTATATATGTTTTATGTATATGTTAATCTTGAGAAAAGTACAGTTATGACAATTGAAAGGGATATACATAGACTTTGGGTTTCAGTAAAAAATAACTAATATAAAGAAGGAAGTAAAATATCTTAAAAACCCCATCACAGAAGAAAGAAACTGATCAAGTCATCAATGAGCTCCCTAGGAAAAAATCTCCAGGGCCAAATAGTTTTACATGTGAATTCTATCAAATATTTAAACAACAATTAATTCCTGTATTTATAGACTATTTGGGAAAATAGGTGAAGAAGGGGTCCTACCAAATTCTTTTTATGACACAAATATGGTACTAATACCTAAACCAGAAAGAGTGAAAACAGAGATAAAAAATTATAGACTAATATCCTTAATGAACATTGATGCAAAAATTTTAAATAAAATATTATCAAAAAGATTGCAGCAAGTTATTAGAAGCCTAACGACCAGTTAGGATTTATTCCAGGAATGCAAGGCTGGTTTAGGAAAACTATCAGCATATTTGATGATATCAACAAAAAAACTGGCAGAAACCATATGATCATCTCAATAGATGCAGAAAAGCCTTTGACAAAATATAACACCCATTCCTATTACAAACAATAGAAAGTACAGGAATAAATGGAGCCTTCCTTAAAATTATAAATAGCATCTACCTGAAACCATCAAAAGCATTATTTGTAATGGGGATAAACTAGAAGCATTCCCAATAACATCAGGGGTGAAATAAGATGTCCATTATCATCCCTATTATTCACTTTGGTACTAGAAATGTTAGCTGTAGCTAAGAGAAAAAAATAAATTGAAGGAATTAAAATAGGCAAAAAAGAAACTAAATTATCACTTTTTGCAGATGATATAATGATTTACTTAGACAATCCTAGCGAATCAAGTAAAAAAAACTACTTGAAATAATAAACAGCTTTAGCAAAATTGCAGGATATAAAATGAACCCACGTAAATCCTCAGCATTCCTGTATATTACTAACAAAGCCCAACAGCAGGAGATAGAGAAATTCCTTTTAAAGTTACTGTAGACACTATAAAATATTTGGGAGTCTATCTGCCAAGAGAAACCCAGGCTGTATATGAACATAATTATGAAACTGCTTTCACATGAAAAAAGTCAGATCTAAATAAATGGAAAAATATCAATTGCTCATGGTTATGCCAAGCTAATATAAAAAAATGGCAATTTTATCTGAATTGATTTACTTATTCAGTGCCATACCAATTGAACTACCAAAAAAATATTTTACAGTGCTGGATAAAATAATAGAAAAAATCACCTGGAAGAACAAGAGGTCCAGAATATCAAGGGAATTAAGGAAAAGTAATGCTAGGGAAGGTGGCTTAGCCATAGCAGATATTAAAGTGTACTACAAGGCAGCAGTCATCAAAAGTACTTGGTAGTGGTTAAGAAACAGAGTGATGGATCAGTGGAATAGATTAGGTACACAAGATTCAGTAGTCAACAACTATAACGATCTATTCTTTGATAAACCCAAAGAATCCAGCTTCTGCGCTAAGAATTAATGATTTCACAAAAACTTCTGGGAAAATTGGAGAATGGTAGGACAGCAATCAGGCATAGACCAATATCTTGCACCATATACCAAAAAAAAAATCAAAATGGGTTAATGGTTTAAGAATAAAGGCTGATACTTTAAGCAGTTTGGGAGAGCAAGGAATAGTTTACCTATCAGATTTATGGGAAAGGGAAGAATTCATGACCCAACAAGAGATAGAGCACATTACAAAATGCAAAATGGATAATTTTAATTATGTTATATTGAAAAGTTTTTGTATAAACAAAGCTGATGCAACAAAGATTAGGAGGGAAGCAGAAAATTGGGAGAACATCTTTCTAACCAGTATCTCTGATAAAGGCCACATCTCTAAAATATACAGGGAATTGAACCAAATTTATAGGAATACAAGTCATTTACCAACTGATAAATGGTGAAAAGATATGAAGAGGCATTTTTCAGCAAATAAATTAATTCTATAGGCATATGAAAAATGCTCTACATTGCTATTGATTAGAGAAATGCAAATCAAAACAATTCTTAGGTACCACATCTCTCCTGTAAGATTGGCTAAAATGACAAAACAGAAAAATGATAAATGCTGGAGAGTGTGTGGAAAAATTGGAAAATTGTTACATTGTTGGTGGAGTTGTGAACTGATCCAGTCATTCTGGAGAGCAATTTGGAACTATCCCCAAAGGGCTATAAAAATGTTCATGGCCTTGCAATACCACTCCAAGGGCTGTATCCCAACATGATCGCACAAGTGGGAAAGGGACCTGTATATACAAATATATTTATAGCTGCTCTTTTTGTGGTGGCAAACAATTGGAAATTAAGGGGGTGCCCCTCAATTGGGGAATGACTGAAAAAGTTGTGGTATATGAATGTAATGGAATACTATTGTGCTATAAGAAATGAGGAAGATACAGACTTCATAATAATCTGGAAAGACCTACATGATCTGATGCTGAGTGAGAGGAGCAGAACCAGGAGAACATTATGCACAACCACAGATACATGGATTCTGTGATGACTAACTTTGATAGACTTGACTGTCCTTAGCAATACAAGGCTCAAAGTCAGCTCAAATGACTCATAATGGAAAAAGCAACCTACATGCAGAGAAAGAACTGTGGAGTCTGTATGCAGATTGAGGCAAATTGTTTGCTCTCTTTTTTTCCTCTTTTTACTTGGTTTTGTTTCTTCTCTGTCACGATTCATTTCATTGTTCATAATTCTTTGCAACTTGACTATTGTGCAAATAAGTTTAATGAGAAGGTCTATGTAGAATCTATATTGGACTGTATGCCATCTTGGCGGTGCAGGTGGGGAGGGGAGGTAAGGAAAGAAAATTTTAAAGTCAAGGACATGTAAAACTAAGTGCTGTAAACTAAAAATAAAAAATCAAATTAAAAAAAATTTTTATACCCTTTGACCCAGCAATACCACTTCTAGGGCTGTATACCAAAGAGATCACACAGGTGGGAAGCTATATGTAGAAGATATATCAGATTCCATGCCATCTGGGGGGGAGGGGGAGGGGAAGGAGGGGAAGAAAATCTTCAGCTCCAAAACATGTGGAACTGAGTTTTGTAAACTAAAATAAAAAATCTTAATTAAAAAAGATGTGAAACTATAGAAAAAAATCAGATAACATCATACAGTAAAAGGAAAATCTTTTAAAAAAGGTAAATAAAGCCATGGGAATCAATGAAAAAGTGTAAAATGAAGGTAGCCTATCCATACCAGACTTTAAAATATATTGTAATAAAGCATTGATAATGAAAACAATAAGTTACTAGTTAAGAAATAGAGTGATATATTAGTGGAATATATAAGAGAGACAATACAGAATAGTAAGTGATCATTACAATCTGTTATTGATAAATGCAAAGACTCAAGCTTTTGGGACAAGAACTCATCTCACAAAAGTTTCTGGGAAAACTAGAAAATAGTTTGGCAGAAACTAGCTATAGATCAACCAAAATGGTTGATTTACATGTGATGGGTGATATTCTAAAAAAAATTATGGATGTGTGGAAAATATTACCTGTCAGGTCTTTGGATAGGGGAATATTTTAGGACCAAAAATGATAGTGAAGATGATAGGATGTAAAATGGACAAATTTCATTACATGAAAACATAACACTTTTGCATAAAACCAATACACTCATGATTAGAAGGAAAGCATGAAGGTGAAAATAAATTGAGCTCAAATTTCTCTGATAAAGTCTTCCATATATATATATATATATATATATATATATATATATATATATATATATATATATATATATATATATATATATATATATATAACTGAGTCAAATTTATACGTATACAAATCATTCCCCAATTAAGAAATGACCAAAAGATATGAACAGAGAGTTTTCAGAAGAATAAATCAAAGCTATCCATATTTAAATGGGAAAAATTCTAAATCATATTTCTTGGAGACATGAAAATTAAAACAACTCTGAGATATCACCTCACACCTATCAGATTGACTAATATGATAGAAAAGGAAAATTACAAATCTTTTAGGGGATGTGGAAAAATTGTGACATTAATGCACTATTGGAGCTCTGAACAGATTCAACTATTCTGGAGAACAATTTGGAATTATACACAACGGGCTACAAAACTGCATATGTTTTGACTTAGCAATACCACTACTAGGTCTATATACTGAAGAGATCAATGAAAGAGGAAAAGAACCTATGTGCACAAAAATTATTTATAGTAGCTCTTTTTGTGTTGGCAAAGAATTGGAAATTGAGGGGATGTCCATCAATTAGGGAATGGCTGAACAAGTTCTGGTTTATGATTATGATGGAGAGCTATTGTGATATAAGAAATGAAAAGAGGGGTGCTTTTAGAAGGAACTGCAGACTTAAGTTAACTGATGCAAAGTGAAATGAACAGAACCAAGAGACTATTGTACATAGCAACAGCAATAATGTACATTGATCAATTGTAAATGACTTAGCTATTCCCAGAAAATGCAAGGATCCAAGACAATTCCAGAGGACACTTGATGAACACTATCTACCTCCAGAAAAAAACAAAAAACTTCTGGAGTATGAACGTAGATTGTAGCATAATTTTTGTCATTTTCTTTTTTTTTAACATGGCTAACAATAAAACATGTTTTGTATGATTTCACATGGATAATTGATATCACATTTTTCCCTTCACAATGAGTGAGGGAGGTGTGAGTGTGAGGGCTAGAATTTGGAACTCAATATTTAAAAACAGATATTAAATCAGTAAATAATATTTAAAACACTATTCCTTCAATTCTATTGACATTCCTGGAACACTTTAATGGAGCTATTGCATTAATTTTTTTTAGGTTTATAACTGTTGTTCTTCAATCCAACCCCCACTTCTTATTCTGATGAGCTTTGATTTATATGAATTTGTATATTTTTTACTGTTCTATTAATTTGTTGCTAATGTAAGTAATTAAGAGTAATTTTACTTAAACTTACGTACCACCTCATACATAAAGCCTTTTTTAATTCATATAGTTGTTAGTTCCTTCTCACTGAAAATTGCGTTGTATTTACATGTCAAGATAAATGTTACTTTCCCCTCAGTTTAATATGAGCCAATGAGAGCTGGGAAATAGATTTGTCTATGTAGACCCTACACCTAGTACAACTTCTTGCTATAGTAGACAATGAATGCTTGCCAAAAGTTTAAATTTGAATATTTAAATAAGTGTGAAATGTCTTAGTAAGACTAATTTTGTCTTTAAAATTTAAGTCCTAGGTTATTTCTGTTAATACAGATATAAAAATTTTTTGAAGTCTTACATGAAAGTTTCCTATTTTGGCTGAAATGTTATTTTTTTTTAAGTTTCTCTCTCTATTTATATCTCTATATCTCTATCTCTTCCCTTATCTCTGTCTCTGTCTCTCTGTCTGTCTCTGTCTCTCTGTGTCTCTCCCATTTTTCTCTCTCTCTCAGTACTATCTCTCTCTGTCTGTCTCACACACTTTCTTTTTGTCTGTTTCTCACTTTCTGTCTCCACCAATAAATTATGTGCTTGTAAAGAATGATGACTCCTCATTTATGTAATTGGAGTCTTAATGTTCTCTCACAAATATTACTAAGTCATACAAGAGCTGACCTAAGAAAAAGTAGATTTTCATCAAGATCATTGTTGATTAAGAATGGTAGCTTGTTTAAGCTTTCTCGTCCTGACTTCAGGTCGAATCACTGTTCTGTTGGCTGCAGACCATTTGTCCAAGTGAAATAGATGGCCCACAAAATTGTGCTCTAAAAATATCAAGGAACAAAAAGACTTAGGAAGTTGGTAACTTATTTAAAATAAATTATCCAATTATAAGCTTGTGGGCCATCTCCAGCTAATCCTTATAGGTCAGGAACTATTACATAGATTCCAGGATTTTAAATAATGTACATCTGTCCTGGTGCTTTTGATAAGGCCAAATCTAACTTTCATTACAAAGAATATTTGGAAAATTAAAATAATGATGGCAGGGGGTAGGAAATATTTGGAGTAATTTTATATCCTTACGTTTATAGGACTCATGTTCTTTTGACTATAATATTCTGAAATATCCTCCATAGTCACAAAAACCTCAATTTTAAGGAAGCCAAAAGTAGTTTCTTATATGGATTTATATTAAAATTTAAATGGTATTTTTTGCTAAATTCTTTAAAACATTGTAATAAAATATTGACTACTGCATGTAATCAGTAAATTAATCCTAGACAATTCCAATTACCTCTTCTGTCTTCATGGTTTTTTTTTAATTTCTTTGCCACCTTTGAAACGTTTGATCATACTTTCCAAAACTTTTCTCCATTTCACATTTGGGCTAGCTTATTTGAGTTCTTTTGAAGTCCTTGACCATTTTATTTTTGTTTCCTGCTTAATTTTCTTCCTTAAATAATAATGTCAGCCAAGGCTCAGACCATTTTTCTCTGATTTCTTTCAGTAGCAGATGTTTTAGTACTTCAACTTTTTTTTGTATTATTTTTTAATTTGTTTTTTTTTAATTTATTTAACATATTTAGTTTTCAGCATTTATTTTCACAATAGTTTGAATTACACATTTTCTCCCCATTTCTACCCTCCCTCCCACTCCAAGATGGCATATATTCTGGTTGCCCTGTTCCCCAGTCAGCGCTCCCCTCTGTAACCCCAATCCCCTTCCATCCCCTTTTCCATTCGTTTCTTGTAGGGCAAGATAAATTTCTACACCCCATTGGCTGTGTATCTAATTTTCTAGTTGCATGCAAAACATTTTTGTTGTTTTTGAACATCTGTTTTTAAAACTTTGAGTTCCAAATTCTCTCCCCTCTTCCCTTCCCACCCACCCTCCCTAAGAAATCAAGTAATTCAACATAGGCCACATGGGTATCATTATGTATAACCCTTCCACAATACTCATGTTGTGAAAGACTAACTATACTTTGCTCCTTCCCAAAACATCACCCTTTATTGAATTTTCTCCCTTGACCCTGTCCCCTTTCAAAAGTGTTTGTTTTTGACTACCTCCACCCCCATCAGCCCTCCCCTCCATCATCCCCCCCATTTATTTTTTTCTTCGTCCCTCTTCTTTCCTGTGGGGTAAGATTCCCAATTGGGTATGTATGGTATTCCCTCCTTAGGCCAAATCTGATGAGAGCAATATTCACTCATTTCACCCCTCATCCGCCCTCTCCCCTCCTCCCACAGAACTGCTTGCTCTTGCCTCCTTTATGTGAGATAATCCACCCCATTCTATCTCTCCTTATTTCCCTCTCTCATTATGTTCCTCTCTCATCCCTTAATTTGATTTTATTTCTTTTATATATCTTCCCTTCATCTTCAACTCACCCTGTGTCCTCTCTCTCTCTCTCTCTCTCTCTCTCTCTCTCTCTCTCTCTCTCTCTCTCTCTCCATATATATATATATATATATATATATATATATATATATATATATATATACACATACACATAGATATATACATACATACACATTCACCCATATATATACATAAGCATATATGTATGCATATTCCCTTCAGCTACCCTAATACTGAGGTCTCATGAATCATACACATCATCTTTCCATGTAGGAATGTCAACAAAACAGTTCAATTTTAGTAAGTCCCTTGGGATTTCTCTTTCTTGTTTACCTTTTCATGCTTCTCTTGATTCTTGTGTTTGAAAGTCAAATTTTCTATTCATTTCTGGTCTTTTCACTGAGAAAGCTTGAAAGTCCTCTATTTTATTGAAAGTCAATATTTTGCCTTGGAGCATGATACTCAGTTTTGCGGGGTAGGTGATTCTTGGTTTTAATCCTAGCTCCATTGACCTCCAGAATATTGTATTCCAAGCCCTTTGATCTCTTAATGTAGAGGCTGCCAGATCTTTGGTTATTCTGATTGTGTTTCAACAATACTCAAATTGTTTCTTTCTGGCTGCTTGCAGTATTTTCTCCTTGATCGGGGAGCTCTGGAATTTGGAGACAATATTCCTGAGAGATTTCTTTTTGGGATCTGTTTGAGGAGGATTCTTTCAATTTCTATTTTGCCCTGTGGCTCTAGAATATCAGGGCAGTTCTCCTTGATAGTCTCCTGAAAGATGGTATCTAGGCTCTTTTTTTGATCATGGCTTTCAGGTAGTCCAATAATTTTTAAATTATCTCTCCTGGATCTATTTTCCAGGTCAGTGGTTTTTCCAATGAGATATTTGACATTGTCTTCCATTTTTTCATTCCTTTGGTTCTCTTTTATAATATCTTGATTTCTCATACAGTCACTAGCTTCCACTTGCTCCATTCTAATTTTTAAAGTAGTATTTTCTTCAGTGGTCTTTTGGACCTCCTTTTCCATTTGGCTAATTCTGCCTTTCAAGGCATTCTTCTCCTCATTGGCTTTTTGGAGCTCTTTTGCCATTTGAGTTAGTCTGTTTTTTAAGGTGGTGTTTTCTTCAGTGTATTTTTCAGTATGTTTTTGGGTCTCTTTTAGCAAGTCATTGACTTGTTTTTCATGGTTTTCTTGCATCCTTCTCATTTCTCTTCCCAATTTTTCCTCTACTTCTCTAACTTGCTTTTCCAACTCCTTTTTGAGCTCTTCCGTGGCTTGGGACCAGTTCATGTTTTTCTTGGAGGTTTCTGCTGTAGGCTCTTTGACTTTATTAATTTCTTCTGTCTGTATGTTTTGGTCTTCTTTGTCAGCAAAGAAAGAATCCAAAGTCTGAGACTGAATCTCGGTGCGTTTTCACTGCCTGGCCATATTCCCAGGCAACTAACTTGACCTTTGAGTTTTTCAGTGGGGTATGACTGCTTGTAGACTACAGAGTTCTATGTTCCACGTTTGGGGGGGAGGTGCCAGCTCTGCCACACCAACACTGCTCCTTCCCCAAGAACCCCCAACCCGAACTGGGCTTAGATCTTCAGTAGGCTGTGCACCCCTGCTCTGATCTGCCACTTAATTCCTCCCACCAGGTGGGCCTGGAGCCAGAAGCAGCAACAGCCATAGCTGCCCCACCTCTGCTGCCCCTGGGACTGGAATCCAAACCGCAAACTCCTTCCACTCCCACAGCTTTTCCCACTAACCTTCTCCACAGTCTTTGGTGTTTGTGGGTTGAGAAGTCTCGTAACTGCTGCAGCTCACTGATTCAGGGAGCTAGGGCATGCTCTGCCCAGTTGCTGTTCTTGTTGGTCCACACCGGTCTGGCTGGGCTCTGCTCCACTCCATTCCCAGCTCCCAGCTCCGTGCGGGATAGACCTCACCCAGAGACCATCCAGGCTGTCCTGGGCTGGAGCCCTGCTTCCCTCTGCTGTTTTGTGGATTCTGCCATTCCTGGAATTGGTTCAGAGCCATTTTTTATAGGTTTTTGGAGGGACTCGGTGCAGAGCTCACGCTATTCCCTGCTTACCAGCAGCCATCTTGGCTCCGCCCCCAGTCAGGTCTCAGTACTTCAACTTTTAAACAATATTGCTTTTTAATTTCTCTGTGGTCCATCATCACATGGTCTCCTTTTGTAATGGCATGATGTGGTGCAGATTCTTTTTTTCCCCCTCACTTCAGTACAAATATGGTTAAAAATTTTTGTGGTGGAAAGAATTGGAAACTGAGAGAATACCCATCAATTGAGGAATGGCTACACATTGTGGCATATGATTATGATGGAATTCTTTTGAGCTGTAATAGATGAGAAGCAGGATGGTGAACTGATGGCTTTGATCAATACAGTGATTCAAGTCCATTACAAAGGACTTATGATGAAAAATGATATCCACCTTCAGAGAGAGATCTCTGGATCATTTTTCTTTCTAGAAAAAAAAACCAAAATAATCCTTGTTCATGTAAATATCTTGCAAGTATGAATAATTTCATTTTTTTAAACTTGTTTCAGCACTTAATATGGTGCCTGGCCTTTACTAGGCACTTAAGAAATATCTGTTGCTTAATTGATTCAAGCTGTGTGAACAGTGAACTTTCCCCAAACTAAATTCAGAGGCTTCTCAAGGTAAAAAGTAGGAAGGAATTTTATTGCTTTCTCATGAGAAAGGATGCCACCCAAGCAGGGGCGATTTAAGTATGTTTTACATTTATTCAATCTGAATAAATGGGCATGTCCCCTGAACAGAGTACAGGAGAGTACAAAGGACTCAGATGGATGCCAGTCCTTTAATCGACTTTACCTTTGAATCTCCTTCCAGACTCTTCATTGGCCAGATAAAGCCCCCTGAATGCCTATGTCATGCCATCCTCAAATGGCTTGTTTAATCATGTATACAAGCCTCTGACCTTTCACCCAACTGACCTGAGGCCTGGTTTCTACTAGATCAGAGTTCTGATTGGAAGTAGCTAGGTTTATACCCAGATTGTTTTTTTTTTTTCTTTTGAACTTCCTTTTTAAAAGTCTTCCCTTGAATTCCTAGATGAATATCTCTATTTATCTTTTAACCATCTTGTTTCTGCCCCTTTTCACTGAGGAATAACCCCCCACCCCACCCCAAGCTAGTTGTTTCAGTATCTTCATTGTGGGTTGTCTGGAGGCTCAAGCACCAGCTCTGAATAAATTACTCAGGGAAAGGAATTTACCTAGGTCTTTTGAGGGTCTTTTTGTTTGTTTCATCTTGTTTTATTTTCTCTTTGCCAATAGCTCTTTCCCCTCTAGAAGATTCACTGTGCCATGCCTTCTGTTCCTCACTTACAGTTGTTCTTTTTCTTTGGGTGACTGGGCAGAGTCCTTGTATACCATTTGTAATAGGGTATGTACAAGAAGGGATTTAAGGCTGATTCATTTTCAGGCACAGTACACCTCATTGAAGTCTGAAGCACAAGCTTGCGAAGTTTGTTTCAGTGTTTACTCCAGCCAATGGTATAAGTTACACTGAATGAGAACTCTAAGTATTCTTGTAGGTTGTTATTTCATAAGGTTCTTACTTTATGTAGTTTTATTTTCTCTTTATCTTGAGAATTAATCTTCATTTTATATCTAGGGCATAATTCTTTTATCTGATATTACTTCTCAGAGAGGTTTGTGTAAAATATCCAATGATCCTCCTTGCCTATTCCTCAATCCCATTTTATATATGAAGTTAAAAACTTGCCTAAGGTCGCAAAGAAACTGGGTGGCAGATCTTAGAAAAGAACTTAGCTCCCATGATATCAAATCTATTTTTCTTTCCACCACATGCCACAGTTTTGAAAAACAAATTGGAAATTGAATCATTTTTTTAACCTGTCTGGTATAAGGTATTAATACATAATAAACATTGACTTAAAACAGGAAAGGGGGTCACCTCCAAGTCTGCATAAATACAAGCGTATGTATAATGTGTGTGATGTGTGTGTAAACTCACATATTTTTCTACTTACTCATGTATACATATAGTACGTACACATATTGCATAAACACTTAAGCAATATTTAAATATTTAATCTGGCCAATGCTATGTAAAATAGATAATGAAAGCAATGTTAATAAAAACAACATGTTACCCCATAAAAATATTATTGTGAACAGCTGAGGTACTCAATCTTCTAGTCAGTTGAGAAAAGTACATTTGAGAAAGCAAGAAAAGATTCCTTTTAACCAATATTTTTGACCTGTCTACTGATGGAAAAGCCAATTCTAACCAATATCTAGTAATATAATCTGCCTACCAAGCAGTTACTTGAATGAATATTAAAAGTTCAGTAATGAATAGATATATTTGATGGAACAGAAAAATATGTTTTACATCTCAAAAATAATAGGCTTTATTTTAATGTCTGTAAAAACAGTGAAGAAAAACTTTAATGAGAAAAAAAAAAGATTGTTTGCTTTTCAAAATACCGTCTCATCAGACTGAGTACTTTATAATCCAAACTAGACACATCGAAGAAATTAAGGCATATAACAACTGACATTAATGGATATAAAGACATACTATCAAAAGAGGAAGCTAATAATGATTGCTTTGGGGGGTCTTGGAAATAGTATTTTTACATTTTGAACGACTCTGTAGGCTGGAATTAGCCTTCTGTGATTAAACATGAATAAAATTACTTGATAATTATATTTTCTTAGTTTCTAAATGTATCATGTAGACACAAATGATGTATGGAGAGAAATGAAGTAATGAGACATCTGAAGGAAGCAAGCAGAAACTACATTACTTAGAAATGTATTCAATTTTCAATTAAACATTTGTTTAAGGTATTCAACTGATAAGCAAATAACAATGTATTTGAATATCTAAACAACTTAGATTTCATAATATGGTTTCTGGCAAAACCAATGGTTTTATTATGTTAATGCCATTATAAAACACCAAAAGAATCTTGATTCACTTATTTGTTTAACATTCTTCCCCATTAATCAAAGATATCAAAGTTTTAGTGAAGTAATTTTAGAGGTCTAATACAGAGTTTAGAGATAAACTAAATAGGGCTAGGGTAGTTTGAGTGAAAGAAAAGCGTATCATTGGAAAAGTTTCAAAATAAAAGTGTTAAACCGCAAAGCTATGCAAAAGCACCCTTAAAATATTTTCCAAATCATTATACCTCAAAAATCATCTCTCTATAGTTATCCCTTTTACTCATGCCACCCGTTGCACTTAATTTCACATGGTGCAAAAAATGTCTGGTGAAGTGAATCACATATTGCCATGGCATCCATACAAAAAGTCAAACTTATAGAGAGAGATAGAAAAGAAAATATAAACAGAAACTCTTATTGGATCAGAATCTGGATTTTCTATCACTCTATGATTTTCATTGTGTCCAAAATTATCTATTTTTGGTACTGGGCACTCTTAGTTCTATTATTGGTTTTAAAATGTGAATACTTTGTTAGTATGGTGACAGCTGCCATAATGCAAGATGAAACTAATTATTCCCACTGAATAAACAATGTGAAAGCAAAATATTCATATTTTCCAGATTATGACATACAAACCATAAAGCTAGTCATAAAACTAATTTATCAATGCATGTGACTAGGGTTGGTACTTCAAATTCACAGTCTATTGTGCTCAGGCCAGAAGGAGTTGAAGCTGCATTGTATTTCAGAAATGGTTCTATCATTTCAATGATTCCAAACCTCCTAATTTCGATACAACAGATTATCCAGCTAATTGAGACTCTATGATAAGGAAATATTGCTACAACCCTTGGGAAACCACTGTCCTGGAAGAATTACAGTTTGAAATAAGAAAAACATAATAGAATGTCATATCATTTGTATAAGTCCACTATGACACATTTCCAATCATGACTTTTGTATGAGAAATGCAATGAAAAATGTAAACTCATGGAGTTATAGTTGGGCAATACCTTAGAGGTAGTCTAATCCAAGACTTTGTAGATAAAACAACAGCAATGCTGAGGTGGAAAGATTTATGCAGCATCCAAATTCAATCTTGTGATTCCAAATGCAGCATACTTTCCATCACAACACTTCCACAGTTCAATATAGTATACCTAGAATAGGGAGTAGGCCTGTCATGTAGTGAATTGGATGGAGACAATGTAAACAGCCCAGATTCTACAGTGGCATCCATGAAATACTAAAAAGCACCACAGTTTTAGCTGGATTTACTTTAAGATATTGGTAACACTAATCTATACTATGTTGTGTGTGTGCATGTGTGTGTGTGTGTCCTGGATCCCTTTGGCAGTCTTGTAAAATGTATTGATCCCCTTTCTCAGAATAATATTTCTTGCCTGCTTTCATAATTCAAAAACAATAATTTTCAGGAAGAGGTTGGTGAAAATAAAGATGTAATTAAAATTCATGAATCCCTTAAAATATATCCACATATCTCCTGGGAGTCCCCAGGCTAATAACATGTGATATAGGATGAGAAGGCTAGTAGGGGTCATAATCTGCATCTCTGGAGGGAGTGCATGTTATGATAAGATTCACAAATCCACCAAAGTTTCCAGAATTTTTGCTAATCTAGAATAAGTTGATTCATGTCTGAACTAGCAAACTTTCCAAAATTCCTTCCCATTGCTCCCTACACAAAACCTTTGCTTTAGCAAAATTGGTCTGCTCATTTCCCCAAGAGCATACCATGCTCATTCATCTCATTCATGTCATTGTGCCTTTGTTTCAATCTTTTCCCCTTATCTTTCTTCCAGGTTATCAATGTCCTATCAATCCTTTGAAGATGAAGGCAAATTCTAATACCTCTGTTAAACATTCCCAAATATCCCCTTCCACATGTGATCATTGCTTCCTCTTTTGAATTCATGTGACACAAATTGTAAGTAGTCTTCATTTAGTAATGTTACTTCATAAATCGCCATGCCTTTGGTCATGTGCAAATAGTTTGCAATTATCATAAAGTCAAGAACTGTACCTTTTATATCTCATAGTTATTGTGTTTGTCCTTTGTTCTTGAAGAGGACCATGACATCAGGGAATTAACATGACCTACAATTGACTTTGATTTGTGTGAGTGAGGGCTTTGCAAGGTCACCAGCCTCCCTTTCTCTTCCACAGCCATATGGTTCCAGTGGCCTGATATTCACCAGGATGCCTGGAGATGGCCCAGGATGCGTTAGGAGACCCTGGCCCTTCCAGACTAAGGTCTTTTGATGTGCTCACTTTGAGTAAGGCAACACACATTAAGTGAATATGCCTCTTTAAGAAGTTAATCAAGAAATGGCCACTTTAATAAAAAACTCAAAAAAAAATCAAACTGGGAGGGGTGGACCCTCAGGGTTCCTGCCCAAAAGAGAAACAGTTAATGTTTAGTATTTACATTCACTCTGTGCTAGGAAGACAGGGACCTATTGTCCAATCTATAAGCTCCAGAGTGAGCTGGGTTTAAGGTTTGGTTTTTGAGAAAGAAATCTAGCCAGTAAACCCAAATTTAAGGAGGCAGCCTTCAGCCATCAAAATATACCTCCCTTTGGGCAAAGCACTCTCAGGTGAGGAGAGGAAAGGAAAGGAGAGGAGAGGAGAGGGGAAAGGAGGGGAAGAGAGCCTACTTGCAGGTTGTGTTTGTCCTTTCTTCCTGAAAGAGGACCATGACATCAGGGAAATGATGACATGACTTGCAGTTTACTTTAATTTGTGTGAGGGAGGGCTATGCAAGGTCACCAGCCTCACTTTCTCCTCCAGAGCCCATATGTTACAGTACCTTGCACATGAGAGACGCCAGAGGCTTTGTGGTCTAGCAGAACAGATGCTTGATTTGATAGTTCAGTTCCCATCTCTGACACTTATTGACTCCATGGGCATGGTGCAATATTGTAAAGCTTTCTGAACGTACATTTTTCCCTCTATAATATAGGAATAACAAGGCCTTTCATACCTATATTACATGATTACTGTCAGGAACAAATAAGATATTACATGTACCTCACTTTACAAATTTTAAAATGGTATATAAAATCAGCCATAATCAGTAATGAATTTAGCAACAAGTATTTATTAAATGCCTGCTATGTGTTAGATATTGTACAACAACGCAAAAACCAAAAAACGGAACTGTTCTTGTCCTCAAGCACCAATAATAGTGAGTAATGCACACTATACCTGAACAAGGATTCCTTCTACGATAATCACCCAAACACCTTTAGATAATCTCTAGTGAGAAGTGAAAAGAAACTCACTAACTCCCCAGACATTCATTTCCCCCTTGGGTGGTTCTAATTGTTAGGAAATTTTTCCTTGTATCATACCTAAATCTTCTTCCTTGAAACTTCTTTGCTTTTTTCCACATTCTGCTGACTTTGATCTGAAGAAATTTTGAAACTATTTAGATCCTTTGATCTAGTATTACCACTTCTGGGCATATGGACTGGTATATTCATAACATTTATGGGTTTCAAATAGTGGAAACAATGTGGTTCTTTATCAATTGAAGAATGAATGAGTAAATTATTATATATAAGTATAAGGAAATATAATCATGGCATATGAAAATGAGAGAGGAGGAATTCAGAAAAAAAGAGAAAACTTTCCATGAAGTGAAGTTGAGCAAAATTAGCAGAAGCAGGAACAGTGGGAAGGAGTTTTAGGGAGGAAAATTTAATGTTGATGCTAGCAAAAACTTCTGGAAAGAGAGTGAAGTTTTTGACTTTATGATGATTCTGGCATCATTACATTTGAAGAAGTAAAAAGATAGTTACTTAGGTTGCATAAAGGTTGTAAAAAGTGTGTGAGTGTGTTTGTGTATATTCATCAATGAGACTTTGCCCTGGATCAGACCACTTCAATATCACTGAAAGTGTGAATTTTTCCCACCCTGAGCTGTCCCTGAGATCTTGGAATAACATGACACTCAAAACCCTCAAATAGCAGAAACGGGACCAAACCAGATGTTCTCCATAGAAGTGACATCAAGTTAAGCTCTAACATCAAGTTTGAAGTCTTGAAGTAGGCTTTAAAAATTTTCAAACAAACAACAACAATAGAAGAATTACACTATAAAAAGCTATTATAGTGGCAAAGAATCTCAAGACACAAACCCATAAGAGGAGAATGACTCCAACTGTCTATGAATATTTCCTCAGAGAAAAGCATAGCTTGGAAAAAAATTGACGAATATTGCTGGAAGAAATGAAGCAAGCAATGAAAACAAGACGTAAATTTTTTTAACAAATGAGATGAAAATTCTGGAGGATGGAGGGGAATGATATGAATCAATCAATAAACTTTTATTAAGTACCTACCATATACCAAAAATTTTCCTAAGAAATGAGAATACAAAAAGAGGCAAAAAATAATACCTGCCTTCAAATAGCTTACAATCTAATGTGAGAGAAAACATGCAAACATTCATACACGTAATGCATATATACATAAATGTATAAACACTCAGTATATGCATACATGTACCTACATTACATACATACTCATAGACATATATAAATATTTATGCCTGTATACACACCCAAAGTAAGCTATATATTGAATAAATTAAAAAAAAATGATCAACAATGGGAAGTCACTGGGAATAGGAGGGATTGGGGGAGCAGCTATCTTGGATCCTTGTTCCACTCTCAAAATGTGTGGTGAAGAAACACAAAGTGTCCCAGTCATAGAGCAAGAATTGCCACAGCCCTGGTCTGTGAAAGGGTCTGGAATAGAATGTGACAATGATGAATCAGTACAGGAGCATGTGGAGCAGGATTCTACAGGGCAATCATGAAACGGGCCCAAATGACAGCAGCTGCTGAGATGAATGAACAATTGGTCTGTCAAGCAAAATAGAGTCTAAGTGAAAAGAAGGAACAAAAGGATATGTTGAAACTGGGACTTGAGAAGTGACAGAGGTTACTAGAGAAACCATGTGGAAATCTAAGAATATCTTCTTTGTCATCACAAAGCCAGAAATCTACAAGAGCCAGCTTCAGATAGCTACATAGTCTTTGGGGAAGCCAAGATTGAGGATCTCTCTCAGCAGGAATAGCTAGCTGCTACTGAAAAATTTAAAGTTCAGGGTGAAGCCTTCTCAAACATACAGTAAAATGCACAAACTCCAACTGTACAAAAATAAAGTGAAGAGGAAGAGGTTGACAAAATGTGTAGAAGTTAAGGACATGTAATTGGTCAGAGTAAAGGTTGTCTGAACCGTGAATAACAATAGCAATTGTAAAATTGAGATGATTCTGAGATTTGAATGAACAACACTGATTCCATCTTGTGACTCAAATTTGCATCTAGCTCAGTTCCCTTTCTTTTCAATTATGGGTCAAATTTTTGTCTTGTAATCAAGCATTAATTATGGGAATTGTGAGAAAACTTCTTTACATTGTTTGAAGAAAGATCCTGTGTGGCTGGGAAGCTAGACTACTGCCTCTGCTCAGCTATGCATATCAAGCAGCATGGGTCCTGATGCTGCTAGTGGAAACCAGAACAACACTGGAGGTAGTTCAACTCTAGGTTTGGAAATGGACTTCCTAGTGATCATGCATCCATCCATACTCTCTTGTTTTAGGGTATCCTAGGTTTTGGCAGCCTAGACCTTAGCTCAGTCAATTAAAGCAGCAGATGCAGAGGCACCTGATTTTCAAATCTGAGATATTTTCCCAGATCATGGAGAACTCCTTTGTCCAAGAAATGATGCCAACCCTGACCTGCTGCAACACATTGTCATGACCAAACCAAAGATGTAGCAACTGATGGAGAGAAATATGTCAATAACCCAGAGGTAAATGAGGTTGTACATGGAACCAGGTAAAACCCCAATATGATACTATAGATGAATTGCAACCAGAATCCAGCACTGACCAACCTAGAGAGCATGCCTGAAGGATGCAGTGCCTTGAGCTACATGTTTGCACATGTACAAAACCCATGTTCAGTGCTTCTGGGGAAGTTTGGCAACTCTGAGAGTAACTACTCCCACCAATCTCTATGAACTGAGAAGTAGGAGCCCCTACTTAACCCCTTGAAAGTTTCAGCCTCTACAGCCTAATGAGGAGGACCAGCCAGGACTGCAGTTCCCAACCATCTCCAACCTAGTCTAGGGTCAGAAAGTTTAATAGCCCTGAGATGAAGGGCTTGTCCAGGAAATCTCAGAGAGTCTCCAATTTATGCCAGACATAGTTTCTGACCCATACATATGAAGTATCATGCAGATACTTGCCCAGAACCCTCACTGCACAGCTCACATGATGGTGGATGTCCCTTTTTTTCCTGGGAAGACACCAGCTGTAGGGGCAACTCAACTTCAAGTTCCCTGTCTTTCTACATCATTTGCAAAACCCAGACACACTGTCCATTCTTAGCAATCCCTGAGTCATGTCGCCCCTGCCATAGACCTAAAAGGGGCTCTAGACACAGTAGCCAGAGGTGCCAGGTCTTTGAGGTAGCCTGAATTCCATCTCCATCTGCAGGAAGTTAGGAGCAGGTCAGAACCCCCTATACCTTCCCCATCCACACCAGCTAGTACCTCTCCAGCATGGGGCACTACCAACCCTCAGCAACAGCTGATGCAACAAATGATTCAGCTTTTGGGAGCAGGAGGAAACTCACAGGTATTAAACCAGTGATTTGATTTCACCAACAGCTGAAGCAGCTTACTGCCATGTGTTTCATAAGTAAAGAGGTTCATCTACACACCCTGATTGCTTTGTGTGGGTATTTCAATAAAGCATTTGAGAGATTGACAGGCTATCATCCCTCCCAATCCATAAGTCCATCCCTTCCAAGTCCCCCATCCACACATGCACACCTACACACTGACCTCCCCTATAGTGTTTGGTGCCATTGAGAGCTTCCTAACTTCTCCAAATCCATAACTTCATCTCCTATTACTATTCATCCCTTGTCTCTCTGGTGTTCAAGATGCTTCAAATACTAGGGGACAAATTTGGGGCATGGCAACCTAACCCCAGAATTCTGTTTTGAGTGTCTTGGTTCTCTCTGTGCATCTCTTCTTCATTTTGCACTTGCCAGATCTTTGGCAGAGATATTTAAGCAATTTTGACTTTTTTTTTGGTCTCCTAATTCCATCTCTGATGGCATCCATCCTTTCCCATATTCTCCGTAACTTATTATTAATGGAACAAGTCATGGGATGACCTGATTGGTGATCTTAACTTCTCAGGTGACATTCATCTTACTCCCTAGTTTATTAAGTAATATTTTTGTATCAAATTGTGGCCACATCCCATCTGCCCTATCAGAGCCCTCTCAAAACACTCTCCATCAGCCCCAATGCCTTCCTAAGGATAGGCTCAGAATTTCAATATTTTCCAACAGGGAATGGCAGGTGTAGTGGGCAGTTAGTCTGTTTAAGACCCACCGCTTTGCTATTGACCCAGCATATGCTCCTTTTCTGAACACCGTTTGTGTACAAGGCTCTTTCCTGCTCTGATGTGAGTAAAGAAAGGAGAAATTTCTCAGTTTCTGGGGAGGGTAAAGGAACACACTTCCAGGACAAAGAAATAAAGTGGGTGATTCTGCTAGCAAGGACTCTAGACATCAGTGCTGTAGATATGGAGCAGGGCCTGGTGTTGGAAGGCAAGTCAGCTTCCTGCAGGAGAGAGTGGATGTCCAGTGGTGGTGGCATGTAAGAATGGATAATAAAGAGTCAAAGGCTATAAAAAGTCCAGCAGCCCAGGAGAAATTTGTAGCTCACTAGACTGGAGTGAAGAATTTGAATCTAGGATAAATGACTTACAAATACTAATTAAGGACTGGAATTGGAAGGGAGAGAGGGTAATTCCTTTTTTTGAGATTTTTTATTTTTAGTTTACAAAACTCAGTTCTACATAATTTTGAGTTCCAGATTTTCTCCCCCCCAACGCCACCCTCCTCCCTCCCCAAGATGGCATGGAATCTGATATATATTCTACATATAACTCCGCATTGAACTTATTTACATGCTAGTCATTTGTGAAGAAGAATTGTAACCAATGGAATTAATCATGAGAAAGAAGAAATAGAACCAAAAGAAAACAAACCCAAAACAAAACAAAAGAGAAAATAAAAGGGGGGGGGGGAAGGCAAGCATAGAGTGTGCCTCAATCTGCACTTAGACTCCATAGTTCTTTCTCTGGATGTGGATAGCATTCTCCATTGTGAGTCCTTTGGAGTTGTCTTTGCACCTTGTGTTGCTGAGAAGAGCAGAGTATATCAGAGTTAGTCCTCACAGAATCCATATATGTGTGGTTGTGTATAATGTTCTCCTGGTTCTGCTCTGCTCATTCAGCATTATATTCTATAGGTTTTTCCAGGTGGTTAGACTGTATTATCCCCATTTCTTATAGCACAATAGTATTCCATTAACTTCATATTCCACAACTTGTTCAGCCATTCCCCAATTGATGGGCAGCCCCTTGATTTCCAATTCTTTGCTACTACAAAAAGAACTGCTATAAATATTTTATACATATGGGTACTTTTCCACCAGTGTGATCTCTTTGGGATACAACCCTAGAAGTAGTAGTTCTGGGTATGGGTATGAACACTTTTATAGCCCCTTGGGCATAGTTCCAAATTACTCACCACAATGGCTGCATCAGTTCCCAACTCCACCAGCAATGTAACAATGTTCCATTTTTGCCACATCCTCTCCAGCATTTATAATTTTCCTATTTTGTCTTTTTAGCCAATCTGACAGGAGAGATGTGGTACCTAAGAGTTGTTTTGACTTGCATTTTTCTAATCAGTAGTGATTTCAAGCATTTTTTCATATTCCTATAGATATCTCTAATTTCTTCCTCTGAAAACTACCTGTTCATATCCTTTGACCATTTCTCAATTGGGGAATGACTTCTATTCCTATATATTTGGCTCAGTGCCCTGTATATTTTAGATATGAGGCCTTTATCAGACATACTGATTGTAAAGATTTTTCTCTGAATTTTCTGCTTCCCTCCTAATCTTTGTTGCATTGGCTTTTTTTTTTACAAAAACATTTCAATTAAACATAATAAAAATTATCCATTTTGCATTTTGTAATGCTCTCTATCACTTCTTGTGTCATGAATTCTTTTCTTTTCCATAAATCTGATAAGCAAACTATTCTTTGCTCTCCCAAATTGCTTATGGTATCAGCCTTTATTCCTAAATCACGAACCAATTTTGACTTTATTTTGGTATATGGTGTAAGATATTGGTCTATGCCCAGTTTCTGCCCCACCATTTTCCAATATTCCCAGCAAATTTTTTGTGAAATAGTGAATTTTTAGCCCAGAAGCTGGCCTCTTTATGTTTATTAAAGAGTAGATTGCTATAGTTGTTGACTTCTGCCTCTTGTGTACCTATACTGTTCCACTGATCCACAACTCTGTTTCTTATCCAGTACCAGGTAGTTTTGATGACTGCTCCTTTATAGCACAGTTTAATATCTGGCGTGACTAGGCCACGTTCCCTAGCATTTCTCTTCATTAATACCCTAGATATTTTAGACCTCTTGTTCTTCCAGATGAATTATATTATTATTTTATCCAGCTCTATAAAATAATTTTTGGCAGTTCGGTTGGTATGGCACTGAATAGACAGAATAATTTAGGTAAAATTGTCATTTTTTATTATATTAGCTCAGCCTAACCATGAGCAACTGAAATTCTCCATTTGTTTAGGTCTGACTTTACTCACATGAAAACTGTTTATTAATTATGTTCATATAGGCCCTGGGTTTGTCTTGGCAGATGGATCCGCCATTATTTTATACTGTCCACAGTACCTTTAAATGGAATTTCTCTTTCTATCTCTTGCTATTGGGTTTTGTTAGTAATGTATAAGAATGCTGAGGATTTATGTGGGTTTATTTTATGTCATGCAGGTTTGCTAAAGTTGTTTATTATTTCAAGTAGTGTTTTACTTGATTCTCTAGGATTTTCTAAGTAAATCATCATATCATCTGCAAAAAGTGATAATTTAATTTCTTCACCTATTTTAATTCCTTCAATTATTTTTCTTCTCTTATTGCTACAGCTAATGTTTCTAGTACCAAATTGAATAATAGGGGTGATAATGGACATCCTTGTTTTACCCCTGATCTTATTGGGAATGCATCTAGCTTATCCCCATCACAAATAATGATTGTTGATGGTTTTAGATAGATGCTGTTTATAATTGTAAGGAAGGCTCCATTTACTCCTATGCTTTCTATTGTTTTTAACAGGAATGGGTGTTGTATTTTGTCAAAGGTTTTTCTCCATCTATTGAAATGATCATAATAGCTGTACTCTTCTCAAGATTGACATATATATATATATATATATGAGTGTGTGTGTGCATATATATAACATATATGATATAATCCTATATACAGTTGTAAATGATTTGCCCTTGTTGATTAATAAATTTTGTGGGGTTTTTTTTGCCTCTTTATCTTTTTGTCTCTCTTGAGTTTTGTATTTGAAGATCAAATTTTCCATTGAGTTCTGGCATTTTCATCAGGAAGGTCTGGAATTCCCTTATCTCATTAAATGTCCCTCTCCTTGCCTGAAAAATTATGCTTAGTTTTGCTGGGTAGTGATCCTTGGTTGTAATCCCAGCTCTTTTGCCCTTCAGAATTTCATATTTCAATTTCTCCTGTTATTTATTGTAGAAGCTTAAAGATCCTTCGTGTTCCTTAGTATAGTTCCACAACATTTGAATTGTTTCTTGTTGGCTGCTTGCAGTATCTTCTCCTTGACTGTGTAATTCTGACATTTGGCTATAATATTTCTTGGTGTTTTCAATTTGCATCTCTTTCAGGGGGTGATTGGTGGGTTCTTTCAATGAGTATTTTACCCTATGGTTCTAGGACCTCTGAGCAGTTATCTTTGATAATTTCTTCGAAGATACTCTCAAGGCTCTTTTTTTCATCGTGGGTTTCTGGTTGACCAATAATTTTTAAATTGTCTCTCCTGGATTTATTTTCCAGGACAGTTGTTTTTTCCAATCAGATATTTCACATTTTTTCCATTTTTTCATTCTTTACATTTTGTTTTACTACTTCTTGATGGCTCATATTGCTGTTAGCTTCCACTTGCTCAATTTTAATTTTTAATGAGTTGCTGTCTTCATTTTGCTTTTGAGTCCCCTTTTCCAATTCGTTGATTTTACCTCTCAAGGTGTCATTTTCTCTATTTGACTCTGAATCTCCTTATCCATTTCACCAATCTTATTTTTTAAGGACTTGATTTGGTCAGTGGTTTTTTTTTTTTTTTCCCACTTTTTCCATTTTTTCTGTTACCTCCCCAATTTGGATTTTAAAATCCTCCTTTAGCTGTTCCAGTAATGCTTTTTGGACTTGAGACCAGGTCACATTTCCTTTTGAGGTATCGGATGTGGGTACAATGTCATTGCTATCCTCTTTCAAATTAGTATGATGATCATACCTGTCTCCATAAAAAAAATCAATGGTCCCTGGTTTTTTTTTTTGGTTTTTGTTTTTTTGCGTGTGTGTGTTCTTCTTTATGTTGGTTAGCTTTTTACTGCCATTAAAGTGAATTCCTGCTTTTCAGGCTCAGGGCTCTCTGTCCCAGGTTTCTTGTTCTGGGGATCGTGAGTCCAGTTACTGGCTTTGTGTTTTATAGCCTTCAGTTTCCTGAGGTGTGGGGGAGGGGTCTGGCTGCCTGAAGTCTCCTCTTCCCCTGGGGCTGCTCTCCAGCACCGTTGCTCTTCAGCAATCTTCTCAGCTGTTTGTTGTTCTCAGTTGTTTGTGCTGGTGTCTGGCACTTCCTCTGGGGGAGCAAGGGTATGTCTGGGCTCCTGGTGTTGACCCCTGCTGTCTCTGCCCCTCTGGGATTCTGGAACTCCCACTGCTCAGCCACTGAAGCCCCACTTCTGTCTCCTCTATTCCAGTGTTTTTTCCTGAGAAATTCTCTGGGTGGGGGGTGGAGAGATTAGAGTCATTTACCCAGCCATTATGTCTCCCGAAAGTTCAAGAAGATGTGTTTCATACCTTTGGGCTCCAAGGCTCAGGAGTAGATGTCTCATGGCCTGTGGTGTTGCACTGCTGTCTCTCATAGCTTCCATAGACTCCAGTCTTATGTTAGGGGGCCTGGGGAGCTCTACCAGTTTCAGGTACCCAGCTTTCTCCTAGCCTGTCTTGTTGGTTGGTTTCCACACTCCCAAGCACTCTCCCAACCTACATATCCATGCTGTCGACCTTTTCGGTCTCTCCTGGCTTGGAATTTTGCCTCACTCAGACTGCTAGTGGCTTCTAACTCTCTCAAATCTGCTCAGATTCACTTTTTTATAGGTGTCTGACAGAGCTTGTAAGAGAGCTCCAGTAACACTCTGTTTTCACGCAGCCATCTTGGCTCCGCCCCCTGGAGGGTAATTCTTAATATCCTCTGCCGTTGTCTACTTAATTCCCCAGCTCAAAATGTTGGTACCTATCCCCTTTATTTACCCTCTATTACCCCTCCCACATAGACCCAAAAAAACATTTTCCATTTGCTCAAGGCCACAAGGGGCTTGTCTAGGTCTCATGTGACCAGTGCCTTTCACCCTCCCCAGGAGGTGCCTTTCAAGCATAGATTTTGTTCCAGAAGGTTCTTGGTTTTCTTCCCTG
Source organism: Trichosurus vulpecula (assembly GCF_011100635.1). Classification (NCBI taxonomy): domain Eukaryota; kingdom Metazoa; phylum Chordata; class Mammalia; order Diprotodontia; family Phalangeridae; genus Trichosurus; species Trichosurus vulpecula. The sequence continues at coordinate 262,622,453 of NC_050573.1, read as the reverse complement.
ACCTTCAAGGATGTTGCAGGAGGGAGAGTCCTATGTTCTAGTTTCAGAACCATGTCCCCCAAAGAAAGTTTAGGGGTGGAGTGGAAGTAGCTTGTATGCAGAAATCTTGATGTTGAATAAGGATGAGCATGTCCCTTTGAGAAGGGGAACGGGTATCATCTAACTATCCCCTGGCCCCCAAATATATCCATATAACCTCATTCTCTGAATATTGGTAAGTGCTTTGAGACCATAGGATAAAAGAATAGTGGGAATTCTGAACCTCTGGACCCTGATGCTATGCTTTTCTTACCTCTGTGTTCATTCTCCCTCCCCTTTAGTCCTTTATGCCCGAAAAAAAAAAAAAAAACATATTTGAAGGAGAAGGTAATGATGAAGTCATTTTTTGAGATGGGATTGGAGACCATGATGGTAAAGAATAGGCTCCCCATTCCTACACCATTGTCCAAGCCCATGTAAATAAAGGGTAGAATCCTTGTCATGAAAAAACAGGTAAACAAACAGCACAGTTGTACAACTCTTTGAAACTACCAGGGACTCAAACTTTGGCATCAATGGGAAAGGATATAACTTTAAATATACCAAAATATAGCTATATTTAATATTTTAATCTACAAAATGGGCATAACAATAATACAGCGCACTTCAGTGGGGCTGTTCTCTGTCTAATAAATATGTAGAAAATATCACAAAAATGCTAAATTATTATGTAATGTTTTGTTTACAAAAATGAAATAAACAAAAACCCAGTTACATTCCTTGAAGATTATGAAGGATTTTAATTACCAAAATATGATAGGAAACATTAGCCAAGCCTTCAAATGATCAGGGAATCAATTATAGAAAAAAATATGCAAAGCAAAAAGACAAAACAATTTTACAAATAATTTAGCATAATCACTCACATCATTAAATACAGGTGCTTACCATGAAAATAGGTTCCTTCAATGCAGATTTGATTCAGGAATAATATATGCTACCAATGTTCATATTAACATATATTTTCCACAAATGATCCCAAACTCTTCCAAATAGTCCTGTACTGTGCTAGTCTAAAGAATTAAGCTGCTGCCAGGAGTAAAATAACATCATTCTGTGTGCCAGGACAAGAGACATGTTTGACATAAGTATAGCATTTTTTTCCAACAACTGAGAAAATTACAGTCTTTCACCAAGAACATTTTTATGATATTCCAATAACTATCTCCACAGGGGGCTACTTGAAGTTTTGGAAAAAAGTTTAATGGTTCCCCAAAAGGGCAAAGTTTTTTCCATGTTCCTAGCTCTTCTTAAAAGAACCACAGTAGCTAAATTCTCAAATGTTTCAAAGTCACTGTAATTTGCAGACATGCTGAGAACATTCTTGATTCTTGCCCATGTATTATGATATGAAAAATCTAATTTTAAAGTGTTGATATCGTGATGATGTTTTCCTCTACCAAAAAAAAATTTAACCTTTGCATAGGTTTTTGAGATCTGTGAATAGAAACATATACACACCTAGGCATATACATACATACCTACATATATATATTTATGTATAACTAAAGTCATAGCCTTGGAGATAGGATGACTGGGGTTCCAATCCTGGTTCAGATGTGTACTAGCTATGCATATGTACTAGCTATGTGGCTTTGGGCAAATAATTCAATCCTCATACCTTTAGTTTCCTCATATGTACAAGGCCAATAATCATAACCCCTAATTAATAGCATTGTTTCAAAAATCAAATGATGTAACATATACAGTGCTTTGTGAATCTTTAAGCAACATATAAATGTTAGCTATCATGATCATCATTACTATTGTTCATTTATAAATTTATATAAGTATCAATGCACAAAGATATGAATATAAAACAAATGTTTATAAGTGTATATCTGTGCATGTGGGAAAGGGGACATATTTCAGATGTATGATGCAGAGAGCTTTCAGGGAAAATTGAGAAGCAACTTGGCAAGGAGCTTAGACTCTAGAGTCAAAGGACCTAGGTTCAAATTACAACTCTGATATTTTCTACTTCTATGACCTTAGGCAAATAAATCTCCCATCTCTTTGCCCTAGTTTCGACATCTATCAAAAAGGGGAAGTTTCATTAGATAGTCTCTGAGGTTCCTTCATATTCTAAATATAAGACTTTAAGTATTTGAACCCAGGTATTTATGTCTCCCAGGCTGGCTTTTGCAATACCACCTGAGAACTTATATCCATTTACCTTCAAAGTCTAAGTTTTGATTTTTGATTTTTTTAGAGATAGACTAATTTGTTGAAAATTCTCCATCTGTGACTGTGGCTCTTAACTTTTTTGAGTGTTATGGGACTCTGGCAGAAAAAAAAAAGCATAAAATACAGTATATAGTATTAAAAAGCAAACTGATTATAATGAAAGTTATAAAAATAATTATTTTAAAAAATTCAATGACCCAAGTATCCCAGATCCAGGAGCAGGAGTTACAGTATGGGTGGGCATTAGGTGTAGGAAAAGGATATGCAAAGCACTTTTGCCTTCACCATGAGCTTTTGCCTGGGGGAAGGGGGATTCACTGAGTCCTATATACATGGGGCATGATACTATTCTACAGCATTGTTTTATTTGAAATCAATCAATAAGCAATTATCTAATACCTACTCATTACAACTCACCATGCTAGCTGCTTAAAAGAAAGTTTACAATGGGCTGAGAGCCCCTAGTGACATATTTGCACCTTCTGGGAAAGACAGATGGATGTTTATATTGGTGATTTGGCATGAAAGACCTCTGTTTTCCCAGTGATCTATCAAAAAGAAAGATCTGTCATTTAAGGGTCTGAGCAAGCACTACCATACCTCTCCTACCCCTACTCTTTCAGCAGTTGTGTGTTTAGATCATGAGTAATTTGTGCTTCATGACATTGTGTACTGGAAAGTCAGAAGACCTAGGTTTTAATCCCAACTTTGTTACTGTGTAACCTTGAGGAAGTTATTAATTTCTCTGAGTCTCAATTTCCTAATCAGTAAAATGAGGTAGTTGGAATAAATGACCTGCTATGGACCTTCCCAATCTAGATTTATGGTCCTATAGCTTCCCATTGGGTCAGCTAGGTGGCACAAGGGTCAGACCACTGGGCTTGGAATCAGGAAGATGACACTTCCTGAGTTCAAATGTGGCCTTAGACCCTTACTAGCTCTATGACCCTGGGCAAGTCAGTTAGCCATGTTTGCCTCAGTTCCTCATCTGTACAATGAGCTGGAGAAAGAAATGGCAAACTACTCCAGTATATTTGCCCAGAAAACCCAAAGGTAGGGACAAAGAATCAGAAACAAATGAAAAATTACAAAACTGGTTTCCCACTTTACAGATATGAAAGAAGAGAGTTCTTTATTTTTCCCTGGCAATGCCACACTGTTTTTCACACTGTTACTGATCTTCAGCCTAAGGAAATGATTCCAGTGTTTGGAAATATTGCTCTTTTCCTAAACCTTTCTGATAGACATATGTTGTTTTTCATCTCTTTCAGAATTGTACAAAAATAAAAGTCATGGAATAAGGAAATTCCATTCCAAGCACCATTGAAATTAGAAGAAAACACTAACTAGGATGACGAGAATTTGAAAAAAAATTAATAAAATGATAATTAATGGCAAGATTTATCATGTATAAAATGTTTAAGGGCCATGTACAGTATTTCATTTGAAAAGCAAAAATCCATGAGGTAGGTGCTTCAGGTAATATTATCCCTATTATGGAGAAAACAGAATCTCCAACCATAATGGTTGAAAAGAGGATCAGCAGCCATCTGATGAAATTTATGGCCCAATGCCATTCCCGTAATAATATACTATAATATATATATATATAAATATATATATATCAAATATAATGAATAATAATAATAATAATAATTATAATAATAATAATAATATTCAAGCCTTTTATTGCAAACTTTCAAAGAAAGGGAACCCACAACTTCTTGCGCAGCCTATCCTATGTCTGGAAAGCACCAATTCATTTTTAGGGAGTTTCATTTTTCCCCCTGACATGGAGTTTAATTTTTATTCTTTATAACTTCCACTGATTGCTCCTGACACTACCCTCTGAGGTTAAATAGAACAAATCTAATCACTTCTCCTTCATACAGTTAAATAAAACAAGTAATCTTTCCGTGATTCTTCTCTCCTCCAATCTAAACATCTGCAATTCTTTCCTGATGAGGGAAAAGAAGCTCCCAGAAGTTAAAAAAAAAATACTCATTTGTGACCAAAAGTTAGTAGGTCTCGGAGGGTTTGTGGTGGTGGTAGGATTTGAAAACAGGACTTTTTTACTTCAAGTTCAGCCCAACAATAACTGCCCCTTAATGAAAAGGCTTAAATGTTTACAAGAAGATTTACATATACCAACTCTTTTGACTATCACATATATTATCTGAGGTATGTAATGTAGTAATTATCTTGATTTTTCAGATGAGGAAATGAAAGTGATAAAGTAACTTTTTCATGGTCATTCATCTAAAAAGTGTCAGAGGCAAAATTTAAATACAAATTCTCTGTCTTCAAATCTAGGGCTATTTTCTCAAGCTTTAATAGGACATTTGTTCTTATATTCCAGGGGTCATTAGATTTTTTAAATATTGTCCATTCAAATATCTTAAGAAAGGCATAGAGAAAGTGCTGAAATAGGAAAATATGTCAGGAATCAAAACTCCAAACATTGGCTCTAAGGAATCCTCCAACCTATGGCTAGACTGGATTGTGGCCTATAACTAAGGTCCTGAAATGACCAGAAATCAATCCAGTGTTAGTTTTAGAGATATACACACTCAAGTTCCTTAATGGTATAGAGTAAACCTTTTTTACCTATGCCTATTTATACCATGCAACCATTGCCTGTGTGTTCCTAGCTGTTTAACAAAGGGGAGTTACCTAACAAATTGGAGGGTTTCCTTCATTTCTTCTGTTGGAAGGATACTAGTGGAACATATAAGACTCTGCTCACCTATCATCTCTTACCCTCCTAGGTGACCAGACCATCCCTTCTTATTATTAAATATTTCCTTGATGGCATCTTTCACTCCTATTCCTCTTCAGAATTCCTCATTGGTTATATGTCAGAACTTTCTCACATCAACCATGACTCTTCTCCATTGTACTTTGTAAGATAATTTTTAAAAATTATAGAGAACAATAGAGAGATTTAGATAAAAAGAATACTGTAAGCAGGGCAATCTGAACCAAGACCTTGGTCGTCAATGTCTCCTAAAAGTACGGGGATGTTCTGGTGTCTCCATTTCAGTCTGTCTCCATGAACCATATAAATTTACTTCATTGAATTGACAATGTAAATCTCAAAGGGACATAATATAAAACAAAATGTGATAAAGGAACAGAGATAATATAAGTAAAATTATTACAAAACTGAATTTTATAATCCATCTACTGTTGATTTTTTAATGGCAATGCTCTTGAATTAAAAATCCAGGAGGTAAAAAGTACATACTTCAGATTTTTCTAAGAGAAAATTATATAAAGTTCTGATTCTAAGTTGCTGAAACTAATCATTATGTGATATTAACACATTGGTGTATTACCCTGATTTTTGATTCTTCTTGTGATTGGAGTTAGATGAGAAGTAAATCAATTGAAGTTTACCTAGGTATTTAATTCTTTATTTCAGTGCAAGTAATATTCTAAACAACAAAGAGAATGGGGAAAATTGGCCAAGGGATTTAGGCAGAGTATCAGATCAAAAGCAGAAGATGGTTTCACTATGCTGGCATTTTTCTGCCTTAAGTAATGGCCAGTGACATGATATTTCACATTAATAGAAAAAATAGTAATAATAGGACATAAAAACAGCAATTACCCCAGTTGCATGCCTTGTAATATCCCTCACTTTTTATAGTTTGGGAAGAGCTGGGCTCTCATTTTGGTATCCTTTTCAATATTGTTGAATTGTAAGTGAGTTATTTAGGGCAAAATTTTATTACCAGGTTAACTTTCTATCCTTACTCTGCATTCTTGAAATCAATATTATTTTTGTGATCTATCAGTTGTTGTGTTCTGAGGGAGCACAAAACTATTTTTAAACAGCCATTGCTATTATGAATGAGTAAGTCTTAAAGGTATAAAGCAAAATAAGGGATAGATATTCTCACCTTTGCTGTAGACCTGTGATTTCATCACACAAAGAACTACCTGTCAGGAAATCCCCCGTATCAATTATTTTCAAAACTTGCTCTTTAATTCATAGTTTTACACTCTTGTCAGGGTACTGAGAGAGAAACCCATTGCTCAATGTCTAAAATGACACTTCTAGTATAGATCAGAGGCAGTAGTGGTATCTACATCAGTTTGACAATAAGTTTCCCTCTCAGAAAATAATACATTGAGAAAATCATCAGGTGTCAAAGGTATGGTCCTTACCATAAAATTCTTTGAGAGATACTGTTTGTTTTCTAGGAGAAGTGAGCCTAAACTAGACTTTGGGGGGGTAGCTTTGGATAGAAGAGAAGACTAGACATTATTTTTTGTAATAGGAAACATCTTGGTTGTAAGTAGTAGAGCAGGAAAGAAAATGACATGAGGGGAGGATCAGTATGGGGACTACACTGAGTGGTACAGGGTCTAAACATGCCACTTTTCCTTTCAATTCATTTAGATAATTGTTAGAGGTCCTTGACTAGCAAGTAGCCCTATCTCAGTACACAATGATGAGGCAGGAGCCAAAGTTGGATACAACTCCGATTTATTGGAAGCCATTATCCATTTTTATAGGTTTTTGCACTACATAAGCAGAAGCAGGTGTTCAAGGGGATGAGAGCATGGGAAAAAAGAGATGTGCTTCAGTAATGTATTGTTGCACTTAGATTAGATGTAAGTAGCGATATCTGGTGGGAAGAATCTGGATTATTGTAAATTATGTTGCCTACAAGCATATGGGAAAAACTAGGGCTGTAGTAAGGTAGTTTCCAAGGGAGTATGAGAACAGAAGGGGAGTGCTGTCCTACAGTGTCTACAGAGGCATGGAAAGGCTCAGGCATATAGCCAGCTGATATCAGAGCTGTATGAGCTATGTGAGGCACGGGGCAGGATGCCCTTGTAAAGTATCAAAGATGTTCCAGTAAGTAAAGTATCAAAGCATTGTTGTGTTAGGCACTGGTTCAAGAGCATTAGGTAGTGGCCAGCTGGGTTCCTCCTACTGGGCTTGTGAGTCCTTGGTGAATGGACTCTACCTGCATGAGACAGGATGGCTGCCAGAGCAAGCGGGGGGAGCTGTTAAGGGGGGGTGCTAGGGACGGAAATCTTTCTTCTGGGCGCCTACCGTTCCAACTCCTACTAAGCCTGTCTGGTATTATGAAGGAAACAGGACAAGCACTAGGGTCCGAGCAGCCCCAGGGTCGGCACTAACTCCCTAAAGATAATCAAGTTGAATGTACAATCAATTGACCATATTGCTCTGGAAAACCCTCTATGAATTTTAATTACAGATTTTTTAATGTTTAAACTGAGAACATAGTGTAGTCCTTCTTAACTTGTCAAGACTCTGAGTTCTGACTTGTCTCATCCTTAACACATGCCCTAAATCTTTGTGTAGCAGATTTCAAAGTGCTTAGAAAAAAACTCCATAGAATTTCAAGGATTCCAGACAAAGTCATGTCAATCAGAGGGTTGAATGACAGAGCTTTGGTACTGCAAAGGGCCAAAAACTACTGACTTCCTCTAAACCACATTAAAATATAATTGTGAAGTATTTACCAAAATAAATAAAATTACAATACAATATGTATAATGTTAACTTATGGTTTTCTAGGACAATATGAAGCCTACAGAAATCCATTTTTAAAAAGTTTGATAGCACTGATGTAGATGTACAGGACACAGCATGAGTCAGTTGATACTACAATTTTAAAAGTTAGCATGAAGAAGTCCAGATTACAGAGAAGAATGAATTCAGAAGTGTAGTTTACTCCTGTAAGAACTGTGTTAGAAGCACTAAAGCTCCAAATGAACAGAGGCTGACATGGAATGCCAAGAAAAAAAGCATTTGTTTTTAGGTATATTGAAAGAAAATGGAGATCAGACCCTGGGATTGGATGATTGCACTAAATATTGATCACAGGACAATATTATTTCTATTTTGTTTCTGTTTTTGTTTTGTTTTGTTTTGTTTTTGTTAATGAGAATAATCTTTGGATTACACAGGGCAGCATAAATATGAGTGGGGGAGGTATTTACTACTTAATATTAAGAAGAATATAATAAAGTGCCCCCTTCTGGATTGCTGCCTTGTTACAGCAGAAAGGCTTGTGTAATTCAATGAAAATGTAATCTTTGCCATACTTAGTTACCCAACAGATACAGGTCATAATAGAGAGTTCTGATAAGATGATCCACTGGAAAACCATTCCAATATCTTTTCCAAGAAAGCCCCAGCAACAATATTTAAGTGATAAAAGATATGATACTAGAAGATGAGCACCTCAGTTCAGAAGGTGTCCAACCCTCTACTGGAGAAGAGTGGAGGTCAACTACAAATGCTGATTTTAAGATTGAAAAAGGAGTATGACATCGCTGTTTATTATCATCTTATTTATTTAACTTACATGTAGAGTACATCATGTGAAATACCAGGCTAGACAAATCCAACCCTGGAATTAGAGTTGCCAGGAGAAATAGCAACAATTTCAAATATGTAGACCAAATCACTCTGATGACAGAAAGTGAAGAAAAATTAGTATGCCTTTTGATGGAGGTAAAATAGGAGAGTGTAAAAGCTGCCTTGAACCTTAACATTTAAAAAAATGATCCTACCATCTTGGCAACCATTCTGATCATGTCCTGGAACTAGAAGGAGAAGAACGGGAAACAGTGTCAGATTTTATGTTCTTGGGCCCAAAGATCACTGCAGATGTTGACTATAACCATGAAACTAAAAGATGCTGCTCCTTAGAAGGAAAGCTATGGCAAATATGGAAAGCATACTAAAAAATAGAGATAATGCCTTGCTGACAAAGATCAATACAGTCAAATCTTTGGCTTTTTTGGTAGCAATATATGGTGGTGATAGTTGGTCTATGAGAAAAGCTGAGCACTGCAAAGTCAATGCTTTCAAATTGCAATGCTAGAGAAGACTTTGAAAAATCCCTTGGACAGCAAGGAGGTCAAATCAACAAAGACTTAAGGAAATTCGTTTAGACTATTCAATGGAAGGTCAAATACCGAAGCTTATACTTAAATACTTTGACCACATAACAAGAAAATGGGACTCACTGGAAAAGACTCTGAAGTTGAGAAAGATTGAAGCAAAAGGAACAGGGGGCAACAGAGGAAGAGATAAATTGATAATATCATGGAAATAAGGAACATGAGGTTGGACAGACTTCAGGAGACAGTGGAAGATATAAAGGTCTGGTGTGCTATAGTCGATGGGGTCACAAAACATTAGACATGACTAAACAACTGAACAACATATTGAAGTGTTATCCTGTCTTCTTTAGATAAAATAAAATTACCAGCCCAGATAAACTATTTTCCACTGTATAAAAAGAACTGGAGGATATTACTCCCAATAGAACAGTACTTCTTTGAAGGCAGAGATGGTTTCACCTTTCTTATTGTAGCCATAGTCTTCAGCAAAGTGCCTAAAATACAGTACTTGAGAAGAGCAAGCTTGTTCTGATTTTCCCTAAGAAAGGAAGAAAGTGGATTCTGTACACTCTAGTTCATGAATCTTATGTTTAATATGTGACAAAATTATTCTACTTCTTATGAAGTGGCTAGTGATTATCTAAAACCATTTTTGAATACATAAAAACCATAGTGACTTCATCAGGAATAGAACATAAAAATCTAATTTCAGTCTTTTTTATTGACTAGCAAATCAAAGCAGCACACATTTTCCAAAATTTTACCTAAGTTTCTGGCAAAGTCATGCTAAACACAACAGACTAGATATGATCTCATGCAAGAAAAGAAAAACATGGCATACTTTGTATAATGCTGAATTAGTAGTAATAAAAAATCTGGTTCACATATCTCCTTTGATCATCACTTCTGTCTATCTAACGAAAAATAATATAACCTCTCTGATTCTTAGTTTCATTAATTGTAAAATCAGGATAATGATTCATCTACTACCTACTTCTTAGAGTCATTGTAAGGCTCAAAGTATGAATACCCATAAGAACTCTGGGCCTGGAGTCAGGAAGACCTGAACTGAAATCTGGCCTGAGGTATTTATCACTTATGTGAACCTAGACAAATCATTTCACTTTAGTTTCCTCAACGTTAAGTGGAAATAATAATAGTGGCTACCTTGTCAGTATGTTGGAAGGATGAAATAACATATTTATAAATGAATTAGCACAGTGCTTAGTACATAGTAGGCACTTAATAAATTCAGATTTCCCGATTTATCCTAGAAAAAAATGGAGATATTGAAGATTTTTGAGTAAAGGATCTATGGGGTTAAATCTCTGTCTTAAGAATATCAATTTGGCAATTATATGAAAGCTGGATTGCTACATACTGAACAGAGCCAGGAGAAAAAGGAAGGTGAGTTTTTAAAAATAATGTTAGGATTACTATACTACTCACATATTATAAGTAGTTTGATTATACGTCATTTGTAGTAAAAAAATCGTAGTAGTAAAATATCATATACAGAAACACATACATACATGTATGTAGGCACATACATATTTGTATATATGTGGGGAGGAGACAGATACATAGATACACAGATACATAGATACAGAGATACATAGATAGTCTCTTCAAGAATTATGAAGTCATAATATCACTGTATGGGATGCATGAACATTTTTTCCCTCTTAAGTAGACCTAATATGTTCTTTTCTTTATTACTGATCTGCAATTCATAGAAACAACAGTCTTCTTGATATTGCCTGCTTTTTCAAAAACTACAAAGACTATATTAATAGGCATATTTCTCTCTCTCTCTCTCTCTCTCTCTCTCTCTCTCTCTCTCTCTCTCTCTCTCTCTTTCTCTCTTAGAAAAGCTGATTTTGGTCTGAGGAAAAGAAAGAGAAGATGAGATACAATTCTGGATGGTATATTAGAAAGAACACTGAAACAGAAAACTAATGATGTCATGTGAAATTATAGTTTAGCAAGGACTATGTTGCTTACTTAATGTGTATCTCCATTTACACATCTTAAATGGTTTAAGGAAAAGCAGCTAGTTGCAAATCCTATCTCTGACACACATAAATGTGCACAGATAGTGGTCAAATAATTTAACCTTTTAGTGTCCTTAGCATTTTTCAAGACTCAGTCATAGATAAGGTGTCAATTTGCATCAATGGAGAAAATTTCTATACCAGATTTCCTGACACCAGAGAAATCAATGGTCAAGTCTAAAAAAACAAACAAAATACTTTGGGGTAATAATGGTGAATATTTCCCTTTTGTACAGGTGATATGAGCACAAAATGAAAAAAATAGGTATGAATATATTCTGAGTTCTTATGAACAAACATCACATTGATACTTTGAAGGATTTAGGATTTGATTAGGGGGATTATTTCTTTCATTAAGGTATATTCCAACTACTCCACACTTCCTTGTCTTTAAATTTATTTTTATTTTTAAATATTTTTAGTTTTCAATATTGATTTCCACAAGATTTTCAGTTACAAATTCTCTCCCCATTTCTATCCTCCCTCCACACCATGATGGCGTATATTCTGATTGCCCCTTTCCCAGTCTGCCCTGCTTTCTGTCACCCCTGCACTTTATCCCCATCTCCTCTTTCTTTCTTGTAGGGCAAGATAGATTTCTATACGCCATTGTCTATATATCTTATTTCCCAGTTGCATGTAAAATTAACTTTTTTTGATCATTTGATTTTAGAAATTTGAGTTTTTCCATCTTCCCTCCCCACCCACCCTCCTTGAGAAGGCAAGCAATTCAACGTAGGTCACACATGTATCATTATACAAAACACTTCCATAACAGTTGTGTTGTGAAAGACCAACTATTTTTCCCTCCAGCCTAGCCTGTCCCCCTTTATTCAATTTTGTCCCTTGACCCTGTCCCTTTTCAAAAGTATTTGCTTTTGACTACTCCTCCCCTAATCTGCCCTCCCTTCTATCATACCCCCCTCATCCCCTTCCTCCCTAGTTTCCAGTATGGTAAGATAGGCAATTGAGTGTGCTATTCCCTCCATAAGTAAAATCCAATGAGAACAAGATTCACTCATTCTTCCTCACCTGCCCCCTCTTCCCATCCTATAGAACTGCTTTTTCTTGCCACTTTTATGTGAGATAACCTCTCCCTTACTCCCTCTCTCAATATATTCCTCTCTCATCCTTTAATTTGTTTTTTTTTAGATATCATCCCTTCATATTCGACTCACCCTGTGCCCTTTGCCTATATACATATGTATGTATATTCTCTTCAACTACCGTAATACTGAGAAAGGTCTCCTGATTTACACACATCATCTTTCCATGTAGGAATGTAAACAAAACAGTTCAACTTTAATAAGTCCTTTACAATTTCTTTTTCTTGATTACCTTTTCATGCTTACCTTGATTCTTGTGTTTGAAAGTCAAATTTTCTATGCAGTTCTGGTCTTTTCATTGAGAAACCTTGAAAGTCCTCTATTGTATTGAAAACCCATATTTTGCCTTGGAGCATGATACTCAGTTTTGCTTGGTAGTTGATTCTTGGTTTTAATCCTAACTCCTTTGACCTCCAGAATATCATATTCCAAGCCCTTTGTTCCCTTAATGTAGAAGCTGCTAGATCTTGTGTTATTCTGATTGTGTTTCCACAATACTCGAATTGTTTCTTTCTGGCTTGTTGCAATATTTTCTCCTCGAACTTGGAACTCTGAAATTTGGCAACAGAATTCCTACTTTTCCTTTTGGGATCTTTTTCAAGAGGTAACTGGTGGATTATTTCAATTTCTATTTTATCCTCTGGCTCTAGAATATCAGGGAAGTTTTCCTTGATGATTTCTTGAAAGATGATGTCTAGGCTCTTTTTTTGATCATGGCTTTCAGGTAGTCCAATAATTTTTAAATTATCTCTCCTGGATCTATTTTCCAGGCCAGTGGTTTTTCCAATGAGATATTTTACATTGTCTTCCATTTTTTCATTCTTTTGTTTCTGTTTTATAATTTCTTGATTTCACATAAAGTCACCAGCTTCCACTTGTTTCATTCCAATTTTTAAAATGGTATTTTCTTCAGTGGTCTTTTGGACCTCCTTTTCCATTTGGCTAATTCTGCCCTTCAAGGCATTCTTCTCCTCATTGGATTTCTGAAGCTCTTTTGCCATTTGGATTAGTCTGTTTTAAGATGTTATTTTCTTCAGTATTTTTTGGGTATCCTTTAACAATTCATTGATTTGTTTTTCATGATTTTCTTGCATCACTCACTTTTCTCTTCCCAGTTTTTACTCTACTTCTCTTACTTGCTTTTCCAAATCCTTTTGGAGGTCTTCCATGACCTCAGACCAAGTTATATTTATCTTGGAGGCTTTTGATGTAGGCTCTTTGACTTTGTTGACTTCTGGCTGTATGTTTTGATCTTCTTTGTCACCAAAGAATGAATCTATAGTCTGAGTCTGAGTCCTTTTACCCTGCTTACTTGTTCCCCCAGCCAGTTACTTGACTTTTGAGCTTTTGTTCAGCATATGACAGTTTTCAGGGTGGACAGTGCTTTGTCCCAACCTTCAGGGGTGTTGCACAGCTGTTTTCAGAGCTACTTCTCTTCTGGCATGGTATGATACAGCTCTCCTGGCCTGTGCTCTTGTCTGTGAGTGCAAAAACACTGCTTTCTGCTATGTAACTATCAGGAAGACTCCCTCTCCACAGTCACCTGCAGCTCTGCCACAGCAGTGCTCCTCCTTTCCCAAGAACTGCCAAGCAGGACTACAACCCATATCCAAGCAGGGCAAAGCAAGAGAACTCTACATGTCATACAGCAAAGCACTATGTACACTTCTGCTCTCATCCTCTGTTTGATTCCTCCCCCCCATGTGGGCCAGGAGCTCCAGAAGCAGCTGCAGCTAGAGATCTGGAAGTAGAAGCAAGAGCTTCTTGCTCCTGCCACCACAACATCTCCACTGACCCTGGGCCTGAGGCCAGACCACACACTTCTCTCACCCAGATATAGTATTTTTCCCATTGACCTGTTCAGTTGTCTTTGGCATTTGTGGGTTGAGAAGTCTGGTAACTGGCACACCTCAGTGATTCAGGGTCCAGTGGCCGGCTCCATCCATTCTACTCCCACCTGTTCTGTCCTGGAATAGCCCACTCTGGACTTCACTCCACTCCTAGCACAGTGAGATAAACCCCTTCCAGAGACCATCCAGGCCATCTTGGGCTGGAGACTTGTTTCCCTCTGTATTTTCCTAGGTTCTGTAGCTCTAGAATTTGTTTAGAGTCATTTTTTACAGATGTTTGGAGTGGCTGGGGGAGAGCTTAAGTGAGTTGCTCTTTTGAAGAAGCTGTCTTGGCTCTGCCATACTTCCTTGTATTGGGAGATGCTTTTTCAGGTTTTCCTAGGTGTTTTTTGAAGGGGAGAAATCTAAGACCATGGAATCTCTCCTCTTGTTATTCTACTAACTTGGCATATCACTCGAGCTACCCATCTATTGAATGTCATTCTTCTTACATGACTGTCCACCTCCCTTTCCAGTCATACATGCCATTGACCTAGAAACTCAATAACTTTTGTGTCTGTTATGAGTGAATAGGCCATGTACAAAGACCCCTTCAACTTGATGGCATTTTATTTTTTTAAAGTGTATTCTGGAAAAAATATATTCCAGAAATCATTTCAGCTTGCAATTGAAGATGATTTAAAAGGAACAGAACAGGATCTGACCTTGGAGGAACAAATTAGTGACATTGTACTACAACCCTACACCATTTACTGAACACCAACACCATTCAGGAAACACCATCTTTGAATTGTCAAGCAGGGATTATTTGCGAAGGCTCTGCCATTCTCATTCTCTCTCTGTCTCTCTGTCTGTGTCTCTGTCTCTCTCTATCTCTCTGTTTCTCTCTGTCTCTCTCTCTGCCTCTGTCTCTCTCTGTCTCTCTCTCTCTCTCTCTCTCTCTCTCTCTCTCTCTGTCTCTCTCTCCCCCCCCCATCTCTCTCTCTTTCCCAAAATCAGTTGAATTTAGTGAATTTTGCATAGAGGCAGCAGAAATGATATACCATTGAACATACTCATCTTCATGCACTGGGGAGGAAAGATGTTGAGTTGGGAAAGGAGAGCATAACGGTCATATGAGGAGAATCATTTAGGAGGCTGAACCCAGATACTGGACCCAGATATTGCTCCTACATCCTTCTCCATTAAAGATACTTTGTTGTACTCTATACATACTCTGTGACTATCTATCTATCTATCTATCTATCTATCTATCTATCTATCTATCTATCTATGTTGTTCCATCATTAGAAGGGTAGGGGATGTTACCACTTGTTTGTATATTCAGTGTTTTGTACAGCAATTAACACATAGTAAGGCCTTAGTAAAGGCTTCCTGCTTCATTTATTTATTCATTCATTCATTCATTCATTCATTTATGTATATATTTTTGGGGATCATAATTTATTTCTTTAATATTTTTAGTTTTCAGCATTAATTTTCATAAAAGTTTGAATTTCTCCCCATTCCTATTATCCCATGCCCCCTTCCCTAGTCAACCATCCCTTCTGTCACCCCACTCACCCCCCATCCCCTTTCTCCTTACTTCCTTGTAGGGCAAGATAGATTTTGATGCCCCATTGCCTGTATATCTTATTTTGTAGTTGCATGCAAAAACTTTTTTTGACCATCTGCTTTTAAAACTTTGAGTTCCAAATTCTCTCCCCTCTTCCCTTCCCACCCACCCTCCCTAAGAAGGC
The DNA here is from genome assembly GCF_011100635.1 of Trichosurus vulpecula. Classification (NCBI taxonomy): domain Eukaryota; kingdom Metazoa; phylum Chordata; class Mammalia; order Diprotodontia; family Phalangeridae; genus Trichosurus; species Trichosurus vulpecula. The sequence goes on along the minus strand of NC_050573.1, from coordinate 262,606,581 downwards.
AAGCAATTTAACATAGGCCACATGTGTATCATTATGCAAAACCCTTCCACAATACTCATGTTGTGAAAAACTAACTATTTTGCTCATTCCTATCCTATCCCCCTTTATCCAGTTTTCTCCCTTGACCCTGGCCATTTTCAAAAGTACTTACTTTTGATTACCTCCTATCCCATCTGCCTCCCTTCTATTGTCCCCCCTTTTTATCTCTTTCCTCCTTCTTTCCTGTGGGGTAAGATATGCGATGAGTGTGCATGTTATTCCCTCCTCAGGTCAAATCCAATGAGAACAAGATTGACTAATTCCCCCTCATTTACCCCCTCTTCCCTCCCAACAGAACTGCCTTTTATTTTCACATTTATGTGAGATAATTACCCCCATTCTATCTCTCCCTTTCTCCCTCCATCAATATATTCCTCTCTCATCTCTTAATTTGATTTATATATATATATATATATATATATATATATATATATGTATATATACATACATACATATATATATATATATATATTTATCATCCATTCATATTGAAGTCACCCTGTGCCCTCTGTCTATGTGTGTGTGTGTGTGTGTGTGTGTGTGTGTGTGTGTGTGTGTGTGTGTATTCATTTCATTTCAGCTACCCTAATGCTGAGGTCTCCTGAATTATGCTCATCACATTTCCATGTAAGAATGTAAACAAAACAGTTCTACTTTAGTAGTCGCTTATTTGTCTTTCTTCATTACTTTTTCATGCTTCTCTTGATTCTTGTGTTTTAAAGTTAAATTTTCTGTTCAGCTCTGGTCTTTTCACTGGGAAAGCTTGAAAGTCCTCTATTTTATTGAAAATCCATATTTTGCCTTGGAGCATGGTACTCAGTTTTTCTGGGTAGGTGACTCTTGGTTATATTCCTAGCTCCATTTACCTCTGGAATATTGTATTCCAAGCCCTTTCATCCCTTAATGTAGAAGCTGCTAGATCTTGTGTTATTCTGATTATGTTTCCACAATACTCACATTGTTTTCTTCTGGCTGCTTGTAATACTTTCTCCTTCACCAGGGAGCTCTGGAATTTGGCAACAATATTCCTAGGTGTTTACTTTTTGGGATCTTTCTCAGAAGGTGATCAGTGGATTCTTTCATTTTCTATTGTACCCTCTGGCTCTAGAATATCAGGGCAGTTCTTCTTGATAATTTTTTGAAAGATGATATCTAGGCTCTTTTTTTGATCATGGCTTCCAGGTAAACCAATAATTTTTAAATTATCTCTCCTGAATCTATTCTCCACATCAGTGTTTTTTCCAATCTGATATTTCACATTGTCTTCCATTATTTCATTCCTTTTATTCTGTTTTATAATATCTTGATTTATCACAAAGTCACTGGCTTCCATTTGCTCCAGTCTAATTTTTAAGGTTGTATTTTCTTCAGTGGAATTTTGGACGTCCTCTTCCATTTGGCTAATTCTGCCTTTCAAGGCAGTCTTCTCTTCATTGGCTTTTGGTAGTTCTTTTGCCATTTGAGTTAGTCTATTTTGAAAGGTGTTATTTTCTTCAGTATTTTGGAGTCTTCTTTAGCAAGTGTTTTTCATGGTTTAAATTATTTTACAGAGCTGGATAAAATAATAACAAAATTCGTTTGGAAGAACAAGAGGTCTAGAATATCTAGGGTATTATTGAAAAGAAATGCTAGGGAAGGTGGCCTAGCCACACCAGATATTAAACTGTACTATAAAGCAGCAGTCATCAAAACTACCTGGTTCTGGATAAGAAACACAGTCGTTGATCAGTGGAATAGGTTAGGTATGTAAGTCAATGACTATAGCAATCTACTCTTTGATAAACACAAAGTATCCAGCTTCTGGGCTAAGAATTCACTATTTCACTAAAACTGTTGGGAAAATTGGAAAATGGTAGTGCCAAAACTGAGCACAGACCAATGTCTTACAATATATACCAAAATAAAGTCAAAATGTGTTCATGATTCTGGAATAAAGGCTGATACTATAAGCAATATGGGAGAGCAAGGAATAGTTTACCTATCACATTTATGGAAAAGACAAGAATTCATGACACAAGAAGACATAGAGAGCGTTACAAAATGCAAAATGGATAATTTTGATTATGTTAAATTGAAATGTTTTTGTACAAGAAAACCCAATGCAACAAAGATTAGGAGGGAAGCAGAAAATTGGGAGAAAATTTTTATAACCAGTATGTCTGACAAAGGCCTTATCTCTAAAATATACTGGGAACTAAGCCAAATTTAGAGGAATATAAGTCATTCCCAAATTGAGAAATAGTCAAAGAATACGAACAGGCAGTTTTCACAGGTAGAAATTAAAGATATCTATAGACATATGAAAAAATGCTCAAAATCACTAGAGAGAGAAGCAAATCAAAACACCTCTTAGGTACCACACCTATCCTGTCAGATTGGCTAAAATGACAAAACAGGAAAATGATAAATGCTGCAGAGGATGTGGGAAAATTGGAACATTGTTACATTGCTGGTGGAGTTGTGAACTGACGCAGCCACTGTGGAGAGCAATTTGGAACTATGCTCAAAGGGATATAACAATGTTCAAACATTTTGACCCAGCAATACCACTTTTAGGGTTGTATCCAAAAGAGATCACAAAAAGGGAAAAGGACCCATGTGTACAAAAATATTCATAGCGACTCTTTTTGTAGTAGCAAAGAATTGGGAATCAAGGGGATGCCCATCAGTTGGGGAATGGCTGAACAAGTTGTGGTATATGAAGGTAATGGAATACTATTGTGCTATAAGAAGTGGGGATGATACAGACTTCATAATAACCTGGAAAAACCTACATGATATAATGCAGAGTGAGGGGCACAGAGACAAGAGAACGTTATACACAACCACAGATATATGGATTTTGTGATGACTAACCCTGATAGACTTTGCTCTTCTCAGCAGCACAAGGTGCAAAGACAACTCCAAAGGACTTATGGTGGAGAATGCTCTCTACATACAGAGAAAGAACTATGGAGTCTGAATGCAGATTTAGGCACACTTCATGCTCGCCTTTTTTTCCTCTTTTTTTGTGTTTGTTTTTTTGTTTTTTGGTTCTGTTTCCTCTTTCTCATGATTCATTCCATTGGTCATAATTCTTCTTCACAACTTGACTAGTGTGTTAAAAATGGAAGATATATCAGATTCCATGCCATCTTGGGGTGGGCGGTGTGTGGGGGGGAATAAATCCTGGAACTCAAAATTATGTAGAACCCATCATTGTAAATTAAAAATAAAAATTCTCAAAAAAAGAGCCTAGATATCATCTTTCAAGAAATTATCAAGGAGAACTTCCCTGATGTTCTAGAGCCAGAGGGTAAAATAGAAATTGAAAGAATGCATTGATCCCTTCCTTAAAAAGACCCCAAGAAGAAAACTCCTAGGAATATTGTCACCAAATTCCACAGCTCCCAGATAAAGGAGAAAACACTGCAAGCAGCCAGAAAGAAACATTTTGAGGATTGTGGAAACATAATCAGAATAATACAAGATCTAGCAATTTCTACATTAAGGGATTGAAGGGCTTGGAATATGATATTCTGGAGGTCAATGGAGCTAGGATTAATACTAAGAATCACCTACCCAGCAAAACTGAGTATCATGTTTCAAGGCAAAATATGGATTTTCAATAAAATAGAGGACTTTCAAGCTTTCTCAGTGAAAAGACTGAACTGAAAAGAAAGTTTTACTTTCAAACACAAGAATCAAGAGAAGCATGAAAAGGTAATTAAGAAAGAGACATCATAAGGGGACTTACTAAATTTGAACTGTTTTGTTTACATTCTTACATGGAAAGATGATGTGTATAATTCGTGAGACCTCAGCATTAGGGTAACTGAAGGGAATGTACATAAACATATACATACATATATATGTATATATATATATATATATATATATATATATATATATATATATATATATATATATATGCATATATATAGACAGCTGGCACAGGGTGAGTTTAATATGAAGGGATAATATCTAAAAAAAAAAATGAAATTAAGGGATGAGAGAGGAATATATTGAGAGAGGGAGAAAGGGAGAGAGAGAATGGGGTAAATTATCTCACATAAAAGTGGCAAGAAATAGCAGTTCTGCAGGAACGGAAGAGGGGGCAGGTGAGGGGGAATGAGTGAATCTTGCTCTCCTCAGATTTGACCTGAGGAGAGAATACCATACACACTGCATTGGGTATCTTACCCCACAGGAAAGAAGGAGGAAGGAGATAAAACAGGGGGGATGATAGAAGTGAGGGCAGATGGGGGAGGAGGTAATTAAAAGTAAACACTTCTGAAAAGTGACAGGGTCAAGGGAGAAAAATGGATAAAGGGGGATAGTATAGGAAGGAGTAAAATATAGTTAGGCTTTCACAACATGAGTATTGTGGAAGGATTTTCCATAGTGATACACATGTGGCCTATGTTGAATTCCTTGCCTTCCTAGGGAGGGTGGTTGGGGAGGGAAGAGAGGAGAGAATTTGGAACTCAAAGTGTTAAAAGCAGATGATCAAAAAAAAGTTTTTGCATGCAGCTAGAAAATAAGATATACAGGAAATGCAGCATAGAAATCTATCTTTCCCTACAACAAAGTAAGTGAAAAGGGGATGATGGGGAGTGGGGTGACAGCAGGTAGGGTTGACCGGGAAATGGGGCAATCAGAATATATGCCATCTTGGAGTGGGGGGGAGGTTAGAAATGGGGAGAAAATTTGTAATTCAAACTCTTGTTAAAATTAATGCTGAAAACTAAAAATAATAAATAAAAAAAGAAGTTAGCACATAAACACACACACACAAATTCCCAGAGGTAAGTATAGATTCATTTTTGAAAACTGCATTACCTAGTTATTTGTGAGTAGTAAACCACTTATGCAGGGTTTTGATTGCTGTATGCATAAATTTTAACTGGATTTAGGAGTTAGTCTGTTTGAATGAAAAATTGTCAATAAATTCCAAACCATCAATGATACCATAACCAAGTTAACATTTTTGACCAATTCTAGGTAAGAACTATAAAACTGTCACAAAAAGTTCCTTCTCTGTTTTACATTATTTCAATGCTTCCTGTTATTTACTAGGCATGCATTTTGTCAATAAAATGTCTAAGGCATATTTCTCGATTAAAAAATTGATATGCATCATGGCAATGTGTATTTAAACATGGATAAATATCAAGTAACAGAAAGTAAAGGAATGTAATACTTTATTATCTAATTTAAAGTGATTGGCAGATTACTTAAATTTGTCAACATGAATTAAATTCATCAGTCAGTCAAAAGAACAAATATTTAGATAGATCACAAGTCTGAGTCTTCCATGGCTATGACAATCAAAAAAACCTATAAAACTCTACATACCATTTAATGAATTAACAGGGTGGGTAATTTCTTAATAATAAAAAGAAAATGAATTGTAATCCTTTAAATTGAAATATTACTATCCATGATTTGCTTAGGCCATCACTCCCTGATAGATAAAAGGACAGATTCAATGTGACAAGATTGATGAGTAAGTTGTCATTTCATCATAGCTAGGAACAGATCTGCCTCTGAATAGGAAATGTACGATTTTGAAAATCACTGCCACTCTGAAATTCTTTAACTAGCCCTTTATTTCCTGACATATGAGATTTCTGACAGCATTAAATCTATTCTTCAAATGCAGATTATAAGTCTTTTAAATTTATATTCTGAATTATCTTCCATATCTGTACAGAAGGATCTGTTCTTTAATAAATCTATTTTTTGTGATCACGATCTTTGACTAACTGCATCTGGATTGTCTAAGAGGTTAAAACATTCCTTCTTAAAGAAATCAAGTTAACAGCAAATAAATGTAATAACTGGAGCAACTTAATACAGCTAGTTTCAAAGAAAAGTTAGGATTTGACTTAATCTCCCTTTTCCCTTCTGATATGAACATTTTATCTTGCAGAAGTTTGTTATTCATCCTATTCTATTAAAAGGATCCTGCGATTTCATTCTTACTTTAAGTAATTGCTAACAGAAATGTGTCTTTGCATGGCTTTTATGTCTTGAGTTGGGGTGAAAAGCGATATGTATCTTGTTAGATGGTTGTTATAGCTCCAAAAATTTATCACTATTCATTCTCATATTGAAACATATAGCTAATTTCACTCTACTTCAATTCTCCAAATGCCTTAGATTCCCAGTTTTTGAGACTTTCTTTTCTACAACCATTTGTTTCATGAAGAGTGATTGCATTTTTACAGTACACAAAAGAACTAAACTTTTTTCTTGATCACAGAGGAAAGGAATAATTAAGGAATACTATTTCATAAATTAAGTACTGCAAGAGACCTTAGAAGATTTCTACTCCAACCTGATTATTTTGCCTCCTACTCACGGGCAACTATGTACTAATATGGATCAATTATTGGACTTGGAGTCAGGAAGGTCTGACTCTAGATCCAAACTCACATATTTACAAGCTGTGTGAACCTAGAGAAGTTACATAACCTCTATCTGCCTCAGTTTCCTCATTTACAAACATCTTTGAAGACTGTAAAGTTCTGGATAGGTAACATTTATAGGCTACTCACTGTGTACCAGATATTATGCAAGATACTTTACACTCGTTATCTTATTTGATTGTTAAAAACAAATCTGAGATCTAGTTGCTATTATTATTCCCATTTTGTAGTTGAGGAAACTGATGCAAATATGCATATTCCACCTGGAAGAGAAAGGTAAATAGTTTGGAACTCTTTCCTCAATAGTGCAGATTAAGCACTCAGTGTCCATGCTCATATTGTTGTGGGTGGTCCAGAGCTGTCAGAAGTGGAATAGAAGAGGTAACTTCTGGGAGCCAAGATGGCAGAGTAAGCAGTAAATCACCATAAATCTCTCTTATTCCCCTCATAAGAACCATAAAATAGCACCCCAAAACAAATCCTGGAACATCAGAACCTGCAAAAAGATGGGGTGAAACAATCTTTTAGCACAAGAAAACTGGAAGATGAGCAAGAAAGGTCTTTCTCACTTGGGTAAAAGATGAACTCAGTCCAGGACAGGAAGCATTCCATTTAGCCAGCAACAAGCCCCACCTCAGAAAACCAGAGGGAGATCCTGAGCCCCAGTGTGGTAGAGCAGGTAAACACCAACACCAGGAAGCCCCATGTGCCTCAGCATAGCCAAGAGAATTGTCAGACTGCAGCTCCAAAAACTGCCACACGATTCAGCATAGCCATGGGCAACAGACAGTTTCCAGTGGTCAGACCACCAATGCTTCAGTGTAGCCCTAAGCAAACAGGTAGTCTCCAGTATAGCCCACAGAAATACCCAACTGGCTTCAGCAAATGCCAGACACCAGCACTATGAATGCTGGTTAGTACCAGATAAGTTCTGAGACCCCAATGACCTCCATTAGCAACAGCTATTGCCCACAACACTCCCCTCAGCACAGCAACAAACAGGAGGACCTGCCATGGGCCTCAGGGCAATATCAGTGCATCTCCAGGTAATGGAACAGGGCCTGCAGCCACTGCTACAATCAACCTGAGACAGTGCCCCTTCCACCCTTGGAGAATAATTTAAATTTAAAAGAAGAGAAAAAGGCTAAAACTATGAGCAAAAAACAATGAAAAATCTGAGCATAGAAAGCTGTTATGTTAACAAGGAAGATCCAAATTTTGAAGAGGACAATAATGTCAAAACTCCTATGGGAAAAACCTCAAAGAAAAATGGGAAGTGGTCTGGAACCCAGAAAGAACTATTTGAAGAACTCAAAAAGAAGCTTAAAATAATATGAGAGGTAGCTTATGGAAGTGAATGTTGAAAACTAAAAATAAATAAATTTTAAAAATTAAATTGATCAATTGGAAGCTAATAACTCTGTGAAACATCAAGAATCAGTCAAAGAAATTCAAAAGAATGGGAAAAAATACAAGAAAATGTAAAATATTTCATTGAAAAAAACAAATGGCTTGGAAAATAGATCCAGGAGAGACACTGTCAAAATCATTGGACTACCTGAAAGCCATAATCAAAAGTAGGACTTGGACAGCATCTTTCAAGAAATTATCTAAAAATACTGCCATGACACCCTGAAAACAGAGAGTAAAATAGGCATCGAAAGAATCCACTGATCACCTCAGGAAAGAGATTCCTAAATAAAAACTCCAAGGAAAACTATAGCCAAATTACAGAACTGTCATGTCATCGAAAAAATACTGTAAGTATCCAGAAAGAAATAATTCAAATATCAAGGAGCCACAATCAGGATTATACAGGACTTAGCAACTGCAACCTTGAAGCATTAGAGGTCAAGTAACATGACATTCCAGAAAGCTAAAGAGCTAGGATTACAATCAAGCATCACCTACCTGGCAAAATTAAGCACAATACTTCAATGGAAAAAATCATCATCAAATGAAATAGAGGGATTTTAAGTTTTCATAAGGAGAAGACCAGAAATGACTAAAAATTTTCATCTCCAGTATCAAGACCCGAGAGAAACCTCAAAAGGTAAAAAAAAAAGAAAAGAAAAACCATAACATATTAATGGAACTGAACTGTTTATAGCCCTACATGGGAAGGTGATGCTTGGGATTCTTAAAAATTGTACCACTAATAGTACATCTAGAAGGAATATACATAAATGGTACAGGTATTAGATAAATTTGAGGGAATGACATAAAAAAGGGATGAGAAACAAATACGCTGCTTTCAGGAGGAAATGTGGAGTTAGAATTGGGTAAATTATTTCACATAAAGAGGCACAGAAAACCTAAGACAGTGGAAGAGAATATGGCAGGGCGGCTGATGAGCATCGCTTGAAATGTTTCCTCCTCAGTGTTAGTTCAAAGAAGAAATAATATACAGAATCATTTGGATATAGAAATCTGTCTTACCTAACAGGAAATAGGAGGGGAGGAAATTAAGTAAAGGGGGAGGGGGACTAACAGAAGCAAGACACTGTTGAGAAAAGAAAGGGTGAAAGGACAGAAGACAGATAGGGGGAAAATAGGATGGAAGGAAATACACAAGTAGTAATCATAACTGTGAATGTGAATGGGATAAATTCTCTCATAAAACAGAGGCACATGTCAGAATGGATCAAAAAGCAGAATCTTACAATATGTTGTTTACAAGAAAGATAAATGAAGCAAAGAGACACACAGTGTAAAGGTAGTGACCTAGAGTGGAGTCTATTATGATTCGACTGAAATAGAAAAAACAAACAAACAACAGCTGTAGCAACCCTGATGTTAGACAAAGCAAAAGCAAAATTAGACATAATTAAAACAGACGAGGAAGGAAACTACATCTTGCTTAAAGGCATGATAGACAATGAAGTAACATCAATGATAAACATATATGACCCAATTTGTATGGTGTCCAAAATTATTTTTTTATTTTTTTTTTATTTTTAGTTTACAACACTCGTTTCTACATAATTTTGAGATCCAGATTTTCTTCCCTCCCTCCCCACCTCCCTCCCCAAGACAGCATGGAATCCAATATGTCTTCTACGTACAACTTCACATTGAACATATTTACACACTAGTCAAGTTGTGATAAAGAATTATGACCAATGGAATGAATCATGAGAGGGAAGAAACAGAACCCAAAAAAAACTAAAGAGAGAAAAAAAGGGGAAAAAAGGCGAGCATAAAGTGTGCCTCAATCCACATTCATACTTCATACTTCTTTCCCTGGATGTAGACAGAATTCTCCATCATGAATCCTCTGCAGTTGCCTTTGCACGTTGTGCTGCTGAGAAGAGCAAAGTCTGTCAGGGTTAGTCATCACAGAATCCATATATCGCTGGTTGTGTATAATCTTCTCCTGTCTCTACTCCGTTCACTCAGCATTATATCATGTAGTTTTTCCAGGTTGTTATGAAGTCCGTATCTCCCCCATTTCACAATAGTATTCCATTACGTTCATATACCACAACTTGTTTAGCCATTCCCCAACTGATGGGCAGCCCCTTGATTTCCAATTCTTTGCTACTACAAAAAGAGCTGCTATGAATATTTTTGTACACATGGGTCCTTTTCCCACTCGTGTGATCTCTTTGAGATACAACCCTAGAAGTGGTATCGCTGGGTCAAAGGGTATGAACATTGTTATATCCCTTTGAACATAGTTCCAAGTTGCTCTCCAGAATGCCTGGATCAGTTCACAACTCCACTAGCAATGTAAAAATGTTCCAATTTTCCCACATCCTTTCCAGCATTTATCATTTTCCTGTTTTGTAATTTTAGCCAATCTCACAGGAGAGATGTGGTGCCTAAGAGTTGTTTTGATTTGTATCTCTCTAATCAGTAGTGATTTTTTTCATATGCCTATAGATATCTTTAATTTCTTCCTCTGAAAACTGCCTGTTCATATCTTTTGACCATTTCTCAATTGGGGAATGACTTGTATTCCTATAAATTTGGCTCAGTTCCCTGTATATTTTAGAGATGAGACCTTTATCAGAGACACTTGTTGCAAAGATTTTCTCCCAGTTTTCTGCTTCCCTCCTAAACGTTGTTGCATTGGCTTTTTTTGTACAAAAACATTTCAATTTAACATAATCAAAATTATCCGTTTTGTGTTTTGTAATGCTCTCTATCTCTTCTTGGGTAATGAATTCTTTTCTTTTCCATAAATCTGATAGGTAAACTATTCCTTGCTCTCCCAAATTGCTTGTAGTATCAGCCTTTATTCCTAAATCATGAGCCCATTTTGACTTCATTTTGGTATATGGTGTAAGATGTTCATCTGTGCCCAGTTTCTGCCCCACCATTTTCCAATTTTCCCAGCAGTTTTAGTGAAATAGTGAATTCTTAGCCCAGAAGCTGGCGGCTTCAGGTTCATCAAAGAGTGGATTGCTATAGTCGTTGACTTCTCCATCTTGTGTACCTATCCTATTCCACTGATCCGCGACTCTGTTTCTTAGCCAGTACCAGGTAGTTTTGATGACTGCTGCGTTTTAATACAGTTTAATATATGGTATGGCTAGGCCACCTTCCCTAGCATTTCTTTTCATTAATTCCCTATATATTCTAGACCTCTTGTTCTTCCAGACAATTTTTTTTATTATTTTATCCAGCTGTGTAAAATAATTGTTTGGTAGTTCAATTGGTATGGAACTGAATAGATAGATTAATTTAGGTAAAATTGCCATTTTTATTATATTAGCTCAGCGTAACCATGAGCAACTGATATTTTTCCATTTATTTAGATCTGACTTTATTCACGTGGAAAGTGTTTCATAATTATTTTCATATAGGCCCTGAGTTTGTCTTGGCAGATAGACTCCCAAATATTTTATAGTGTCCACGGCAACTTTGAATGGAATTTCTCTTTCTATCTCTTGCTGTTGGGATTTGTCAGTAATGTATAGGTATGCTGAGGATTTATGTGGGTTAATTTTATATCCTGCAACTTTGGTAAAGCTGTTAACTATTTCAAGTAGTTTTTTTTTTTTCTTGATTCTCTAGGATTCTCTAAGTAAATCATCATATCATCTGCAAAAAGTGATAATTTATTTTCTTCTTTACCTAGTCTAATTCCATCAATTTCTTTTTCTTCTCTTACTGCTATAGCTAATGCTTCTAGTACCAAATAGAATAGTAGGGGTGATAATGGACATTCTTGTTTCACCCCTGATTTTACTGGGAGTGCATCTAGGTTACCCCCATTACAAGTAATACTTGTTAATGGTTTTAGGTAGATGCTACTTATAATTCGAAGGAAGGCTCCAATTTTTTTCCAATGCTTTCTGGTTTTTTTAATAGGAATGGGTGTTTTATTTGTCAAAGGCTTTTTCTGCATCTATTGAGATGATCATATGGTTTCTGCTAGTTTTGTTGTTGATATTGCCAATTATGCTAATTGTTTTCCTAATGTTGAGCCAGCCTTGCATTCCTGGAATAAATCCTATCTGGTCATAGTGTATTATTCTCATGATAAGTTGCTGCAATCTTTTTGCTACTATTTTATTTAAAATTTTTGCATTGATATTCACTAGGGAAATTGGTCTATAATTTTCTTTCTCTGTTTTGACTCTACCTGGTTTGGGTATTAGTACCATATTTGTCTCATAACAAGAATTTGGAAGGACTCTTTCTTCACCTATTTTCCCAAATAGTCTACAAAGTATAGAAATTAATTGTTCTTTAAATATTTGACAAAATTCACATGTAAAACCTTCTGGTCATGGAGATTTTTTCCCCAGGATGTTCCTTGATGACTTGCTCAATTTCTTTTTCTGAGATGGGGTTATTTAGAAATTTTACTTCCTTTTCTGTTAACCTGGGCAATTTGTGGTTTTGTAGATATTCATCCATATCCTTAAGGTTGTCAAATTTATGGGCATATAATTGGGCAAGACAATTTCTAATTATTGTTTTGATTTCCTCTTCATTAGAGGTGAATTCACCCTTTTCATTTTTGAAACTGGTAAATTGATTTTCTTCTATTTTTTTTTGTAATTAAATTAACAAAAGGTTTATCAATTTTATTTTTTTTTCATAAAACTAGCTCTTGGTTTCATTTATTAATTCAATAATTTTCTTGGTTTCACTTTTATTAATCTCTCCTTTTATTTTCAGTATTCCTAATTTGGTATTTAATTGGGCATTTTTAATTTGTTCTTTTGTAACTTTTTTCAGTTGCATGCCCAATTCATTGATCTCCTTTTTCTCTATTTAATTCATGTAATCATTTAGAGATATAAAACTTTCCCTAAGAACTGCTTTTGCTGCATCCCATAAGTTTGGTGTGTTGTCTCATTATTGTCATTCTCTTGGATGAAGTTGTTAATTGTTTCTATGATTTGTTCTTTGGCCCACTCATTCTTTGGAATTAGATTATTTAGTTTTGAATTAACTTTAGCTTATTTTTCCATGGTTCTTTATTACAAATAATTTGTATTGCATTGTGATCTGAAAAGTATGTTTTGACTACTTCTACCTTTCTGCACTGGATCATGACAATTTTATGCCCCAGTACATGGTCAATTTTTGAGTATGTGCCATGTACCACTGAGGAGAAAGTATATTCCTTTTTATCCCCATTCGGTTTTCTCCAGAGGTCTATCATATCTGCCTTTTCTAAAATTCTGTTCACCTCCTTAACTTCTTTCTTAGTTATTTTGAGGTTACATTTATGAAATTCAGAGACGGGGAGTTTGAGGTATCCCAATATTATAGTTTTGCTGTCTATTTCTTCCTGTAACTCCCTTAACCTCCCCTCTAAGAATTTGCATGCCTTACCACTTGGTGCAAAAATGTTAAACAATGATATTGCTTTCATTGTTTATGGTGACTTTTAGCTTTATGTAGTGTCCTTCCTTATTTCTTTTAATTAAATCTGTCTTTACTTTTGCTTTGTCTGAGATTAGGACTGCTACATCTGCTTTTTTTACTTTAGCTGAAGTGCAACATATTTAACTCCAGCCTTTTACCTTTACCCTATGTATATCCTCCTGTTTCAAATGTGTTTCTTGTGAACAGCATATTGTAGGATTATGGTTTTTAATCCATTCTGCTCTCTGCTTTTGTTTTATGGGAGAGTTCATCCCATTCACATTCACAGTTATGATTTCTATCTGTGCCTTTTTGTCCATCCTATTTCCCCCCTGTTTATGCTTTTATTTCTCCCTTTCCCCTTCCACTCCTCAACAAAGTTTTGTTTTGACCCCCACCTTCCTCATTTTACCTTCCCTCTTGATTCCCCTCCCTGATCTTACAATTTTCTATTTGCTATTTCTTCCCTCCCTTCTGACCACCCTCTCCATTTTCCCCCCTTTCCCCTCCTACTTCCTGTAGGACGAGTTAGATTTCTATAGTTATCAGGGTATGTTATTCCCTTCTTGAAACAGATCTGATGACAATAAATCTCAAATACTTCTCTTCTCCCTCCCTTCTTTCCCTCTACTATAAAGTGGATTTTTTGCCTCTTCATTTGATATAATTTACCCTTTTCTGCTACCTGTTTACTTCTTTTCCCTCACTTTACATCACTTAATTACGTTTTTCTCCTTATATCAGTTATTTTATACAGCCATTCACAGTCTATGTCATAATAGCTGTACTATTCTCAAGATTGACATATATATCATGCATACACACACACACACACACACACACACACACACACACATATATATATGTAACATACAGAAGATGATATAATCCTATAAAAAGATGTAAATAATTTGCCCTTATTGTTTAAATAGTTTTGTGGGAGTTTTTCCCTTTGTTTACCTTTTCATGTCTCTCTTGAGTTTTGTATTTGAAGATCAAATACTAAATTGAGTTCTGGTCTTTTCATCAGGAAGGTCTGGGATTCCTTTATGTCATTGAATGTCCATCTCCTTCCCTGAAAGATTATGCTTAATTTTGCTGGGTAGTTGATCCTTGGTTGTATCCCCAGCTCCTTTGCCCTTCTGTAGCCAGAATGGACTTTGTTTTCTTTGAATGACTCAGCTCGCTTCGTTGAGCTTCCCTGGATGCTGGGGCTTGCTCTTCCGGGGCAGGACCAGACAACTTCCTGTGTGATGAGTCATGGGGCTGGCTGAGGGGAGGTGTTGGCGGCTACGCTAGGGGGAGGGGCCAAGTCAGGAACCAATCGGCCCTGGTCGTTCGGGCGGTGCTTGATGATGTCAAAAACTCTATAAGAGGGGAGAGGACAGCTTGAAGATCCTCTTTTCCTTTTCCGGTTGGAGCCAGAAACAGTTACAGCGACAGTTACAGCGACAGTTACAGCTACAGTAACAGCCACAGCCACAGCTGAAGCAGGAGCTGCCAGTAGCAGAGCTGACCTACGGGAGGAAGCTGAACAAAGACTTCAGTCCAGTGGGTAATCTTATTACCATAGAGGGGGAAACATGATTTTGCTTTACGCAATCATGCTTCTCTGTAGCCTCCTGGTTACTCTTTCAAGGCGTACTTATTGGGCCTGGAAGCTTTTGATCAATATATCAAAATGGGGTTGCTGGTTCATGGGTTGGTTACTGTGGAGCCTAAATAAATGTTTTGATTCTTCTGCCTTCTACTTTGAGAGTTTCTTATATCCGGCGATTCCGAACGTTTCAGACATGTTTATGATCCTCTTTGAGATTATAAACTCTGCCTTCCTAATACAATCCTAATGGATTGTAGCTGAACATTTGTATGAATTAAAGTTACCTGGTGTACAGCTTACACATTACATAGATGACATCATGATACAGGGAAAGAATATAAAGGAGGTGGAGGAGAGTTTAGCATTATTAATTGACCATATGAAAAGCAAAGGATGGGAAATCAACCCCGCAAAGGTTCAAGGGCCAGCTCAAACTGTAAAATTCTTGGGGATACAGTGGAATAGAGGACTGAGAGAAATTCTCCCACAAGCTCGACAAAAAATCCAGGATTTTCCCACCCCTACCAATAAGAAAGAGGCCCAAAAGTTCATAGGGCTGTTTGGTTATTGGAGACACCACATCCCACATTTGGGACAGATTTTAAAACCCTTGTATAAAGTCACCAGAAAGAAATATGAATTTGACTGGGGACTTGAACAAAGTAGAGCTTTTGAGGAAGCAAAGGCTGCTATTCAATTAGCTCTAGACTTATGGCCTATGCAAAATGGGCCAGTGGAGTTACAAGTGACTGTACAAGATGACTATGCAAATTGGAGTCTGTGGCAAAAACAACAAAGCCGAAGTGTACCTTTAGGCTTTTGGTCAAGGAAACTGCCCTCATCTGGAGTGCAATATACACCTTTTGAGAAGCAGCTGTTAGCTGCATATTGGGCTTTAGTAGAAACTGAGCAACTAACTCTGGGTCATGAAGTGGTATTAAGGCCTGGAATTCCAATTATGACTTGGGTAATGAGTACCCCAGCTTCTCACAGAATTGGACATGCACAAGAGGCAAGCATAATCAAATGGAAGTGGTATATTCAGAATAGGTCCAGAGCAGGCAAAAATGGAGTTTCTGCTCTACATGAATCTGTGGCGAACATTGATACTGAGAGCAATGAAAAGCCCCTTGAATCTAAGCAACAGATGGTACCATCCTTAGTGAAATGGAATAATGGATATGACGGACTAAATGAAGAACAGAAGAAACATGCTTGGTTTACTGATGGGACAGCAAAATATTTAGGACAGAAGAGACATTGGAAAGCAGTAGCCTATAACCCCTGTACAAGGAGAACTCTGGAAAGTTCTGGGATAGGTGGAAGTAGCCAATATGCTGAACTGATGGCAGTGCATCAGGCCATCAGAGCAGAGAAAGGAGGACAGTGTCATATATTTACTGACTCGTGGGTGGTAGCTAATGGATTAGCTACGTGGATGCCTATATGGAGGAATCAGAATTGGGAGATTCATGGCAAACAAGTTTGGGGTAAAGAGTTATGGGAAAATATATGGGACATGTCTTTGGTTACAGATCTGTCAGTTTTTCATGTTGATGCTCATGCAACCCTGACCACACCAGAACGTGAGTACAATGCACATGCGGATCGACTAGCAAAGATTGCTACTGAATGTATTGTCCCTACTCCGACTCCAACTGATGACCCAGCCTTAGCAAGATGGGTCCACCAGACTGCTGGCCATTTAGGGGTCCAGGCCACCCATCGATGGGCACAGGATCGAGGTATCAGTATTTCTCATGCGTTGTTAAAACAAATAACAGAGGAGTGTTGTATATGCCAATTAGAAAAAGAACGAACTCTTCCTAGGATAGTTACTGGAGAAATAGCAAGGGGAAAAGTTCCAGCCCAAATTTGGCAGATAGATTATATTGGCCCACTACCCCAGGATAAAGGATGTAAATATGTATGTACGTGTGTTGACACCTATTCAGGTGTACTAGTGGCTTGTCCTTATAAAGACGCAACTCAGAAAACACCTGTAAAACTCTAGATATTGTAAGTTTATATTATGGAACCCCAATGCAGATTCAAAGTGACAATGGGTCACATTTCAAGGGCAAAGAAGTGAAAAGATATTGTGTGTTGAATAATATAGAATGGATATATCATATTCCATATTACCCACAAGCATCTGGGCTAATTGAAAGAATGAATGGATTGTTGAAAGAACAGCTGAGAAAATTAAGCTCAAATAATTCATATCGACATTGGAAGGATAATTTGTCTATTGCCTTACGTAATTTGAATAATAGGCCCTTAGGGGGGAGTACACCTCTAGCCAGAATGATGACCCCAAATCTGCAGATCAGAGAACAGCAAACATGTGAGATCCAAAACATTGAATTTTGGACTGTGAGGGAAGATGTCCCACTACCAAGTCCAGGAACACCTGGTTCAGCAGGATATGATTTACATTGTATAGAGAATTTTAGGTTAAATAGGAAAGAGATAAGAAAAACCCCTACTGGAGTATGTATGAGAATCCCCAAGAATCATCTTGGTCGGATATTACCTAAACCAGGATTAGCGGCTCAAGGAATACATGTATTGGCTGGAGTGATAGATTCTAATTATCAAAAAGAAATTGTTGTGACACTCCAGAATATGGGTAAAAAACCTGTACAATTTTGTAGAAATGATAGGATGGTTCAAGTCATTATTATCCCCTGTGAAAAAATACCCTTTGTGAAAACTGACCCTCCTCCCAAAATAACTACTAGAGGGGCAAAAGGGTCTTGCTCCATTGATAGAATAAAGTCAGGAGCTAAGGTATGGGTAAAACGGAAGCCAGATGATATTCCAAAGGCTGCAGAAGTTATAGCCCATGGGAAGGACAACACTGTAACAGTTGTCTATTCAGGGGAAAATAATTACCAAATCGTACCCCTGAACCACATATTTTACCGTGAATAGGTTATAATAATAGATTCACAGACTCCACAGGTATGGCTGATGCTGGTAAATGCCATAAGCCACTTGAAAAGAAACATTTCCCACCTGAGTTTGGCTCTGATGTTGGATCTTTGCATAACTGAAATCTCAACCAAACTTGAGATGATTTTATTTGAAGAATTATAGTCCATACCTGTCTATTCTTTTTGTCCTTTGTTTTGGCTAACCTTGTTGCTAGTTTTGTTTCCTTCAGGCTTAAGCACCCTGCACTTTCCGGTGACTGCCTAAGCATGTAGCATTCTTGGAATTCCTGCCAGCTCGTTAAAGAAATGACCTCTGGAATTGGACTTTTTGGGGGCAGGGCCATCTCTACATCCAATTTCAGCATGAAGAAGCTATGGAAAATGAGACCTTCACCCCTCACCCCAAGATTTTGAGCCCCAATCGTTCAAGGGGGGTGGAAATGATGATAGTGTTCTGTTTACTTATTTTGTGTTATCCTTGCTGTGTTGTTTTATTGTTATGATATTATTGATCCTATGTAATGGATACAAGGATTTAGGGGTGGACATTTGAATTATTAATAATTATTTTGGGGATGATTGATTGAAGAGATTATCTTGCTGGGACCTAGGGGTGGATCACATTTGAATCGTAAACCAATATTTAGGAATGTCACCAAATGATATGTTTTGCTTTATTGTGAATGATATGTTTTAGTTTCCTGCATAATTGAATCACAATGTTCTAGGATATATAATTTAATTTGAATTATGATTGGATTGTGCATCCTAGAACATTGTGAGGGGTGGAGTGTAGCCAGAATGGACTTTGTTTTCTTTGAATGACTCAGCTCGCTTCGTTGAGCTTCCCTGGATGCTGGGGCTTGCTCTTCCGGGGCAGGACCAGATAACTTCCTGTGTGATGAGTCATGGGGCTGGCTGAGGGGAGGTGTTGGCGGCTACGCTAGGGGGAGGGGCCAAGTCAGGAACCAATCGGCCCTGGTCGTTCGGGCGGTGCTTGATGATGTCAAAAACTCTATAAGAGGGGAGAGGACAGCTTGAAGATCCTCTTTTCCTTTTCCGGTTGGAGCCAGAAACAGTTACAGCGACAGTTACAGCGACAGTTACAGCGACAGTTACAGCGACAGTTACAGCTACAGTAACAGCCACAGCCACAGCTGAAGCAGGAGCTGCCAGTAGCAGAGCTGACCTACGGGAGGAAGCTGAACAAAGACTTCAGTCCAGTGGGTAATCTTATTACCATAGAGGGGGAAACATGATTTTGCTTTACGCAATCATGCTTCTCTGTAGCCTCCTGGTTACTCTTTCAAGGCGTACTTATTGGGCCTGGAAGCTTTTGATCAATATATCAAAATGGGGTTGCTGGTTCATGGGTTGGTTACTGTGGAGCCTAAATAAATGTTTTGATTCTTCTGCCTTCTACTTTGAGAGTTTCTTATATCCGGCGATTCCGAACGTTTCAGACATGTTTATGATCCTCTTTGAGATTATAAACTCTGCCTTCCTAATACACCTTCAGAACACCATATTCCAATTTCTCCTATCATTTAAGGTAGAAACTGAGCGATCCTGCATGATGCTGACTGTAGTTCCATCATATTTGATTTGCTTCATTTTGGCTGCTTGCGGTATTGTCTGCTTGATTTTGTAATTCTGAAATTTGGCTATAATATTTCTTAGTGTTTTCAATTTGGGATGTCTTTCAGGGGGTGATGGGTGGATTCTTTCAATGAGTGTTTAACCCTCTGATTCTAGGACCTCTGAGCAGTTACCTTTGATATAATTTCTTTGAAGATACTGTCAAGGCTCTTTTTTTCATCATGGATTTCTGGTAGACCAATAATTCCTAAATTGTCTCTCCTGGATCTATTTTCCAGGTTAGTTTTTTTTTCAGTCAGATATTTCCCATTTTTTTTCTATTTTTTCATTCTTTACATTTTGTTTGACCGGTTCTTGATGCCTCATAGAGTCATTAGCTTCCACTTGCTCATTTCTAATTTTTAATAAGTTGCTGTCTTCATTTTGCTTTTGAGTCTCCTTTTCCAACCAATTAATTTTACCTCTCAGGGTATCATTTTCTCTGTTTAGACTCTGAATTTCCATAGCCATTCCACCAATCTTATTTTTTAAGGACTTGAATTTGTCAGTGTTTTTTTCCAGTTTTTCTTTTACCTCTCTAATTTGGTTTTTAAAATCCTCCTTTAGCTCTTCCAGTAATGCTTTTTGGGCTTGAAACCAGTACAGATTTCCTTTTGAGGTATCAGATGTGGGTATAGTGTCATTGCTATCCTCTTTCAAATTGGTATTTTGATGATGCCTGTCTCCATAAAAAGAGTAAATGTTCCTCAATTTTTTTTTGTTTTCTTCTTCATGTTGCTTAGCATTTTTCTGGCTTTACAATGAATTTCTGCTTTTGGGGCTCAGGGCTCTCTGTCCCAGGCTTCTTATTCTGGGGATTGTGAGTCCAGTTACTGCCTTTGTGTATCATAGCTTTCAGTTTCCTGAGGTGTGGGGCAGTGGCCTGGATGCTTGAAGTCTCCTCTTGCCCTTCAGCAGTGGTCTCAGCTCTTTGTTGTTTGTACTGGATTCTGGCACTTTCCCTTGGGGTGCAAGAGTATGTCTTTGCTGCTGGTGTTGACGACTGCTGGCTCTGACCCTCCGGGACTCAGGAACTCCCACTGCTTGGCCACTGAAGCCCCACTTTTCTCACCTCTATTCCAGCATTTTTTCCCAAGGAATTCTCTGGGAGGGGAGGGATTATAGCTATTTACCTGGCCATTATGTCTCCTGGAAGTTCAAGAAGATGCGTTTCATACCTTTGGGCAGTAACCCTCAGGACTTGATATCTCAAGGCCGGTGCCATTGCACTGTTGCCTTGCGTAGCTTCCACAGACTGCTGTCCTCTGTTGGGAGGACTGAGGATCTCCGCCGATTTCAGGTGCCCAGCTTTCTCCCAGCCTGTCTTGTTGGTTGATTTCCGTAGCTGCTTACGCTTTGGGTTCTATCTGGAGCAGCTCTGCATGCCAGCCTACAGATTTGTCCCATCAGTCTTTCGGACTCTCCTGGCTTAGATATTTGATTCATTCAGACTACCTGTGGTTTCTAACTCTCAAATCTGGTCAGATTCAGTTTTTTTTTTATAGGAATCTGGCAGAACTTGTGAGAGAGATTCTATAAGATGCTGTTTTCATGTGGCCATCTTGGCTCCACCCCTGACATCCAAATTCTTTTTTTTTTGGTTAGGAGCAGTTAGCAACTTTTATTTGGTGAAAGCAGAGAGCAAATAGGCCAAAGAGGATATATTATGGTGGGTGTTGGAAGTAAGGATGTTGGTAACCCTGAAAATGTAGTTAGTTGCTTCAGGGGCAAGAGGATGATTTTCACACTGAGAAAGTTAGGGGGTTCTTTGTGGAAAGAAGAGTTGGTCTCAGCCGTTCAGCACCATTCGGACTATCTCTGCCCCATGGGGCCCTTCACCCTGACAGGATATGCCTCACATTGTGGAGAAGAATTATGACAAATGGAATGAATCATGAGAAAGAAGAAACAGAACCAAAAAAAAAACACAACCCAAAAACAAATACAAAAGAGAGAAAAAAAGGGGAGTAAAAGGCAAGCATGAAGTGTGCCTCAATCTGCCTTCATACTTCGTAGTTCTTTCTCTGGATGTAGATAGCATTCCCATCGTGAGTCCTTTAGAGTTGTCTTTGCACATTGTGCTGCTGAGAAGAGCAAAGTCTGTCAGGGTTAGTCCTCACAGAATCCATATATCTGTGGTTGTGTATAATATTCTCCTGTCTCTGCTCTGTTCACTCAGCATTATATCATGTAGGTTTTTCCAGGTTGTTAGGAAGTCCGTATCATCCCCATTTCTCATAGCACAATAGTATTCCATTACTTTCATATACCACAGCTTGTTCAGCCATTCCCCAGTTGATGGGCATCCCTTTGATTTCCAATTCTTAGCTACCACAAAAAGAGCCACTATAAATATTTTTGTACATATGGGTCCTTTTCCTACTTGTGTGATCTCTTTGGGATACAACCCTAGAAGTGGTATTGCTGGGTCAAAGGGTATGAACATTTTTATAGCCCTTTGGGCACAGTTCCAAATTGCTCTCCAAAATGGCTGGTTCAGTTCCCACTCCACCAGCAATGTAACAATGTTTCAACTTTGCAACATCCTCTCCAGCATTTATCATCCTCCTGCTTTGTTATTTAACCAATCTGACAGGAGAGAGATGGTATCTAAGACTTGTTTTGATTTGCATTTCTCTAATCAGTAGTGATTTCGAGCATGTTTTTCACATGCCTATAGATATCTTTAATTTCTTCCTCTGAAAACTGCCTGTGCATATCCTTTGACCATTTCTCAATTGGGGAATAACTTGTATTCCAATATATTTGGTTCAGTTCCCTGTATATTTGGAAACGAGGCATTTATCAGTGACACCGGTTGTAAAGATTTTCTCCCAATTTTCTGCTTCCCTCCTGGTCATTCTTGCATTGGCTTCTTTGTACAAAAATATTTCAATTTAACATAATCAAAATTATTCATTTTGCATTTTGTAATGCTTTCTATCTCTTCTTGGGTAATGAATTCTTTTCTTTTCCATAAATCTGATAGGTAAACTATTCCTTGCTCTCCCAAATTGCTTATAGTTTCAGCCTTTATTCCTAAATCATGAACCCATTTTGACTTTATTTTGGTATAAGGTGTAAGATATTGGTCTATGCCCAGTTTCTGCCCCACCATTTTTCCAATTTTCCCAGTAGTTTTTGTGAAATAGTGAATTCTTAGCACAGAAGCTGGATACTTTGTGTTTATCAAAGAGTAGATTGCTATAGTCATTGACTACTGAGTCTTATATACCTAACCGATTCCACTTATCCACAACTGTGTTTCTTAGCCATTTCCAGGTAGTTTTGATGACTGCTGCTCTATAGTACAGGTTAATATCTGGTATGGCTAGGCCACCTTCTCTAGCATTAATTTTCATTAATACTCTATATATTCAAGACTTCTTGTTCTTCCGGATGAATTTTGTTATTATTTTATCCAGCTCTGTAAAATAATTGTTTGGTAGTTCAATTGGTATGGCACTGAATAGATAGATTAATTTAGGTAAAATTGTCATTTTTATTATATTAGCTCAGCCTAACCATGAACAACTGATATTTCTCCATTTATTTAGATCTGACTTTATTCACATGGAAAGTGTTTCATAATTATGTTCATATAGGCCCTGAGTTTGTCTTGGCAGATAGACTCCCAAATATTTTATAGTGTGTATAATAACTTTCTTTTTTAAAAAAAACTTATTTAATATATTTAGTTTTCAGCATTGATTTTCACAAAAGTTTGAATTACAAATTTTTTCCCGATTTCTATCCTCCCCCCACTACAAGATGGCATATATTCTCATTGCCCCATTCCCCAGTCAGCCCTCCCATCTGTCACTCTACTCCCCTCCCATCCCCCTTTCCCTTCTTCTCTTGTAGGGCAAGATAAATTTCTATGCCCCATTGCCTGTGTATCTTATTTCCTAGTTGCATGCAAAAACTTTTTGTTGTTGTTGTTGTTTTTGAACATCTGTTTTTAAAACTTTGAGTTCCAAATTCTCTCCTCTCTTCCCTCCCCACCTACCCTCCCTAAGAAGGCAAGCAATTCAACATAGCCCAAATGTGTATCATTATGTAAAACCCTTCCACAATACTCATGTTGTGAATGATTAACTATGTTTTGCAACTTCCTAACCTATTCCCCTTATTGAATTTTCTCCCTTGACCCTGTCCCTTTTCGAAAATGTTTGTTTTTGATTACCTCCTCCCCCATCTGCCCTCCCTTCTATCATCCCCCCTTTTTTATCTTCTTCCTCCTTCTTTCTTGTGGGGTAAGATACCCAATTGAGTGTGTATGGTATTCCCTCCTCAGGTCAAATCCGGTGAGAGCAAGATTTCCTCATTCCCCCTCACCTGCCCCCTCTTCCCTTCCTACAGAACCACTTTTTCTTGCCACTTTAATGTGAGATAATTTACCCCATTCTATCTCTCCCTTCCTCCCTCTCTCAATATATTCCTCTTTTATCCCTTAAATTGATTTTTTTTTAGATATCATCCCTTCGTATTCAACTCACCCTGTGCCCTTTGTGTGTGTATATATGTATACCTACATATATATAAATATAGACACACATGTGTGTGTATACACACACACACACACACACACACATATATATATATACACACACACACATGTGTATATATGCATATTGCTTTCAGCTACTATGATATTGAGGTCTCATGAATCATACACATCATCTTTCTATGTAGGAATGTAAACAAAACAGTTCAACTTTACTGAGTCCTTTATGATTTCTCTTTCTTGTTTACCTTTTCATGCTTCTCTTGATTCTTGTGTTTGAAAGTCAGATTTTCTATTCAGCTCTGGTCTTTTCATTGAGAAAACTTGAAAGTCCCCTATTTTATTGAAAATCCATATTTTTCCTTGGAGCATGATACTCAGTTTTGCTGGGTAGGTGATTCTTGGTTTTAATCCTAGCTCCACTGAGCTCCGGAATATCGTATTCCAAGCCCTTCGGTCCCTTAATGTGGAAGCTGCCAGATCCTGTGTTATCCTGATTGTTTTTCCTCAATATTCAAATTGTTTCTTTCTGGCTGCTTGCAGTATTTTCTCCTTGACCTGGGAGCTCTGGAATTTGGCCACAATGTTCCTAGGAGTTTTCTTTTTGGGATATATTTGAGGAGGCGATCTGTGGATTCTTTCAATTTCTATTTTACCCTCTGGCTCCAGAATATCAGGGCAAATCTCCTTGATAATTTCTTGAAAGAAGATAGCTAGGCTTTTTTTTTGATCATGGCTTTCAGGTAGTCCAATAATTTTTAAATTATCTCTCCTTAATCTCTTTTCTATCTCAGTGGTTTTTCCAATGAGATATTTGACATTGTCTTCCATTTTTTTCATTCCTTTGGTTCTGTTTGATAATATCTTGATTTCTCATAAAGTCACTAGCTTCCACTTGCTCCAATCTCATTTTTTAAGGTAGTATTTTCTTCAGTGGTCTTTTGGACCTCCTTTTTACATTTGGCTGATTCTGCCTTTCAAGGCATTCTTCTCCTCATTGGCTTTTTGGAGCTCTTTTGACATTTCAGTTAGTCTATTTTTAAAGTGTTGTTTTCTTCAATATTTTTTTCAGTATTTTTTTGGGTCTCCTTTAGCAAGTTTTTCATGGTTTTCTTGCATCATTATCATTTCTCATCCCAATTTTTCCTCTACTTCTGTAACTTGTTTTCCAACTCCTTTTTGAGCTCTTCCATGGCCTGAGACCAGTTTATGTTTTTCTTGGAGGCTTTTGGTGTAGGCTCTTGCACTTTGTTGACTTCTTCTGGCCATATGTTTTGGTCTTCTTTGTCACCAAAGAAGGATTGCCAAATCTGACACTGAATTTGGGTGCGTTTTTGCTGCCTAGCCATGTTCCCAGCCAAGTTACTTGACCCTTGACTTTTTTGTTGGGGTATGACTGCTTGAAGAGGAAAGAGTACTTTGTTCCAAGCTTGAGGGGTTGAGCTCAAGAATCACCAACCCAGACCTGACGCAAATCTTCAGCAGGCTCTGCACTCCTGCTCCGATCCACAACTTAATTCCTCCCATTACGTGGGCCTGAGGC
This sequence comes from Trichosurus vulpecula, assembly GCF_011100635.1. Classification (NCBI taxonomy): domain Eukaryota; kingdom Metazoa; phylum Chordata; class Mammalia; order Diprotodontia; family Phalangeridae; genus Trichosurus; species Trichosurus vulpecula. The sequence continues at coordinate 262,581,071 of NC_050573.1, read as the reverse complement.
CGGAAGTAACTGCAGCTGTAGTTCTGTAGCTGCACCTCCCCTGCTGAGGCGGTGGCTCAACTGATTCAGGGTGCTAGGGCCTGTCCTGCCCGGCTCCTGGTCTAGTTAGTCCTGCTGCCTCTCAAATTGACCTCTACTCCCCTCCATTCCATGCATGATAGACCTCATCCAGCGACCATCCAGGCTGTCCTCGGCTGGATCCCTGCTTCCCTCTGCTATTTTGTGGGTTCTGCAGTTCTAGAATTTGTTCAGAGCCATTTTTTATAGTTTTTTGGAGGAACATGGTGGGTACCTCACACAAGTCCCTGCTTTCCAGCTGCCATCTTCTCTATAGTCACTTTGAATGGAATCTCTCTACCTCTTGCTGTTGGGCTTTGTTAGTAATGTATAGGAATGCTGAGTATTTATGTGGGTTTATTTTATATCCTGCAACTTTGCTAAAGTTGTTTATTTTTTCATGTAACTTTTTACTTGAGTCTCTAGGATTCTCTAAGTAAATCATCATGTCATCTACAAAAAGTGATAATTTAGCTTCTTCTTTGCCTATTCTAATTCCTTCAATTTTTTTTTCTTCTCTTATTGCTATAGCTAATGTTTCTAGTACCAAGTTGAATAGTAGAGGTGGTAATGGACATCTTTGTTTCACCCCTGATCCTACTGGGAATGCATCTAGCTTATCCTCATTACAAATAATACTTGTTGATGGTTTTAGGTAGATGCTATTTATAATTTTAAGGAAGGCTACATTTATTCCTATGCTTTCTGATATTTTTAATAGGAATTGATGTTGTATTTTGTCAAAGGCTTTTTCTGTATCTATTGAGATGATCATATGGTTTCTGCTAGTTTTGTTGTTGATATGGTCAATTATGCTAATCGTTTTCCTAATGATGAGGCAGCCTTGCCTTCCTAGAATAAATCCTACCTGGTCATAGTGTATTATTCTCGTTATGAGTTGCTGCAATCTTTTTGCTAATATTTTATTTAAAATTTTTGCATCAATATTCATTAGAGAAATTGGTCTATAATTTTCTTTCTCTGTTTTAACTCTACCTGGTTTGGGTATTAGTACCATATTTGTGTCATAAAATGAATTTGGTAGGACTCCTTCTTCACCTATTTTCCCAAATAGTTTACAAAGTATAGGAATTAGTTGCTTTTTATATGTTTGATAGAATTCACAATATGGCCCTGGAGATTTTTTCCTAGGGAGTTAATTGATGGCTTGCTCAATTTCTTTTTCTGAGATGCGATTATTTAGAAATTTTACTACCTTTTCTGTTAACCTGGGCAATTTATGGTTTTGTAGATATTCATCCATAACTCTAAGGTTGTCAAATTTATGGGCATACAATTGGGCAAAATAATTCCTAATTATTGTTTTGATTTCCTCTTCATTATAGGTGAACTCACCCTTTTCAGTTTTGATGCAGGTAATTTGATTTTCTTCTTTCTTTTTTAATCAAATTGACCAAAGTTTTATCAATTTTTTTGTTTTTTTTTCATAAAGCCAGCTCTTTTTATTTATTAATTCATTAGTTTTCTTGGTTTCAATTTTATTAATCTCTCCTTTGATTTTCAATATTTCTAATTTGGTATATAATTGCAGATTTTCAATTTGTTCTTTTTCTAGCTTTTTCAGTTGTATGCCTAAATCATTGATCTCCTTTTTCCCTATTTCATTCATGTAAGTATTTAGAGATATAAAACTTCCCCTAAGAACTGCTTTTGCTGCATCCCATAAGTTTTGCTATGTTGTCTCATTATTGTCATTCTCTTGAATGAAGTTATTAATTGTTTCTCTGATTTATTCTTTGGCCCACTCATTCTTTAGAATTAGATTATTTAGTTTCCAATTAGTTTTTAGCTTATTTTTCCATGGTTCATTGTTACAAATAATTTTTATTGCATCGTGATCTGAAAAGTATGTTTTGACTACTTCTGCCTTTCTGCACTGAATTGTGAGTTTTTTATGCCCTAATACATGGCCAATTTTTGAGTATGTGCAATGTACCACTGAGAAAAAAGTATATTCCTTTTGATTCCCATTTAGTTTTCCCCAGAAGTCTATCATACCTGCCTTTTCTGAAATTCTCTTCACTTTCTTAACTTGTTTCTTCTTTATTTTGAGGTTACATTTATCAAGTTCAGAAAGGGGAAGGTTGAGGTCTCCCAATGTTATAGTTTTTCTGTCTATTTCTTCCTGTAACTCCCTTAACCTCTCCTCTAAGAATCTGCATGCCATAACACTTGATGCATAAATGTTAAACAATGATATTGCTTCATTGTTTATGGTGCCTTTTAGCAGGATGTAGTGTCCTTCCTTATCTCTTTTAATTAAATCTATCTTTGGTTTTGCTTTGTCTGAGATTAGGACTGCTGTATCTGCTTTCTTACTTTAGCTGAGGTGCAATATATTTTACTCCCACCTTTTACCTTTACCCTGTGTGTATCCCCCTGTTTCAAATGTGTTTCTTGTAAAGAGCATAATGTAGGATTATGGTTTTTAATCCATTCTGCTGTCTGCTTCCCTTTTTTGGGAGAGTTCATCCCATTTACATTCAGTTATGATTTCTATCTGTGTCTTTTTCTCCATCCTATTTCCCCCTGTTTATGCTTTTATTTTTCCCATTCCCCTTCCACTAATAAACAAAGTTTTGTTTTGACCCCCACCTTCCTCAGTTTACATTCCTTCTTTATTCCCCTCCCTTCTCTTACCATTTCCCACTTGCTACTTCTCCCCTCCCTTCTGACCACCTCCTCCCTTTTTCCCGCTTTCCCCTCCTACTTCCTGGAGGATGAGTTAGATTTATATGCTTATCAGGGTATCTTGAACAAGATCAGATGACAGTAAAGATCAAATTCTGCTCTTCTCCCTCCCTTCTTTCCCACTACTAAAATGTTTTTGTGCCTTTTCACTTGGTGTAATTTACCCTTTTCTACTACCTCCTTACCTCTTCTCTCATAGCCCTCCCTTTATCTCTTAATTATGTTTTTTATCCTTATATCAGTTATTTTATACAGGCATTCACAGTCTATGTGTATCCCTTGGAATTGTCATAATAGCTGTACTATTGTCAACATTGACATATATATATATATACATATAAAACATGCTTAAGATGATATAGTTCTATATAAATATGCAAATAATTTGCCCTTATTGATTAATAAGGTTTGTGGGGTTTTTACCCCTGTTTACCTTTTTATGTCTCTCTTCAGTTTTGTATTTGAAAATCAAATTTTGCATTGTGCTCTGTTCATTGTATTTCACCAGGAAGGTCTGGAATTCCCTTATTTCGTTGAATGTCTATCTCCTTCCCTGAAAATTTATGATTAATTTTTCTGGGTAGTTGATCCTTGGTTGTAGTCCCAGTTCCTTTGCCCTTCAGAATATCATATTCCAGTTTCTCCTGTCTTTTGAAGTGGAAGCAGAAAGATCCTGCGTGATCCTGACTGTAGTTCCACGATATTTGCATTGTTTCTTTTTGGCTGCTTGCAGTATTTTCTCCTTTATTTTGTAATTCTGAAATTTGGATATAATATTTCTTGGTGTTTTCAGTTTGGGATCTCTTTCAGGGGGTGATCAGCGAATTCTTTCAATGACTATTTTGTCCTCTGGTTCTAGGACCTCTGATCAGTTAAGTTGTCTCTCCTGGATCTATTTTCAAGGTCAGTTGTCTTCCCAATCAGATATTTCACATTTTTTTCTATTTTTTTAATTCTTTACATTTTGTTTTACTATTTCTTGATGCTTCATAGAGTTATTAACTTCCACTTGCTCAACTCTAATTCTTAATGAGTTACTGTCTTCATTTTGCTTTTGAGTCTCCTTTTCCAATTATTTGATTTTACCTCTCAGGGTGTCATTTTCTCTATTTACATTCTGAATCTCTGTAGCCATTTTGCCAATCTAAAGGACTTGATATTGTCAGTGGATTTTTTTTCCATTTTTTCCATTTTTTTCCACTTTTTCTTTTACCTCCCTAATTTGGTTTTTAAAATTCTCCTTTAGCTCTTCCAGTAATGCATTTTGGGCTTGAGACCAGTTCAAACTACCTTTTGAGGTATCAGATGTGGGTATAGTGTCACTGTTATCCTCTTCCAAATTGGTATTTTGATCATGCCTGTCCCCATAAAAAGAATCAATGGTCCTCAGGTTTTTTTTTTTTTTTGTGCTCTTCATGTTGGTTAGCATTTTCCTGGATTTACAATAAATACCTGCTTTGAGGGCTCAGGGCTCTCTGTCCCAGTTTTCTTATTCTGGGGATTGTGAATCTAGTTGTTGGCTTCATGAATGATATCCTTCAGTTTCCTGAGGTGTGGGGTAGGGGGTCTGGATGCCAGAAATCTCCTCTTCCTCTGGGGTTGTTCTCCAGCACTGTTGCTCTTCAGCAATGGTCTCAGATCTTTGTTATTTGAGCTGGGTGTCTGGCACTTCCCCTGGGGGTGCAAGAGTACATCTGGGCTCCTGGTGTTGACCCCTGCTGGCTCTGCCCCTCTAGGACTCAGGTACTCCCACTACTCAGTCACTGATGCCCCACTTCTGTCTCCTCTATTCCAGCATTTTTTTTTTCTGAGGAATTCTTTGGGTGGGGTGGGGAGAGATTAGAGTCCTTTATGTTTCCTGGAAGTTCAAGAAGCCGCATTTCATACCTTTGGGCTGCAAGCCTCCGGAGTTGATATCTCTCGGCCGGTGGCATTGCGCTGCCTCTCGTCACTTCCACAGAGTGCTGTCCTGTGTTGGGAGGCCTGGGGATCTCCGCTGGTTTTGGGCCCCTGGCTTTCTTCCAGCCTATCTCCCACGTGCTGGTGTCCAAATTCTTAAAGGAGAAGTTAAACGAGTTACAGCTTCATGACCAAACAAGAGATAGAGAACATTAAAAAATGTAAAAGAGATCATTTTGAGTATATTAAATTAGCTTTTGCACAAACAAAACCAGTGGAATCAAGATTAGAGGCAAAAAAGAGAGCTGGGAAACCATCTTTACAATCCTTTGCCTCATTACTTTACTCACCCTTTCCCTTTAAATGGATACTGTCTTAGGCAAGCAATCTGAGTGGCCATGAAACTTCTTTGCCTTGAAGGTTTTTGGATACCAAGTGTAATTTTTTTTTGTATTTTTTCTTTGATTTCTTCTTAGGAAGATTTTCTTTACCATCATAAATTATTGTCGTTCTTTCCCAGATAAATCCTGTAATTTTTAAATGTAATTTTTCTTTTTTTATTATTATTATTCTGTCTGGAGGTAAAACTAGCATATCCAAACTGGATAGGCTTCATGAAAAAGCTGTTATGTAATTGCTGAATTCATTAGTATTGTATAGTTCTTAAAAATTAAAATGTTATTTTATGTCTAATTAATTGCTCATCTGTTGATAATTCTTGATACATGTTGATACATGAAACAAAATTGGTATGTTTTTCATTATCTGAATTTATATCTTTTGCTATATTATTTTATTACTAAAGCATGGCATATTAATTCAACTTACCATTCTTGTTTTAATACTTCGCATTTATTAACATTTTATAATTTTTAATCTGGGCACAAATGGAATAATCTCTAGAAAATATGAGGGTGAAGACAATTGAGGTGTACTGTCTTTATTTTCTAATTTAAAAGCATAGAATATTACTAGAAGAAGGAGACCTTAAGAATTAGGAAATTTTAATGATAGTAGAATAGTTTAAGCATTGGAAAAGCCCATGATTAAGGCCACTAACTTTAAAGCAGATAAGGCAACTCGAAAGATTTTCAAATCCTATTTCGGAATTTTGTCATGAAAATATACCTATGAAATTGACAATAGGGAGTTATTCCTTGGAATTCCAGAATTATCCTCTCTCTAAAGATAATGAATTGCTTAAAGAAATAGAAATCCTTATAATAAAAGGAGACATTCCTACAGAGACTGAACATCACAATTAAATCCAGGCATTCCGTTTTGTCTGTGAGTAAGCCTCAGGCCATATGTCCTATGGTAGATAATACCATAGGCCCCAAATTGGAATTTTCTCCACACATGAACAGCATCCCTCAGGAGAACAATTCTGGGAGACTTGGTCTGGACAAGCAAATGTAAACCTGGAACAACAGAATGTCCCTGAGCCAGACAGGGTAATGAGACAATTAGCTTTGGAGGCAGGGGAAAGGGGCAGGAGACAGGGAGCTACAGTGGCAGTGGATAATTTCAGAAAGGTGATACCATATGTTAACTAGTGAAAGTAAAAAAAAAAAAAAACTTTAGCTGAGATATTTGAGGGGGACAGATCAGAAAATGCCATTCTAATTTTGTCTCTAATAAGGTATAACCCAAAAGTCAAAACAGAGTTGAATTATTTTTCTTGTTCTCTGGTCATTTCTATTCATGCTCAACTCCTGGTGACCCTATTTGGAGTTTTCTTCCAAAGATACTGGAATAGTTTGCCATTTCTTTCTCCAGCTCATTTTACAGATGAGGAGACTGAGGCAAGCAGGGGTAAGTGATTTGCCCAGGCTCACACAGCTCATAAGTGTCTGAGGCTGGACTTGAACTCAGGTCTTTCTGATTCTAGGCTTAGTGCTCTATCCACTGTGCCACCTCTACAATGGAGGGGTGCTTATAGAGACTGATACAGAGAGGGACGGCACATTCTGAGAAAGCATGCAAAATAATGCCACCAATTTCCAAGATGAGACAGGGAATCTTGAGCCTTCAAGATCAATATAATTCACAGGACTTAGTTTCAGCAGAGCCTAGGTCTCCTTGAGTGTGGGCCACAGGAACAAAACAGGAAAACAGTACACAAGAGATAAACTATGTCATAATTTAGGAGGCTCAAGCAAGAGAGAGTACAACCCTATTCTCTTTGGAGAAACAGAGGACCAAGGGAATGGAGGTATATGAAGGCCTGACAAAGGAACATTTTCATCATATAATCATCAGGGTAACAATTCTACCTTTTGTTATACTTGTGCTGTCCGTACTTGTGTTGGAGATACAGCATTGATCATGGAACAATTAGAATCCTCTCATCTAGCTTTGGGAAATCATAATGGGGCCAGAAAAAGAGATCTTGGTTAAAATAGCCTTGTAGTATATAATAGGTCTTAGACTTGGTAGTTGGAGTTATAAAGGCTATTCATAATTGGGATACATGCAGGTGAGCTTGAAATTTTATAAGGAAGTTGATGGTATCATCAGAAAAGTGGTATCATCCGAAAAACATACTGTGACTTTAGTCTCTAAAACTCACTTAAGTGTCAGTACTCACTGGAGCTAATTTTAGTTTTCCCCCTAAAAAAATTCTAGCAAAATCCTGCAAGTAACAAGATGAGTCCTAATACCGGCACACTTTTATCACAATGTACTGTGACTTATAAAAAAGAGTTGAGAGCTTAGAGTGAACATCACAGGAGTCCTAATTTTTCACCCTCTAAACTGGATCCTGATGTATTTGACTTTAAAGACTCCCTAGTATGACAGCAATGGAAGGGTAGTTTGAGTTTGGAACTAGTTAGAATACAGGAATGTTTTCATTACATAAGTGGAATGTGGCATGTGCTTGAGGTGCAGAATTCAACTCGCAGATTTTCAACCATTTAAAGAAAGATCTGGAATTCCTCTGTCTATAACTGAAGATCTCAGAAACACTCTCAAAGAAATCATGACAGAACATAGCATCCGTTTCTCATCACATAAGATTGTGGTACCTAGAAAAATGAATATCATTTAGTACACTGTTGTTAAGTGCCAATTGTGTGCCAGTTACTGTTAAGGCCTGGAGATACAAAAAGAAGAAAAAAACCAGACACCTGCCTCAAGGACCCCACAGTCAAATGGAGGAGACAACAAGAAAATAAATATGCACAAACAAGTTATTTGCAGGGTAAATAGGAAATAATTTAAAGAGCATAGATACTAGGATTAGTAATTCAGAAATACTTCTTGTAGGAATTCAGATAAGTCATTAGAAAGAGAGGAGAAAAGAGAACATGCCAATTGTGGGAGACAGAGAAAATGCACAGAGCCCAGGGTAACTTCCTTGTGGAATGACTAGGAGGCCAAAGTTACTGGGTCAAAGATTACATGGAGGAAGTTGTCAGAAAACTGGAAAAGATAAAAAGGGGTTAGGTTATAAAGGACTTTGAATATCTAGAAGAGGGTTTTGTATTTGATCCTGAAGGGAATTTGGAGCTACTGGAATTGAGCAGAAGAGTGACATGGTCAGACGTGAACTTTAGGAAAATCAATTTGGTGACTGAATGGAGGATGGATTGGAATGGAGAGAGACTTGGGGCACAGAAACATGTTTTTCCCAAGAAGAGAAGGCACTAATGAATTATAATCGGTACCATTGAAGGGGAAATCCAAATTGATGAAACAAGAAATCCAATTCAATATTTAACTCTGAGTATAATAATAAAAGAGCTATCTTCTCATAAGCCTAAGTCACTTGGCCCAAATGTGTAATATCTTACTTATTATATTGAAAGTATTTGGGAATGTGACTGCCAAGACATTCTCAATGAATTTTGAAAGACAATGAAGCATGACAAAAGTATCGTGCAATTAGAGAAAGGTGAGTGTTGACAGAATACCCCAAAATGGAAAAGAATGAAACAAGAAACAAAACAAACCAAAAAAGAAAATAAAACTATACACCAGCGTCAAGTTTAACTTCAATTCCTGGGAACATTCTTAGAATGGTATTGTTAAAGGTATGATCAGTAAACATATACCATATGCTGTTCAGACATTTCCCAATTAATGTACACACCCTCAATTTCCAATTCTTTCCCCGTGTGAACAGAGCTGCTATAAATATTTTTGTACATATGGGGCCTTTTCTATTTTCTTTGATCTCTTTGAAGGTATTGACATAGTAGTGGGATTTCTAGATCAAAGGCTATGTGTGGTTGAATGATTTTGTGGGCTTCTTTCCAAATTGCTTTCAGGAATTACTGAACCAGTTCACAGTTCCACAGATAGTGAACTATTGTAACTCTTTCCAAAGTAACTCTGGACATTTGTCATTTCCTTTTTTTTTGGGTCGATTGGAAACAGTTGATTTAATTTGAATATCTCTAAATATAAATTATTTAGAACCATTTTCACATTGTCATTAATTGCTTCTATTACTTCAGTTGACTTTATACAATTTTCTCCAATTTATCTGCTTCACACATAAATTATATTTGTATTTGCATTTGTACAAAAACTTTTTAAAATGCCTTATGTAATCAAAATAGTTCATTTAACTTTTTTGATCCTCTCTATTTGTTGTCCTAATTTCTTCCTTGCTCCATTTATTTAAGTGAACAAGCATTTATTAAACATTTGCTTTGTTTCCAGACAGTGTACCAAGCACTAGGAAAACAAAGAAAGGCAAAAACAAATGCACCAATATAAATTTACACCAATGTGGACTCCAGAAGATTGATGATGACATGTATTTTTCTTTTGAAAAAAATACTTAAATTCAATTTTCAGTTCTGAATTCTCTTCCTCTTCCTCCCTCCCCCCATACTTTTAAAATCTAATTTTTCTATATTGGCCTATATGTATAAGTCTTCTGCAGCTCATCTAGGTATCTGTTATGAGGTATTAGTATATAGCACAGATAAGAAACCTGCAGCCTCAAGGCCACAGGTGGCCCTCTAGGTCCTCAAGTGTAGCCCTTTGACATGAATCCAAACTTCACAGAACAAAACCCCTTAATAAAAGATTTGTTCTGCAAAACTTGGACTCAGGCAACAGGCTGCACCCAAGGACCTAGAGGGCCACATGTGGCCTTGAGGCCTAATTTTTCCAATCCCTGGTCTATATCTTTTTCTCTACCAGACTGCAGAAACTGTAAAGTTTTCCTAAGAGGGTTTATTTTTTTGGTTGAGTTCTTACCCCCAATAACTGGGAACATCACCTTCTACAAAGTCCATATCTAATATGTTCCATTGGTCAATTTGTCTATTTCTTAAAAAGCATCAAATTTTTTATGGTTACAGCTCTGTAGTGTAGTTTAATATCTGATACTGATAGGCTCCTTCCCACTTTTTTCATCACTTCACTTAAGATAATTAACCTTTTTTCCCTTTGTCTAGTCAAATTTTTATTACTTTTCTAATGTTGTAAAGTAATCCTTGAGCAGTTTAATTGATACGGCAATGAATAAGTAAATCAATTTAAGGACTATTGTCATTGTTAATATATTGATTCTGCCTGCTTATGAACAAATGGAAATTCATCAATTAATTTGATCATTTGCACTGTTTTGAAGTTGTTTTCACATAGTTCCTAGAAGTATCTTGGTCACTTAACTCCCACATATTTCATACTTTCCATAATTATTTTAAGTGAAATTATTTTCTTTGTTTTGGATTGTTGTTATGTACAAATGGCAATGATTTATATGTGTGTCTGTTATATATTTTAATTTTACTAATTTTTTTTATTTTCTCAATTTTTATATGACTAGTTTTAAGTGAAGCATCATGTCACTAGCAAAAAAAAAATATTTTTCCCCTTTTGCAAATGTTTATCTCCTCAATTTATTTTTCTTGTCTTATTATTATAGTGTATTTCTGGCATTGAATCAAATAATGTATAGCATTGCTTTAATCTTAACCTTATTAAAATGATTTCTAGTTTAACTCATTACAGATAATTTGTTCTCTGGGTTTTAGATAGATACAATTATTATAGAGAAATATCTATTCCGATGTTTTTTTATCTTTTTTTTTAAACAGGAACAGTTGTTGTATCTTGTTAAAGCTTGTTCTGTATTGACATAATCATATGATTTTTGTTCTTATTATTAATAATGATTGATTATATCTACAATTTTCCTAATATTAAAAGACCTTGTGTTTCTGTTTTAAATTCGACCTTGTCATATTGTATTATTCTTCTGATATCTTGTTGTGGTCTCTTTGATAAGTAATATGTTATTTATTTATTTTTGCATCAATACTGAATAGGGATAATTGCTTGGATCACTGTTTCAATTTACACTGGTACAGGAATAAAAACCATGTTAATAACATGAAAGGAATTTCATAGAATTGTGGGAATTCTATCTTGGCCAAGTTTGATATTTTAAACTTCTGTTGTAGTGCTATATAACTGCAGTACAAGGAGTAAAAAATATTCCTTCTAAAATATTTTAAAGACAAATTTAGATTATTGAAAAGAGATATTTCAGGATATGATGAGGCTTCTAGTGAGAAGAGTACTACAGTGTTGGTGATGTAACTAGGAGAGGCAGAGCAGAGTTAATTCAGGAAGGAGCTTACTTTGGGTACAGGCATTTGGAAAAGGTGAGGGAGCAGAAAACACTGCTTCCTGACTCTTTAAGTAATTATTCTTATTACGTAGGTGCCAAGTTTAATTGGTTCTGTGTTGCCAAGAACACAAGTATTGTCAGCACCCCCTAAATTTCAATATAGTAAGCTAACACCTGAATCTCTCTAGGGATCCTTCAGAGAGGCATAAATGCCTCTAATATCAGGGGAAAATGACTAGAACCATGTCACTAACATAGGATAGTCCTTCTGAGCCACGATTCTTAAAGTTAGTAACTAAAGCTGTCGCAGATGCTCTCTGCAGGCTCTGTGATACCCTGGCAATGTGATTCAGGAAGGGAGCCAGCTCCATAGTAGTGTCGGTTTACCTGGTATGTGTGATGGTCAATGACCACCTCTCTATACCCTTCTTTTAAGACAGGAATTTGAAAGCCAATTCAGCAGGTACAATATTCACATTGGAAATTCTAGGTCAGACCTTGTTATGTCTTTCATTATCCCTCAGTTGTCCAATTCCTATCTTTTCTGTGTGAGAGATCTGGAGTAATTACATGACTCTGGACTGACATAGAAACCCACGTATATGACTTCTAACCCATACTGAAAACAAAAGGGGATGATGGTATGCTTGCTAAGTGCCAGAATCATTGCAGATTCCCTGTGTATGCTAGACATTCCCTCCCCTGCCCTTCTTCCAAAGATTCTCACCACATAGTTTCTAACTTATAAGTACAAGTTGTAGAGATAATTAACTGGTGTTTATATAGTATTTCAAAACTTTTGAAGGAATTTTTATCAGTGATGCTTTGGGGCTTACTGTGAAAGGTATCATTGTCATTTTACAAAGGAAGAAACTGAGAAAGAGAATTGAAATGATTTTCTAATGGTCACATAGCTTGTGTTTGATACAGAATTTGAACCTATTTCTTTTAAACTCCTAGTCCATTTCCCTATTCACTATACCCTACTGCCTCCTTTTTTTCTGTATCCAAGATATACCAGCCACCCCTCTCCCTTGTTTTCTTCCTTATGTCCTTTATCTTAGGCAGTGTCAACCTAATCAATTGCCATCTCATTCCTGTCAGCTCTTTCAGCAGGAGATTCCTAAGGGCATCATGTGACTGCAGGCTCTTCCACTACTGAGCCCCATATAAACAACCCTGTTCCCTCTACTATCCTGACTCCACAAACAGTTTCAAAGTAAGGTCACTTACTGCCTAAATGAAATTTTGGGAGTTTGTTGAATTCCTAGCAGGGCTCTAATATTTGGTGTCATTCGAAAATCAGATTTGAAAGTATTCTCTATTACAGTCTTGTTTCCTGCTAGATAGATAAGACCTGAAGCAGCATAAATAATATCCATGAATGCCTCTTGGTGACAGTTTATTTGATAGAATAGTGTAGTTCACAGTATCAAAGGTCCTTTTAAAAAATCTAAAGCAATTGCTTTACATTTCTCACACGTATCAAATTCAACAGAAATTTGGTTAGTCAAATTGATCAGGGCTGTTTGGGGACTCAGACTTGGCTTAAAGTCAAATTATATTGTAGGAAACCTGGAGTGGTTAAAGCATACTACTGAGCTTGTATTTTCTGTGCTATTCAGAAAGAGATGGAATCAATAGAGACCTAACTTGGCTCAGAAACTGAGACAATTTAAATCTGATTCATGATTATACTCTAAAGTATGTAAATGCTTGGAACAGGTAAGGATAATTGTATTCCCTGGGTGAAGCTCAGTCAAAAGGTAACTTTGAACTTCTATTAAATAGCTAATGCACACAGGGCACACATCAATATAGGAAAGTTGGAGAATAGTCTGATAAAGTGAATGCAGAAAAAGAATAGAAGATGAGTCTATATTTCTATTCCTTGTTATTTCATTAAAAGAGAAAATGGACTTCTATAAGTTGGGGTAGTAAAGAGTTGCAGACATGGGAGCTACATTTGCAAAGTGCTAGCAGGGTTAGGAAAAATGTTGATGGTAAATGATAGTAAGAATATTAACAATGATAACTCACATATGTGTGTTGCTACTTTATGAAAGTCCTTGAAAACACAAGAAAAATATATAAATTTAAAACAACCAAGAGTATATTTCCTCACAAGGAGTGTACAATTCACTGAGGGAAAGTCAACATGTCTGAGGATGAGTAAATTACCAAGTAATTCTGTGGGGAGATCATTAATACTGGGGAGGGGAGCAGGAAAGGCCTTGTTTAGCAGGAGGTGGCACTTGAGCCAAGTCAAGGTCAAGTAATGGTGGTCAAGAAGCGGAGCTGTGGAAAGGGAGCACTCCTGATATGAGCACCTGGCCTGAGGCATGAGGAGGGAGGGAATAAAGTGTCAAGTATGGGGAACAGAAAATCAGCCATTTTAACTTTTGGAGGGATCTAAAGAGAAGTCATCCTAGAAGAAACTACCTGGAACTATATTGTCAAGGGTTTCAAATGTCAACCGAAGGAAACTGTACTTTTTTCCTAGGGAGCCAGTGAATCTTCTTGAGTGGGAGAGTAATACAGTCAGACTTCTGTTTTACAAATATCATCTTTGAAATTTTTATAGAGGATAATTTAGAAAATAGAGAGAATGGAAGTAGGTAGATGATTAATAGTAACATTGCAATAACATAGGCAAGAGGTAATGAGGGCTTGATCTGGAGTGGTGGTTATTAGTGAAGATGTAGAAAGAATCTTAAAGATCACAGTATATCCTCATTTTACCAGTGAAGAAACTGAGCCCCAGTGAGGTATGAATTTTCCAAGGGCACAGAAATTCTAATCCCACAAATCAAGACTAAAATCAAGCATTCTTCTACTAAATTATAATACCTTTCTTCTTCTTCTTCTTCTTCTTCTTCTTCTTCTTCTTCTTCTTCTTCTTCTTCTTCTTCTTCTTCTTCTTCTTCTTCTTCTTCTTCTTCTTCTTCTTCTTCTTCTTCTTCTTCTTCTTCTTCTTCATTATTACTTTTAGGTTACCACCAGATAGCAGAATGGCAAACATATCATTCTAAATGCAACTGTGTGCATTAATGCTATTAGCAAGGTCATAGTAGTAAGGGATGAAGAGGCAAAAGAAAAGGTACAGAGACTATCACAACCACGCTGTGCAGTATTTTTTTATGATCTTCTTAAACTGCACACTACTCTCCCAGTAATGCCTTCATTGGCAATTACAGAGAGATTATTTAAATTGCTTTAATATTGTATTGTTAAAACTGTAGGAACATTATCAAAAAATCTGTTTAAAAAACAATCTTCTCTTCTTCTTCTCGCCCAAACACAACATCCCCCCTGTTGCCATTCACTTTCTTGTTTGTTTGGCAAATGTAGCTTAATTATCTGCCTATCATAATTCACTGCATGAAGTGACATCCAATGCTGACAGCCTACCTAGCAGAGCTGCTGGGAAAATTAATTAGTGTTTTTGAAATGCTTTGAAGATTTAAAAGAGCATTAGGTGTTAGGCATCATCCTAATCTTTTCCTGCGCTAACCACTTTGGATATTGGATGATTCTGCATTACCTTGTAGCTGGGGGCCTCCTTTTAACCATGTCTCAACCCATCAGGATTCCATGTCTTCTATTTTTCCACATTCTGAACTCTCACATTTTATTTTTGTTGCTGCAGGAGTTTACAAATTACTTAGGTAGCCAGTATTTACCAAGCACTTGTTATGTTTTTACCATTTTACTAAATGCTCTTGGGGACACAAAAGAAGTGTGTGATATACCTTGCCCCCAACTCTTTCTTCTTCCTTCAAATCATAAGTATACCAAGGTCTTTCTTAATCTATACTCTGTCTCCTAATATTAGTTCCCTGCACCTTTTAAATTAGGTAATATTACTTTGGATATACTTTTAGCTTATTTATTTGTGTACCTTTAGTCTTTGCCAAGTTATTTCTATTATTTCTTTTGAGAAGTGTTTTTTTTATGAATATTGTTGTTTAGATGAAAGAATCCATGCTGTAAAGAAAGAATATGTAAGGGAGCAGCTTTTCTACCAAATCAGGTGTTTTATTTTTTTAACCAACAACTAAAAAGTACAATATCTATTGCTATATGTTAGTTGTACAAGTCTGTTCCCCAAAAATACCCTCATCAAGAATGTATACAACATATGAAGATGGGAAAGTAAAGATACAGATTCACATATAGGTCAATAATTGTTACAAAATCTTTTTTAGTAAAAAAAGTTTTGAGGTGTTTTTTTCCCCATAACTCTGGCAACTTCTTCTCATTAAGACACCTTGTATATATTCCCTTCAATACTATCAGAGGTCTATTGCCTTCATGCCTTTATATATTCCTCTTTTCCATTTCATTTTTTTCTGTTTTCCCAGAACCTAGCATCTATTTCTGTATTGCTATCAGTATCATGCTACTATATGGATAGTTCCACAAAGGCAGTGATACAGTTTTGAGGTGTTCAGGGAACCCTCAGGGACCAGGGTACAGGACAGCATTATCAGGAAAGAATTCACAGACTCAAGCATTCTTTAATTTAAGTTGGGATAGGTTTTATTTTTGTGCTTTTCAGTGGGCAAAAGTGCTTAATTAACCTGTGACCTTAGAGAGTTACAGTTAAAGTTTATATTCGATAAGCTCTAGTAAAACATGTGCCAGGTATACTAAATAGGTGATTCAGGGTGGGATTAAGGAGTGGTTGGTTATTAAAGGAACATATACTTTTTGTGTTTACTGCACAGGCATTTTACCCAGAGTTCACCAGGAAAATCCCAAGGGGGACATAGGGAAATGTGCCTTTTGCGTCTGCTATGTCACTAAGTTAACTAGCGGTCAGGGCTGACTGAGAATTGCCCGGTCTGCCACCAAACAATATCTTGTTTGACAAGATAGATGTATGGAGTATACATATGTTTAAAGTCTAAGATACACAAAATGAGGAGTCCAGGATCCATATAATGAAATAGGGAGTTGCTATAGATAGTCTAGTGGGTACTGAGTATTTTTATGAAATAGTACAAACCAGTTCAAACTAATAATTCCTACAGGTATGGTTTGTTACTATACCAGAGAGAGAGATAAGTGTTTTGATGGGGCCCACTCATTAGTAAATGCTAGGCATAGTGTCAGTGGGCTGGGGAGAAATGGCCAGAGATAGTTTTTCGAAGCTAGGGAAGAATGGCCTTGGAATTGGGGTCCGAACACAGGTACCCAAGCACCCCATCAGGATGACTTATATGTCTTCTAAAATTTGTTAATCATGTAGCACCTACCTCATCATGCTGTGCTTAGTGGGTGTCTAGTAAAATACTTTTTGTCAGTGAATGAATGGTTATCAACAATGGAGCATTTGCAATTCTTAAGAGTCCTTGAAAAGAGTAAGACTTGCTAAATGTATAGCAAAGTTATTCTTGGGAGCAGTGGTTTATAATAGTATAATGTTAAACAGGATGAGATTTTTTTTTTTACTGTTTTCTCTTTTGAATGCTAAGGCAATCAAGTGCTTTTAATGAGTCTTGCCTTTGTTTGAATGGGCAGGTAAAGTGAGACCTTTTGTTGTTTGTTTTGGAGTTCTTCTCAGCACTGTGGTAATCAAGTGCCTTTGATGAGTCTTGCCTTTGTTTCAATCTGGAGTCTTTGATTAAATCAAGAGTCTTTGATGACCTGCTTAAGGAGCAAGAAAGCCCCAGGGCCTAGGCCTCACACCCTTTTTCTAACTAGGTCCTAAGCCCCAGGGCCCTGGGAAGAGTACATATGATCTGAGGTTGGTGTTCTATCTTGGGGCTCTCACTCACCAGAAAAGTGTTGTGTGATTTCACCAGACGAAACTATGGGTAGCTGTCATGGAGCCCCATGGCTTTGAAAACCCAGATAATGATACTTCTGTCTCTGGTGACTGCATGTATTGCTATAGTTAGATTGTTAGAAGTCTGTCTACTGATTCGTGTTTCTTTACTCTGTTTACATAACGTATGCTTGTAATTTCGGTTTGTATACTCTCTGAAGTTCTGGGTGCTGCCTTTTTCCCTTGAATTAAGTGAATGCTATACGTATGTTTAATTAAAGTAAGATTATAAACCCCTTGAAGTTTCTTTCCTTAGAAAAGCAGATCAAAGAACTTGTGTCAGCAGCCCTCCTGTGTGCTCTTGTTGTTGGTCTTTTTGTTGGACTTTCACCTCCACGGCAGCTCCTAGCAATATTGTTACAAATCGTGATGTCAAACTCAAAAGAGTCCATTAAAACATACATAAGGATCCTCATGGGTACACACACCCATATACATATATGTATGTGTGTGTGTGTGTGTGTGTGTGTGTGCGTGTGTGTGTGTGTGTGTGTGTGTGCGTGTGTGTGTGTGTGTGTGTGTGTGTACAGGGTATCCATAAAGTCCATGTGTAATTTAAAATAGTTGTAAATATGTAACATATGTGATAGAATCTGTAAAAAGCAAAAGAAAGAAGAAACACTTAATTTGTTTTATTGTTCTTGTTAATTTTCAACATGTACACCATCATTACTAATACAAAGGGTAATATGATTGTGTAGTTCATGGAAAACATTTTCAAGCTGATTTTCAGTAATACCAGCAATCACACCACATGTTTTCTCCGACTTGGATATGGAATTCCTTTGTGCTGCTTCTTTCTTATACTGGGTTCTAAACCTTCTTTGGACAGTGGTGGTAGATTTCAGTTCAGCCAACAAAAGAACACAGTTAACTTTCTTTTCTAGTGAAGCCATGGGTCAAGAGTAATCCTAAAAATAAGTAATTTTTAACTTGAATTTCTAAAAATAAAATTAACATAAAATTTCTAAAGACAAAAATAAACTAGACACATCAAGCTTTCTAATCTTTGTTACAGATTCTTTCTATCACATATAGTTACAAAGTTACAACTATTTTGAATTGCACACGGACATTATGGACACCCTGAACACCCACACACCCACACACACACATACATATACATATATATGCACATACACACATACATATATAATTTATATAGCACTTCATGTGTATATATATAAATACTATATAATTTATACACATAATTTATATAGCACTTTAAGATTTTCAAAGTGTTTTACAAATATTTTATTCTCACAACCCTAGGAGGGTACTATGACTCTCCCCATTTTATACTTGATGGAACTGAGGCAGGCAAGAGGTAAATGGCCTGCCTAAGCCACACAGCTAGTAAATATCTGAGGTTGGGTGTGATCTTGGGTCTTTATAACTCAAAGTTTAGCCCTTTGTTGATTGTGCCACCTAGTGAGCACTAATTAACTTAGGAACTAGGGATGCAAAACATAAAGAAGAGGACCATGGATCTCCAGGGTTCTATAATTTAAAATAACTAATGATGTAAGATAAAAACATGCTATATCAATGAGGGGTATAATCAGCAAGGAAAACAGAAGTTATATCTTTACATTAACTCTTTAATTTGTGTAAATACAAGATACCTAAACTTGAAGATTGAATTCACCAAGATTTCATTGGCAATTTTTTTCCAATGCCTCCACATCTTATTGTGCAATGGAAACTGCACTAGGTTCTAAATAGCAACATAGTTGTATCTGATTAAAAACATTCAGGAGACAACTTGTAAAAATTGCAGCCTAAAGTGTTTGGCTCATAAAGCTTGTTCTTTAGGTAGATGATCTCATCGGCAACAAATTATAGACTTCAGCTTCGTGAGGTAGGAGGGTGACACTATGTTCTATATTTCTGACCTTATTTTATTTTGAACAGGCCCCTTAGACTCCAAAAGTTTTTAAATGCTACTAAACGGGTGATATTTCAAAAGGGCAATCTCTTTCCTGAAATTCTCTTTTAGGATAAAAGTAAATGTTTGGTTCTTGCTACAGTTCATTCTCATCAACCCACAAAGGAAAAATATAACCCTAAGATGTGAAAAGATTAATTACACAGTCACAAATGTGTGAGAATCCAGGGCTTTGTAACTACTGAGATTGTCTATTAGAATCTGAACTTCTCCAAAGGCCAAGGAGAAGCTGCCACTTTGTCATTTCTGACAGCTTTACTTTTATCACTTAAGACATAAAAACTTAACCCTGAAATATTTATATTGTCATGAGATCAGTGAAGCTGGATGCACACATCCTGGGAGTTTGGTATAAGGATATTCATTCATTAAGTAGGGGGTTGGATTAGAGGACTCCTTTGGTTCTTTACTACTCTCAGATACAGAATCCCAAAGGATTCTATTATAAATGTTTATTTCCCAAAATTATCCATATTGTCGTGGTAGCAAAATATTTTAATGTAGCTAGAGAGAGAAAGCAAACTACAGCTTTGTGCTATTGAATTTTATTTTATATTGATATATTAAAAAGATTTTTAAAAATTACAAGATTACTATTATGCTATTGGGTCTAGGGAAGTATGAGTTTGGGATTGTGTTACAGATCACCTTTGTTTAATAAAATTCAAATGTCAAGACCTTGGGTGGTTGTTCATTTTTAAAAGAATACTTCCCCACCCCACCCCTCACATATTCTTTCTTGATTTGTATTTTTTAAAGGATTAAGGCCTAATAAATCTTTTGAAAATATTTTGTGCCAATTAACTAGATTTCTATAATGTATGTATGTGACAAAATTAGAAGAGATCAGAGGTCATATAATCCAACCTGCAACTGAATGGTCAATATCTATATAACATCATAGAATTTTTAGGATTTTCCAAGGAGATGGGTCATGAGAAGTCATCTACCTCAAACCCTTTCTCCTGCACACTGTTACCAAAATGTATTTTCCTTAAGCACAGATATAACCATGTCATTTTTCTACTCAGTAAACTCTGATGACTGCCTACTGCCTCTGGGATAAAATATGAACCCTTTTGATTAGTTTTTAAGGTTCTAAATAACCTGGCTCCAATTCCTTTCACTTCCCACCTTTCTGTGTATAATTCAGCCTCCCGTTCTCTGATCTTGTTGGATTGGCCTTCTCTTTTTCTCTCCATTAGCAGTATTTTATTTTTTGCCAATAATATGTAAAGATAATTTTCATCATTCATATTTGTAAGATTTAGAGTCCTAATTTATTTTTTCTCCTCTCCCCTTTCCCCTCTCTGAGAACACATGCAATCCAATACAGGCTAAATACATACAATCAAATTGAACATATTCAGATCAGGTCATGTTGTGAAAGAACAATCTGAACAAAAGAGAAAAACCACAAAAAGATAAAAAAGGAGAAAATAGTGTGCTTTGATCTGCATTCAAACTCCATAGATATTTCTGTGGATGTGGATTGCATATTCTATCTTGAGTCTTTTGGAATTGTCTTCGATCATTGTATTGCTGAGAAAAGCCAAGTCAATCAGAGTTGGTCATCACATAGTTTGCTGTTACTATATACAATGTTTTCCTGGTTCTTGTGACTTCACTCAACATCAGTTCATGTAAGTCTTTCCTGATTTTTCTGAAATTGGCCAGTTCACCATTTTTCATGGAACAGTAATATTCCATTATATTTATGTACCACAACTTGTTCAGCCATTCCCCAGTTAATGGGCATCCCCTCAATTTCCAATTCTTGGCCACCACAAAAAGAGCTGCTATAAATATTTTTGTACATGTTGGTCCATTTTTATGCTCTCTTGGGATACAGACTTAGTAGCAGTATCACTAGATAAAAGGGTATTCACAATTTTATAGCCCTTTGGGTTATAAATTCCTCTCCAGAATGTTGGACCAGTTCACAACTCCACAAAAAAGGCATTAGTGTCCCAATTTTCCCACGTACTTTCCAAGATTTATCAAGTTCCTTTTTTGTCATAACAGCTAATCTTATATGTGTGAGGTAGTACCTCAGAGGTATTTTAATGTACATTTCTCTAATCAATAGTGATTCGGAGGATTTTTTCATATTACTAACTTTAATTTCTTCATCCAAAAACTACCCATTTATCAGTTGGGGAAGAACTGGCCTTCTCTTTGTTCCTTATGCATGACACTTTATCTCCTGTTTCGATGCCTTTACAGTGGACATCCTTCTTGCTGAAATGCATTTCTTTACCATTTCTATGTCATAGAATCCCTCTTTTCCTTCAAGATACAACTCACATACCACCTTCTACATAAAACCTTTCAGGACTCTCTCCTCCCCGAAAATGCTAGTTCCCTCCTTCCCAAACTGCCTAAAAACCAAATAAAACAAACAGGCTTGTTTCTATTTGTTCCTATTATATATATATATGTATATATATATATGTATATATGTGTGTGTGTGTGTGTGTGTATATTTGGTAAATACTTATTTATGTGTTGTCCACCATGCTAGAATATGAACTTCTTGAAAATTTAATTTTTTTGTATTTTTATGCCCAGAAACTTTGCACAGTCCTTATGCATAAGTGATTATTAAATGTTTATCTATCTATCCACCTCCATTTATACAATAAACACACATAAATGCGATAAATGTGTGTGAACATTTCAGTGGTCCTAACAATAATATTGTAAGGTAAAAATTGTCCCCATTTTATAGATGATGAAACTGAGACAGAGAGAGGTTACACAACTTACCCTGGGTCATAAAGCTATTAAAGGTCTGTGGTAATACTTGAAACTCTAATTTCTGACTCCCATATTGCATCATTGAACTCAAAACAGAAGACAATATTCCCCAAATCTGTTATGAATTACATATCTATATCTATCAACCAATCTATCTAATCTCTTTGTGTGTATATATATCTCTATCTCTATATCTATATCTATATCTATATACACATACATACATACACACATATGTATCTATCGCTATATCTGTATCTTTCTTTCTATATGATCAGTGATCACATTAACATAACATGGCATAGAGGATAGAGAGTATGCCTCAAAGCTAGGGAATCTGGGCTCAAGCCCTGCCTCTAACACAAACATACATGTATGATTTAGGACAAGTCATTTAGCCCTTCAGTGCTCAAAGAAGTTCTCTGTAAGATGTTAGCAGCAGAGAAGAGAAAATGCTGAATTCTATTGCAAGAGAGTTCCATCACCTAGGAGTTCCCTATAGCAGTGGAATCACAGGTTCATTCCCTATGCCCTATTGTGTTGTTGGCTCATTTGGGATTGCAGTACAAGAGTATCTCCATATATTTTATATTAATGATGGCCTCAACACTTCTCTATCTTGTATGTCTCTCTATCTTGTATTTTGCAGTTATTATTGTTGTTTTAGACCAAGTGTAGGACATTCAATTAACTTTATTGTGGGCAGAACTCAGATGGCAGAGGAAGCAATGCAACAAACACGCACAATCTCCTCCAAACAGATCTGAAAATTCACCTGACCTAATGCTGATTGGGAAATTCAGAAAAAAGTGATAATTAATCATTTCTCCAGCTCAACTCAGCACAGGAGATAGGGATGTCTGCAGATATAGGGAAATGGTCAGTGAAGGAGTATTCTTGCACAGAACATTCTAGCACACAGGAAGAAGCTATGCACCTGAACTACAGATGGTCTTAGACTCAGACTGGGCCACCCTCAGATTTTTACTGAGACACTGAAATGAGGATAGCTACAAATTAAAAAATTTGTTGCCCATTACCAATTTGAGGTCAGAACTCCAGGGAGAATTCAGATGGGGGCCAGCCACACTGGGAGTGGCATTTCAAAGTAGGAAGACCAGAAGGAGGAAGTTCAAAAACTGCCAGCAGCAGTGTGGCTAGGTCCTTATGGGCAAATCATAATCTTGCTTTCAGTTCTAGCCCAAGCCTGCAGAGGAATGCCAGGACAGGAATCCCAGACCAAAATGAAACCTACAATTCTGCCACATGAAAGCAACCAAACTTTCCTGGTGTCTGATAGCAGCTGAGTCCAGCAGTAGTTTTACACCTACCAAAACAAGATCAGAAAATGAATATTCAGACAAGGAGTGTAGCAATCACACTTGCACCAGATCAAATCACATCGAGGGAACTGAACTTTTTCAGTATCCCAGCCTATACCTAAGATTCTGAAATAACACTCAAAATTCTGATAACATAGCAATAAGATCAATATAGACCAGGGCTGTCCAACCTTAGGGTTTTATTGAAACAGTAGACAATATATTTTGATTTGCCATTTTAGTGAGAGCTATGGTTGCTCGTCTTCCTTTACTAAAACATTTATGTAAATTTCTATGCTTGTTAGCAGGCCACATAATTCTCACTGAGGGCTACAAGTGGCCCACGGGCTGCATTTTGTACAGACCTGATCTAGACCATCTCTTCAAAAGTACCACAGAGTACAACCCTAATATCAAGTCTGAAGACAAGAGGTAGGCTTAAATAATGAGGGAAAAAATAACTTTCACCATAATGAGCTCATGTGGTAGCAGAGAAGACAGAAACATAGAAGAAGAGATTGACACCAAAACTTTTATAAGCAAAGACTCAGAGAAAAACACAGCTTGGGCACTAACTCAACTAGATTTTTGGGAAGAGATGAAACAAGAGTAAAAAAAAAAACTTTTTATGTATGGAATGTGAAAGCTTGAGAAAAAATTGAAAAGAAAAGCTACAGAATATAGAATTGAAAAGAGAATTAACAGCTTATTACAAGAGATATAAAACCTTACACAAGCAATAAATTCCCTGGAAATTAGACTAGATTAAAAAGAAGCCAGCACTCCATCAGATAATAAGAAATATTAACATAAATTCAAATGGGTGGAAAATAGAAGAAAATATAAGGTATCCCATAGCATAAAAACAACTGACCTGGAAAATAGATTGAGGAGAAAATATTAAGAATCATTAGATTGTTTGAATGCCATAATCAGATCTTAAAAGAAAACCTTGATTTCTTAGAAACAAATAGTAAAGTGGAAATAAATAAGATTCCCTTGTCATCTCCCAAAAGAAACCTGAAAATAAAAAAAGTCCCAGGTACATCATAGCCAAAATCCAGAGCTATTGGTCAAAGAAAAAATACTGTATGTGTCCAGAAAGAAAGTAATCAAGTACTAAAGAAATACAGTCAGGATGACATATGATTTAGCAGCCACCACTATAAAAGAGCAGATCACTTGGAATATGATATTCTAGAAGTCAAAAAGTATGGTCTTATACCAAAGAATAACTTAGTCAGTAAAATTGAGTGCAATGCTAAAGAGGAAAAATGTACCTTTATAGAAATAGAGGCCTTTCATTCCTTCCTAATGAAAATGCTAAAGATTTGAAGTTTAAAGACAGGAGTGAAGAAAAATGTGAAAAGGTAAATATGAATGAAAAATGATAAAGGACTAAATAAATAAAATGCTTACTTTCAAACATAGGAAGATGTTGCTCTCCCCTCATAATCTCATCTTAGGGGTTTAGAGGGAGTTCAATTATGTGAAGCCTGACAATGGTTCTGTTACAGCTTGTTGGTTTTAAAAGAATGGAAAAAAGATGAGGAAAGGAAATACATTGGAGGTGGGAAAGGAAAGGAGGGTAAGGGAAAATTATCTCACATAATCAGGGTTAACAAGTAGACATTTATAAAAAAAAAAAACAAGGAGAAATTATTGGTGGGGAGGCTGCTGAAACTTGAATTTCATTCTCTTCTGAACTGGTCAAAAGAGGGAAGAATACACACATAGAGTTGGCTACAAAAATTTTTTTTTCAACAGTGATATAGGATAAAAAGGTAGAACAATAGAGAGAGAATCAATGAAAATATGGATTAAATGAGAGATTGGTCTCAGCAAAACAGATTATATACATGTACAAAAATATTTATAGCTCACTTTGACATGACAAAGAATGGGAATATGAAAGGGCAGACGTAAATTGGAGAATGGATAACAATTATGGCATATTAAGGTTAGGGGACACTATTGTGCTGAACTCTTATCAGTATGACTAACCAGGGATACAAGAGCACTAATGAGGAAACATTCTATCCTTCTCATAATAGAGAGGTGGACTCAGAGTGCAGAATGTGATTCTCTCTCTCTCTCTCTCTTTCTCTCTCTCTCTCTCTCTCTCTCTCTCTCTCTGGATATGGCTAACATGGAAATATGTATTTATTAATTAACTATATATGATTGCAATGTTCTTTTTCCCTCATGTTCCTGATGAAGGTGGAGGTGGGAGTGTGAGAAGTCAAAACAACTCATTAAAACAATACGTGTGCATATGTGCATATGTGTGTGCATGCATGCATGTGTGTGTGTGTGTGTGTGTAAATAAAACTTGGGAACTTTGATAAACACAATAATCAGTCACAAATTATGAGGAATCATGATGAAACATGCCATCCTCTTACTGGCAGAGAGGTAACGGACTCAAAGTGATAACTATGACCAATATTTTTTAGACATGGTCAATGAGACCATGTTTTTCTAAACTGGGTGTTTTTATAACAGGGATTTTTTTTCTTTCTTCCTAAATGAAGATGGTCAGAGAAGGGAAGTGTGAGGGAGAAAAGGTTAATCTTTGTTTCTTTTTTTCAACTAAAATAAATTTAGCTTTATTCTATTTCATTTTATTAGTTCTGATTCATTGTTCTAGCATTTTGAATGCAGATTTTCATTTCCAAAATATCAGTTATCTTTCTCAGAAGTTTATAATTTAGAAGTCATATATGTATGCCAGCTATACCTCAGTTTACTAGCTATGTCTACATCATCAATAAAAATATTGAACAGAAAATATCCAATGAACTCCAGCCCAAAATAGATTGTGAGGTCCTGCAGAATAGAAACTGTATCTTGTATTCTCCACACAACTCCTCCTTCTGCCCTCCCTGAAACATCTAACACAATTTTATAATAACAAGAGTCATAATAATTACTTACATTTACCAAAGTTTTAGAACATTTGCTCAATTTCCCACAGTTAGTAATTGTCAAGTCCAGTACTTGAACCTACACATTTTAAAATATAACTTCAACATATATTTTATCCATTACATCCCATTGTCTTTCATTATACACTTGACAAATGCTTGTTGAATAAAGTTTTTCCTTCAAGTTTTCATTCCATGGTGACCCAAGTTGAATATTTGTTAAAGCAATCCATTAAATTTACATGTTACAATAATTCTCATTTAAGTTGGTTAGGAACTCTCCCTACTGCTCACAGGTTTATCAGTCTATCTGAAAACCAGCCCATGTTGTGAAAATTTCTAGGAGTCAGCTAACTTTGCTTTGATCTCTTTTACTAAAATTTTATTTTACATTTCTGCAGATAATAAGGATACAGTCCAAATATGTAACATTTTACTTTGAAGTTTGGTGTTGTCCTAGTTCTCAATTTGTCCCACATCAGAAGCAATTTCAGCCCTAATAGAACATCTAAGGAAAAATGCACTGCTTCCGGATAGAGTGGACTATAGCCACCTGCATGCAACATGAATTTTATGGGACATAAAATAATGAACAAATTGGTGAAATGCAATTTTCTTTGAGACAATCATTTGAAAGCTACAGCTATTTTTAAGTACTTTATCTATCACCATAGCACAGCTAATTAGAAGGGCCAAAAGTCAAGTGCATGTGAATTTTGAATGTGATGGCCTTTTAATAATTGATGGTGGTGTCATTTTAAATCCAAGCATACATTTTCCTGGGAAATTCACAAAGATAGCTCAACTTTTCTCCCTGAAATATTGGTTTACAAAATCTTTTAGAATTTTTTTTTCTAAGAAAGCTCTATCAGGAGAACTGTTTAACACAAAGCATAATAGTTTAAAAGATATAGTTAGATAAGTGCCAACATTTTAGATTCCTATTAAACCATAATCCTCCTAGGAGCCATTGAACGTTCTTGGCACATGAGCCAGGTAGGCTTAAGTAGGACAATGACCAGGGAGTACTGGATCCAGCTTCTACCAGCCTGTAAGAGTTTATTAAATTTTCATATGAGCCTTTATACCAGAAATTGCCAAATGCTACAAATAAGAACATGATTTATTGTTTTTTTTTGACTGTCTAGAATTAAAAAATGATGCAGAAGCATGTTAATGATGCATGTTAAATTTAGAAGTAATTTTTCCCCAAAAAAGTCGCTGTTAAACATTTACTAGTACAATACTGGACAATAGTATCTAGTTTTGTAATTGTAGTGAAGTAAAGTCAGTTTAATGATCTATAATTTATTCAGAGGGATTATTCTATTTTAAACTGATAATGAGAAAATATAAGAGTTCACATTATTTTAATAGCCATAAGCTAATGTCTGAAGCCAAGTTCTAGATTTATGCTCTCTTATCTATGTGCCTTTTTCTGTGTAGGTAACCAATCAACAACCTTGAGACTGATGGGTTTAGGTGGTGACTTTATGAGTTTTGAAAAGTCTGAAAATCTTGTGTGTGTGTATGTTTGTGTGTGTGTGTGTGTGTGTGTGTGTGTATACACATATGCATATATATCTGCCTGTATGTATACACACATATGTGGGGAAGAGATGCTTGTTATAAAATCAATGTTTTTTTTCCACTTTTAAAAGTAAGAAATATATGAGAAAATTCAAATGATATTTTGAATTAAATAAAGCATATAAAAAGGTGTTTTTGAGCCACTCTGAAAATACTGCATATTGATTTAATAAATGAAAATTCCTATTTAGTGTTAAGTATCTTTTAAGTATCTTTGCAAACCTCCACTAAAATCCTATTTTGATGACTGATCATGACTTGGAGATTATCCTGAATTCTCAATAATTTTAGAAGTACAGTTCATATTTAAGAGAGCCTACAAAGCTAGGAAGGTTTCTCACACAAAATCTTTTTGGTGGACTGTATATTTGTTAGCTGGGGCTATTTTTACAAGAGTTCAGGTATGATAAGTCTCACTCAGCAAGATGATTTTTTTTCCCAACATATCAACTATCAAAGACTATCAAATCTCTTAACCCTCCAACTGATCTTTCAAAAGAATGGATTCTAGGTCTTCACTATCATGATTGCCCGCTTTTGGGTGCTCTTAATGCATACCAATTTATTAATAGCTTTCCTAAGTTATGATCCTTATAACTGAATTCAAGATTGTAAATGTGAATTTCTAGTATCCTTTGTTCCTCTAGTGAACTCTGATAATTGTTTTTTTTTTCTCATTTTAAGCCAAAAGTAAGTAGGAATATGGTCTTGATCTAGGACACTTCATGGATCTTTTATGTTTACCAAGATGTAGCTTAAAATTCCACATAATAAATGTAATTTTCTTTTAAAAAGTTATGAAAAACAATGTAGACAATCTGTAAGTCCTCTTCCTTCCATAGATCTTATGAAAACCTATAAGATATATAAAGTTAAAGTAGATGGAAAATTCTTCAATTCTTAATCAATATTAAAATGTAGGAAATATTAGAAGAGATAGAAGTCAGTTCTTGAAAATTCAGAACTTGATTATTTAGGCTTTTTATCCCCCATTTTCTAGCAACTTGTTAGTAGAATAATTTAAAATAAATATGATAATCCCCCAATTTCGCTACATATGTCTTCTTTGTGAATAGTTCTTTTTATCTAATCCTTCCCATTAGAAGTTGAGTTCCTTGAGAAGGACTGTGTTTTGTTCCTTGCTTTGTATCCCAGCATTTGGTGCATAGTAAGTTCTTAATAAATCCTTGTTAACTGACAGATTCTTCCCATTGTAAGAAGGTGATTTGACTGAGCCACCATTAGAAAATATGTGTTTTGAATTTATTTACTTCAGAAATATGTGATGGAATATTCCTAGACAACTATTTTTGTGAAGAAGGCCAAGGCGGGTTAGTAAGCCATAAGTTCCATATGATTAAAAACTGATTTGGAAATAGCTACAATGACAACTATACTGTTCTGTCCTGCACAAAGAAAATAATAGTGTCTAACAAGAAAGAGGTACTAAGTCCATTATACTCTGCTTTGGACAAGCCAGGTCTTAAGTGCTGTGTTCCATATTGGGCATCATATTTTAGTAACATTGACATACAGTTCAAGTATGATGATCGATCTGAACTGGAGAAGATTCTATGTAAGAACTGATTTAAGGAACAAGGGATGGTTCACTTGGGAAATAAAAGATTTTCTTGGGTATTTATAACTGCTTTTCATATATTTGAAGGATGTTGGATTTATAGTACTTGGCCTTGGTGGGTAGAAATATTAAAGATGTGGAATTTTCAGAGAAATAAATGTAGTACATTTTAAAATGAATTTTATTGATATAATTTGTTTTATTTTTGCATCACAGAAACTTCTCATTGTATTCCTTCTCCTCACTTCCCCAGTAAGCAATTCTACACAGTAGAGACCTTTCAGTTGCTATTTATATATGGAAAATTTTCAAAATGGAATCTGCTATCTCAACAATTCTTTAAATTAGGTCTGGAAAACCACTTATTGGGGTAGATTTGTAAAAAAAAATCCTTCTTCAGGTATAGATTGATCAATAGACTTCAGAGATTAATAAAAAGGTGATAATTTTTTTTTACAATATTCCAGATTAATTATTTATTATAATGTTACTCAGTCCTTTGAGGGTAATGGTTCGAGGTAACAGATAACCATGATTTCAGGTGTTGGTGAAAACATTACCCTGAGCACATCCACAGTCTTTTATCTAATTTACCACATTCATAATTCACCACATTCACCACCCATGGTTGGATAAGGATAGGGAGATGATCTGTACCTATGGAAAAATGCAAAGGTACCTATTCCATATAGGTACTGAGTCCATAGTCTTGACATCATTAGTTAAGCTTTCACCACCTAGACTAATTCTCTCCAGTTAAAATAGGAATTTAATTCAATTTGTTTTCATGGACATAGATTAGATAAGTCTGATATGTAGGGGGCATTTTTGCTAGTTACAGGGGGTATTGCTGTTGAGCTGTTTCAGTTATATCTGATTCTCTACAAACCCTATTTGGGATTATCTTGGCAGAGATACTGGAGTGATTTGCCATTTCCTTCTCCAGTTCATTTTACAAATGAGGAATTGAGCAAATAGTGTCAAGTGATTTACCTGGGGTCACATAGCTAGTAAGTGTGTGGGGCTGGATTTGACATCATGTTCTCCTGACTCTAGGGCTAGCTTTCTATCCACTACACCACCTAGATGCAATTGAAAAACAGCAGTTCCTTTCTTCAGGTAGCTCACAGTGTAGTAGGAGCAACCTGAAAGTCTCTCTTTGATTTGAATTATGATAGAAATGGTTGGTGCTGGAGGAAGCTTAATTATAGAAAAGTTTGGGATTTTTTTTAGTTTAGTTATCCTTACTTTTCACTATATTCTTATCCAGTTATACTTAATCACCTTTACTATGGGTAACCAATAACTTACTATTCTTTTATTGCATAATTATGTTTATTTAGAGCATCTCAACTACAGTGAAATTCTATCGTGCTTGTAGGTCATCATGTGTGTCTTCACCATTTCCCCCTTCTCATCCTTATTTCCTGATGTGGAAAAGGGCCACCTAACTTTCAGATATATATTTAGAAAAGAAAATTGAGACTTAGTTAGCCTTCAGGAACATTGTGACATCTATTTGCTTTTATAAGAGCTAGTTTTTCTATAAACAAATGCTATGTGGGATAAAATTTATATGGAATGCATTTTTAAAGTTTTTTCCTCCACATTGTTTTTTACCTATTAGTATAATAATTATACAAACAATGACTTACATTTACTAACATTTTACATTTTCCAAAGTCCTTTACTCACAGAAATTCTTTGAGGTAGGTAGACCTAAGTTTAATATTGATGACTTGGTTGTCTAAGACATTTTTATCCTTATCTACAAATTAGCTATACAAGAAGACTCCTGAATACAGAAAACTGCCACATAGGATACATTTGAGTTGATTAGATTCCTTGTTGGGATATCTTCAAGCTGTGCAAAGTGGCAGGATCTTCGGTTGCTTTTTGCAAAAGACTCTATTTCCTGGCAGCTGGCTAATTTTTGTCCCGATGATGCCTGTTTTGTCTTGGCTCCCATCTTTCAATGACATCATTTCAAATGCTTGGGATTAGTGGCAAGAAACAGAAGCTTCAGCTGCCAATTTTTTAAAAAGCATTTCAAAGGAAAAAAAAACATTCTGACAGAGTCTGTGCAAAGTCTCAAGTGAACCAAATTGCTTGTCCTTCTGGACAATCAGGCCCACATTCATCATATACCTTCATGATTTCATTTTTAACCTATGCTTAAACTCTTTTGCCCATCATTTCTGGCCCTTTCTAAATCTACCATTTCCTCTCCTTTGTCTTAATCTTGGCATTTAGTTGTGGAATCATGCAAATTCTTATTTTTTTGTTTTTCTGCATCTGGGTCCATTTTGCAAAAGAACATTTTAATAAATTTTAAAGCTACATATTGTGTAGTTAGTCAGTTGGCATGTTAAGACAATGACTTTTACAGCACTTAATGCCATCAATATTTTTTTATTAAATGATACATTCAAAATCTTTATTTCTTTCATATAGATAACCCTGTTTCTATCTGCATAAGTGAGCACTAAATGATTACTATTATACTTTATTTACAAGAACAGAGATGGTTAAGACAGTACAGGAAGCAGGAAGAGTTGGCAAAAAGTATTTAACCTGTGAGATGAGATAGAGGAGAAGTGGAGTTAATACCGCATATATTGATATATACATTTATGCTCCTGCCCTTAGGACATCTCTCATATGAATCTATCTCTCTGGCCCTGCTTTTTTTCCAGCCTGTGAACCTGAACTATGTACTGTTTACACATGGTTGATGCTGAATCAATAGACATTGAATTGAATTACTTTCCCCACTTCTGACTGTACTTTTTGATGTTCCTAACCTTGGCTTGGCAGACTAGAATGGATTTCTGTATTTGTCTTTTCTCTCTGTCTTCTCACCCCTGCATCCAGCCCTATGTTTTCCTGACTCCAATCTGCTAGTTTGTCTTTGACTCCTGATTATTTAGTCCTCTTACCTAGATGATTGTTGGGAATTTTTGGAATCTGGATTGTGTGCAGTGACACTGAGTAACCCCACAGTCCTGGCTCAGCAGGAAGTATTAAAGTTGGATTAATACATTCTATAGCTATTTTAAATGGAATTTTCTTTCTGTATCTTCTGCTAGGTTGTATGACTTATATAGAAATGCTGATTGAGAAATGGATGAATACGTTGTATAATGATGTGATGGAATACTATTGTGGATTTTAAAATGGACAATTTAAAAGAGATACATAAAGAATTGAATGGACTGATACATAGTGAAGTCAGCAGAAGCAGAAGAATCATTTATACTATAATATCAATATAATGAAAATGAACAATTTCTAAAGAAAATATAAACTGATGAAGAGTGAAATGAGCAGAACCAGGGTAATAATTTGTCCAATAACAACAATACTGCAAAGATAAACAACTTTAAAGCATGCAATAACTTGGATCAGTACAATGACCATCCTTGATACTAACGGACTAAAAAATCATACCATGCACTTGATAGAAAACACAAAACCATAAAGGGAATTTGTTTACCTTAACGATACATATTTGTTATAAGAGATATATTTTCTCTTATTTCCCTATATGGTGGGAAGTAGAAAAAAAAGACTTCAAAATAAAGGGTGAGGTCGACATGTAGAATGTTGCATGAGCTTTTTAGACGAAGTCACTGTAGTGTTAATTTTGCTGAATTGTTTTACTTTGTTTCAAGAGTACTCTTAGGAAGTAGACATTTTTATAATGTAAAAACATAACATATAAATAAATGTATCTTTTAAAAAAGGTGGATCAAGTTCCATTACGACATTAAATTCATTATTTAGTACCCATGTGTTTAGGCATTGTTCTGCATGTTATGGATCACTGATCACAGAATCCTAGACCTAGAGCTAGAAGGAAGTTTGAAGGCATCTGGTCCAACTCCCGAATTTTTACTACTATTGCTGATGCTGTTAATAATGATGATGATGGTAGTGGTGGTGGTGATGGTAATAACTAGCAAATTATATAATATTTTAATATTTAAAAAGCACTTCATTTTAAAGGTTATTCATGTATTCAGAACTTGAATGAGTGTAAGATGGCATAGTAGAGAGATAGGCTGAAAAGTAATAAGACATGGCTTCAAGTATTGTGCATGACACTTACTGACTCCATAAAATGAAGATAATATATAATTATAATATTTATATAATATTTTGAGGTCTGCATATGACTTTATAAATAATTTGATCCTCACAATAACCCTGAGAAGTAGATGCAATTATTATCCCCATTTTACACTTGGGGAAACTGAAGTGGATAGAGGTTAAATGACTCTCCCAGAGTCACACAGCTCTTAAGTGTCTTGGGGCTTCCTAGTTCCAAATTCAACATACTACATCAGGGACGTTAATTGACTTGTCTGAGATTCACACAGATAGTAAGCATTAGAGTTGGAATTTGAACCCAATCTAATGCCTTCAGAGTCAGTGTTCTTTGTTTTGTATCAGAAGTGGAAATCTAGAAAGCATTAGTCTATGAAATCATATTTTTACTGATTTTGAAAAAAATAACAACAGAGAAAGTGAAAATAGTAAAGAAGAGATATACAGATGGGTTAGACCCATGAAGCACAAAACTACTCTATTAGGCTCCAAGATACCTGGCTAAGTTTACTTCAGGTGTTTCCAAACAGGAAATTTAGCACCTAGAACGTGCTATGTTGGCCAGACGTCAATGTTCAGAATTGAACCTTCCCATTTTTATTGAGTGCTCTTTTAATGGTCTCACTGGGGAAGGTAATAAAACATTTATATAGAGCCTTCTATATGCCAGGCATAGTATTAAGCACTTTACTAATACTATTTCATTTGTTCCTCATAACGACCCCTTGAGGTAGGTACTGTTAATATTCTTATTTTATACCTGAGGAAACTGAGATTAAATGACTTGCCTAAAGTCACACTTTTAATAAGTGTCTAAGGTTGATTTGAACTTGGATTTCCCTAACTCTAGGCCTAGGGCTCCATCTACTGTGCATTTAGTTGCCTCGCTAGAGGAAGAAGTATCCATGAGAGTCCAAGAGCTAGTCCAGATCACCAAGACATTGTAATAGCAATTCAGATTTGAAGATCTTTCCCACCCATTAATAGGCCATGTGACCTGATTATGTCACAGGAAGACTAAATCACATGTGGTAGGAGGAGCTTGATGAGAGGAAG
Organism: Trichosurus vulpecula; assembly: GCF_011100635.1. Classification (NCBI taxonomy): domain Eukaryota; kingdom Metazoa; phylum Chordata; class Mammalia; order Diprotodontia; family Phalangeridae; genus Trichosurus; species Trichosurus vulpecula. The sequence goes on along the minus strand of NC_050573.1, from coordinate 262,546,680 downwards.
AGGAAAGTATGTCACAGGAAATGCTGAGAGAGCAGTTACTACAATTAGAGCTGAGGGAAAGAGCAGACATGTGCTGTGCTTGTTGGTGACAAGGCTCCAGCAGGGGGCAGAAGGTTGTGGGATGGAGTGGTTCTCTGCTGTAATGTTGTGGACATTTTGGTTAATGGATCTGGTTATTTGGTGTATGAATAAATGGTTTATATCTTCTACCTTCTATGTGGAGAGTCTCAAATATTTTGCAATACAAAATCACATGGGCATTTTGACAATTATCATCTATATTGTGATTATTGCCTTGCTGATGCAGGTATGGGCACCCAATTCTGACTTGTATGACCTCATGGTAATTCCATATTAGAGCTGTGTCTCTTACAAACAGAAATCCCAAGACCATGGAGGGGGTTGTATTCTTATCCTATTTTTCTCTATATTTTTAGTTTTATTAGTACTAGATAATAGGGGATAGAGAAAAGATTCAAAGGAGAATGGAAACTATAAATAGAGTATATCCCATTAATTGTATTCCCTGTCTAGAATGGCAATCTAACTACAATGCATAACATACACATGTAATGAATGACATAGAATACAGGTATAATCTACTGCTGGTATTTTAGGAGAAAAATATATTATCCATGTCCCTAGTCAAATATTAATAGATCACTTCTTCACAGACAGTAATGCAAATGTATCTGTCCATGACCCAAGATTATTAGTCATCTCTTAAGTCTCTTGATGATTTCTTCAAATTTTGAAGCATGCTGCAGAGACCATCACAAGGAGACCTCGGTCCTAAGTTTCTCTTTAGTTTAAGTAGGTATGAAAAACCAACAGAACAAAAGTTAAAGTGAAGAAAATAAAAGGGAGTGAAGTAGCAAGGCAGTAAATTGTATGGGTAAGACTAAGAGTAAACTATTCAGACATTCATCTATGTGTCATAAGGGTCATAGTTCCTTCTCAGGCCTATTATGGCACTATGATATATTCACAGCAGGTAAGAGACAAACAGACTTTCAACACTATGAAACTTAATTAGTGAGAAATTACTCTGTGCAACATGTAATGTTACACTCTCACAAACACAAAATTGTGGAACCTCAAATGGTGCAAAATACTAAGAAAAAAAGGGAATAAAAATAATTTTACTTGCAGGATGTTATGTTCTTTCTCCTTTAAGATCCTCTTCCTATGTAGCCATAAGTTTCTTTCAGATCCTTTGCCCTGAAAAGCAAAGGGTATATGTGTGTGTGTATGTGTGTGTGTGTTTCCCCAAAAGTCATTGATAAAATAAAAATTATTTGCTTTAAATCCCTCATATGTAAGAGAACATTAGACTTGATAGCTTCTAATTTCTTTTTCAGGATCTATAACCCTCTGATTAATAAACACATTTAGGTAAAAAGACAGAGATTAGGACACTTTACTGATAGGACTAAGACAAGTAATTTCGATGAAAGGATAAGTAGAGTTGCAGCTATGCTTCTTAGATATATTTAAGGACTGTTACTTTTCCAGTTGTAACCCCAGCACATCACAGTGAGAGACCTGGTTGTAGTTTGTCCTTTCTTATCCAAGAGGACCATGGCATCATGGAGGTGATGTCATGACATGTAAGTGAATTGAATTTAAGTGAGGGAGCATTGTGTAAAGTCATCAGCTTCACTTTCTCCTCTGGAGCCATCTGGGTCCAGTGCCCGGGTACACATCAGGATGACTAAAGGTAGCCCCAATATAACTGGTATTTGAGTTCCACTCCTGTTTTCAAATCCAGTGCTCTTTTCCACTGAGATCCAGTTGAAGACTCTGCCCACAGGAAGCATTTAATGAATGTTTTCCTCATTCCTAGGGCACTCCTAAGTGTATCTATTCTCACACCTGATTAAGAGATCCATGATGAGCAGTACTCCTTTTACTTCACCACTATTTTCAGAATCATTCCTTTCCACACACTTTACATACAGTATCCTATCATATCATCACATCACTCTCTTGAAGTCATTTTTCTTTTGTTTTGTAGTTGATTTATTTCAAAAATTTTATTATTTATTTATTTTCAACATTCCTTTTATTTTTTCTTTTATGTTTTTGGTGGTATAGGGCAAGTATTGGTATTGCTGGATCAAAGATTACACCCAGGCTTAAAAATCTTATTTGATATTTTTTTCTTCCCAATTACATGCAAAAACAATTTTAATTTCTTTTTGTTCAAATTTTGAGTTCCAAATTCTTTCCCTCCCTCCTTTCTCCCCTCATTGAGAAGGCAAGCAATTGGACAAAGATTATACATGCGTAGTCATACAAAATTTCCATGTAAGTCATTCTGTGAGAGAAAATGCAGGAAAAAATCAAGAAAATAAAGAAAGTAAAGAAAACATATCTTTGATCTGCATTCAGGCTCTACCAGTTTTTTCTTTGGAGATGGATATCAATTTTCATCACATATCCTACAGAATTGTGTTGTATAATTATTTTGCTGAAAATACTTAAATTATTCATATTAGATTATCATACAATATTGCTGTTACTCCGTACAATGTTCTCTTGGTTCTACTGATTTCACTTTGACTCAGTTCATGTAAATCTTTCCATGTATTTTTCTGAGAGCATTTCTGAAAGCACAATAATATTCCATCACAATCATATAAAACAACTTTCTCAGTCATTCCCCAATTGATGGACATCCTCTAAATTTCTAATTCTTTCCCATCACTAAAAGAGCTACTATAAATATTTTTGTACATATAGGTCCTTTTCCTTTTTTTTATCTCTTTGAGTTACAGACCTAGTAGTGATATTCCTAGGTCAAAGGGAATACATGATTTTATAGGACTTTGGGAATTGTTCCAAATTGCTCTCAAGAATGGTCGAATCAGTATACAACTTCGGCAATAGCACATTCATATCCTAATTTTCCTACATTCCCTACAGCTTTTGTCACTTAACTTTTCTGTCATATTGGCTGTCTTTCTCCCTCCCTCCCTCCCCCTCTCCTTTTACTGTGTCCATTCACAAAAATATTTTCTTCTGACTTTTACCTCCCCCAAACTGCCCTCCCTGTTATCAGCTTCTGGCCTTCTCTTATCCCCTTCCTTTCCTATTTCTTGTATGGTAAGATAGCTTTCTACATCCAACTGAGTGTGTATATTATTCCCTCTTTGAGCAAATTGTGATCAGAATAAAGTTCTTGTGCTCCTCTCTTTGCTTCTTCCATTTCCTCCTCCACTGTAAAATCTCTTTTAGGTCTCTTTGATGTCACATAATTTATCCTATTCTACCTCTGCCAGTCACCTCCCAATGCATTCTCCTTTCTTATCCCTTCATTTCACTTTTTTAGGCAATAATACCATCATATAAAACCCACACATCTGCTTTCTGTCTGTACAAAATTTTATAGCCTTTCAGGTCTGGTTTCAAATTGATATCCAGAGGGGTTGGACCAGTTCAGTACTCCACCAACAATTCATTAGTGTGCTAATTTTTCTCTCATCCATGCCAGAAATTTCATTTTTGATGGTTGAGGGAGGTATCTCAGAATCATTTTAATTTTCCTTTCTCTAATCAAAGGTGATTTAGAGCTTTTAAAAAATGTGGCTGCAGATATTTTGATTTCTTGTGAAAACTGCTTGTTTATATCCTTCATCAATTGAGGAAAAGCTCTTACTTTTATGAAATTGACTCAATGTTACACAATAATTAAGAAATGACATCCTTGTCAGAGAAACTTGGTGTAAAAACCTTTTGATATTACTTCATACGTTATGGTATCTTTTTAGAAAAATGTAATTTTGGGGGGCGGTGCCAAGATGGCAGCTGGAAAGCATGGACTAGTGTTAGCTCCCTGCCCAGTCCCTCCAAAAACCTATAAATGGCTCTGAACCAACTCTAGAACTGCAGAACCCACAAATTAGCAGAGGGAAGCAGGGGTCCAGCCCAGGACACCCTGGATGGTTGCTGAGTGAGGTCTATCACGCATGGAGCTGGCAGGGGAGTGGAGCGGAGCAGAGCCCAGCATGGGCAGCACAGACCAACCAGACTGGGAGCTGGAAGGAGGGGGCCCTATTGCCCTGAATCAGTGAGCTGTGGCAGTTACCAGACTTCTCAACCCACAAACACCAAAGACAACAGAGAAGGTTAGTGGGAAAAGCTGCGGGTGACAGAGTGAAAGAAGGAGTTCGCAGTTCAGCCACCACCCCAGGGGCAGAGGAGGTGGGGCAGCTACAGAACTGCAGCTGCAGTTGCTTCAGGCCCCAGGCCCACCTGGTGGGAGGAATTAAGTGGCGGAACAGAGCAGGAGTGCAGAGCCTGCTGAAGATCTAAGTCCAGTCCAGGTTGGGTGTTCTTGGGGAAGGAGGAGTGCTGGTGTGGCAGTGCACCCACTCAAGTTTGGAACATAGTGCCCTTTACAAGCAGTCATACCCTGCTGAAAAACTCAAGGATCAAGGAAGTTGGCTGGGAACATGGCCAGGAAGCGAAAACACACGCAGATTCAGTCTCAGACTTTGGAATCTTTCTTTGTGGATGAAGAAGACCAAAACATACAGCCAGAAGAAGTCAACAAAGTCAAAGAGCCTACAATAAAAGCCTCTAAGAAAAACATGAACTGGCCCCAGGCCACGGAAGAGCTCAAAAAGGATTTGGAAAAGCAAGTTAGAGAAGTAGAGGAAAATTGGGAAGAGAAATGAGAAGGATGCAAGAAAACCATGAAAAACAAGTCAATGACTTGCTAAAGGAGATCCCAAAAAATACTTAAAAATATACTGACAAAAACAACACCCTAAATAATAGACTAACTCAAATGACAAAAGAGCTCCAAAAAGCCAATGAGGAGAAGAATGCCTTGAAAGGCAGAATTAGTCAAATGGAAAAGGAGGTCCAAAAGACCACTGAAGAAAATACTACTTTAAAAATTAGATTGGAGCAAGTAGAAGCTAGTGACTTTATGAGAAATCAAGATATTATAAAACAGAACCAAAGGAATGAAAAAATGGAAGACAATGTGAAATATCTCATTGGAAAAACCACTGACCTGGAAAATAGATCCAGGAGAGATAATTTAAAAATTATTGGACTACCTGAAAGTCATGATCAAAAAAAGAGCCTAGATATCATCTTTCAAGAAATTATGAAGGAGAACTGCCCTGATATTCTAGAGCCACAGGGCAAAATAGAAATTGAAAGAATCCATAGATCACCTCCTCAAATAGATCCCAAAAAGAAATCTCCTAGGAATATTCTCACCAAAATCCAGACTTCCCAGATCAAGGAGAAAAAACTACAAGCAGCCAGAAAGAAAGAATTTGGGTATTGTGGAAACACAATCAGAATAATCCAAAATCTAGTAGCTTCTACATTAAGAGATGATATTCCGGAGGTCAATGCAGCTAGGATTAAAAACAAGAATCACCTACCCAGAAAAACTGAGTACCATGCTCCAAGGCAAAATATGGATTTTCAATAAAATAGAGGACTTTCAAGCTTTCTCAGTGAAAAGACCAGAACTGAATAGAAAATTTGACTTTCACACACAAGAATCAAGAGAAGCATGAAAAGGTAATCAAGAAAAAGAAATTGCAAGGGACTTAATAAAATTGAACTGTTTTGTTTACATTCCTACATGGAAAGATGATGTGTATGATTCATGAGACCTCAGTATTAGAGTAGCTGAAGGGAATATGCATACATATACATATATATGTACATATGTGGGTGTATGTATGTATATATGTATATATATACAGAGAGAGAGAGAGAGAGAGTGAGAGAGAGAGAGAGAGAGAGAGAGAGAGAGAGAGAGAGAGAGAGAGAGGGCACAGGGTGCATTGAAGATTTAGGGATGATATGTAAAAGAAATAAAATAAAATTAAGGGATGAGAGAGGAATATATTGAGAGAGGGAGATAGGGAGAGATAGAATGGGGTAAATTATCTTGCATAAAAGTGGCAAGAAAAAGCAGTTCTGTAGGAAGAGAAGAGAAGGCCAGTGAGGGGGAATGAGTGAATCTTGCTATCATCAGATTTGACCTGACGAGGGAATACCATACACACTCAATTGTGTATCTTACTCCACAGGAAAGAAGGAGGAAGAAGATAAAAAAGGGGGGATGATAGAAGGGAGGGCAGATGGGGGAGGAGGTAATCAAAAACAAACACTTTCGAAAAGGGACGGGGTCAAGGGAGAAAACTGGATAAAGGGGAATAGGTTAGGAAGGAGTAGAATATAGTTAGTCTTTCACAACATGAGTATTGTGGAAGGGTTATACATAATGATATGTATGTGTCCTATGTTGAATTGCTTGACCTCTTAGGGAGGGTGGGTGGGAAGGGAAGAGGGGAGAGAATTTGGAACTCAAAGTTTTAAAAACAGGTGTTCAAAAACAACAAAAAAATGTTTTTGTATGGAACTAGAAAATAAGATACACAGGCAATGGGGTGTAGAAATTTATCTTGCCCTACAAGAAAGGAAGGGAAAAGGGGATAGGAGGGTGTTTCCACAATTGGTCTAGCAGCTTTTGTGGGGGTGTGAGATCCACCCACAGCCAGAACCCAGAAAGCTGCCAACAGCACAGGTTCTTTTGATCTGCCTTAATAAGGAAAGCAAGGTTAAAGGGGTTGACAAGCTTACTTTAATTCAGCACACAAATGTCATTCACTTAGTGTGGGGAAAAAAGCCAGCACCCTGAACTTCAGGGCAAATTACAAACAAAGTACAAAATCAACAGACAAACCCAATACAGATTCATAGTTACCAACATCTAGGTTCAGCCCTGGAGCTCAGAACAAGGGCTGGCCCAGAGTCACACGGGCCACCACTGCTGCAGGTAGATCTCCAAGGAACAGACAGCCAACCCCTGGTTTTCATATCTTTTTCAGCTTCAGGGGTGAGTCACACAGGCGACTCACCCACGTGACCTAGAATCATCACAAAGAGGAGGATTTAAATCCACATGGTCTAAAAGCCTCTGCTCTCTCAGATATGTAAACTAGGCCCTCCCTGGAGTTAGCCCCACCTTGTGCCCCATGTTAGTTGCCAATCCACACCCACTAAGGTTTTACACCTAATAGAGGTTTGGGCCTGGGGCTTAGCACCTAGTAAGGCTCAATGAATTACTCAAAGGGAACAAAAGCCAAACTGTTGAAGGGCACTTGTTGAACTAAATGCTAAGGAGCTCATTTTTGATTACCAACACAGAGGGGAGTGGGGTGACAGAAGGGAGGGCTGACTGGGGAACAGGGCAACCAGAATATATGCCATCTTGGAGTGGGGCAGAGGGTAGGAATGGGGAGAAAATTTGTAATTCAAAGTCTTGTGAAAATCAATGCTGAAAACTAAATATATTAGATAAATTAAATTTTAAAAAAAGAAAAAATGTAATTTCTCTGATTATCTTTTTAATTCGGTCTATTTTTGCTTTTCTATTAAATGAGGTTGTGATTGGCACCCCTGCCCCTCCTTTTTAAAATTTCAGATGAATTATACTTGATTCTTCTCCAACCCTTTATTTTAACACTCTATTGGTCTTCCTGTGTCAAGGGATTTACTTATAAACAACATATTGTTGAATTTTGGTTTTTAATCCATTTTGCTATCTACTTCCATTTTATGAAATAGCTCATCCTATTCACTTTCACAGTTATGATTATTAACATTACATTTCTCTGCATCTCATTTTCTTATATATGTGCGTGTATATATACATATATGTATATATGTGTGTATGTATGTATATATGTATATGTATGTATACATATATATGTGTATGTGTGTATATGTATATATATGTGTATGTATATATACATATATGTATATATGTGTGTATATATATATATATGTGTATGTGTGTGTATATATATATATATATTCCAATTAGAGTGAGGTAATGAGGTTCAAACATCACCTCCCATCATTTTCCCCTCCACTGTAAAAGCTCATCCCTCTGTGTTGCTTCTGTGTGAGAATATTTTTCCTATGCTAATTTACCCTTTCCCCTTCTCCCAAGATTATAACTTTCTTTCTCACTTACTCCTTTTATTGTATATCATTCTAATATAATTTATATCAAAGTCCTTTATGTAAAATCCAACTGCCTTAATAATAACATAGGTTTTATGTTTCCTTTGAATCATGTGTTTGAATGACAAATTTTCTATTCATCTGTGGTGTTTACATCAGGAGTGCTTGAAAGTCTTCTATGAAATGTTTCTTTTTCCCCTGAAGGATTACGTGCAGCTTTGCTTGGTAGTTTATTTTACTTGTAATCCTAACTTTCTTGCCTCCTGGAATATCATATTCTAAACCCTCCACTTATTTAACATGAAAACAATTACATCTTCTGCAATTCTGAACGTGGCTACACAAAATTTGTATTGTTTCTTTATGGCTGCTTGTAATATTTTCTCTTTATTCCAGTTTCTCTGGAATTTCCCTAAAATATTCCTGGGAGTTTTAATTTTGGGCTCTCCATCAGCCAGTGATACTTTAATTTTTATTTCACCCTGTGGATCTAAGATATTGATGCAATTATCCTTGATAATTTATTTGAAATATCACATCTAGGATATTTTGATCATCTTATCTTTCAAGTAGTCCAATAATTCTTAAATTACCTCTCCTTGATCTCTTTTCCAGGTCAGGTGTTTCTAATGAAATATTTCGTATTTTCTTTTTTAAAACAAATTTTTTATTCTGACCTTATTTATGTTGTTTCTCCATTTCTCATGTTGTTATAAACTTCCACTTGGCCAATTCCAATTTTTTTTTTCCAATGAGCTTTTGTAGCTCTTTTATTTTCAGTTTGTCCTATTGTGTTTTTTTTTGAAAGAGGTTGTTTTCTTCAGTTAATTTTTGACCCCTTTTTCCATTTGGTCTATTCTACTTTTGAAAGTTCTTTTCTTTAGTGAATTTTTTGTTTCTCTTTTGTCATTTGGTCAATTCTGTTTTATAAAGTGTTATTTTCTTCAGTATTTTTGTGCCTCTTTTATCCAGATGTTAATTCTCTTTTCATATATTTTCATCATTCTCATTTATTTTCCCAATTTTTCCTCTACCACTTATTGCTTTCTTCATATTTTCCAGGAATTTTCATTGGGATTAGGTCCAATTTGTGTTTTAATTTGAGGATTTGTTGCTCTTTTCACATTGTTGTCCTTCTAAATGTCTCGGTCTTCCCTGCCACTGTAGTAGTTTTTTTTTTTTTTAATGGCCAGATGGCTTTTTTCTTGTTTGATCATTTTCCAGCCTATTTCATATCTTTGAACTTTATTTTAAAGTTGGGTTTTGCCTACCTGGGGGTGGGGAGACACTATCCCCGTCTTTGGTCTTTTTTTGCTGCTATTTTCAGAGCTAGTTCTTAGGATGTGCATGTTTATGGTACTTCCAAGGTGGTGTGATCCTAGGAGGGTTGCATTTCTTGCTCTCTTCATCTGCACATCTGCCCTTATCCAGGAAGGGCCCTGCTGCGCTGCCACCACTAGTACTAGCACTCTTCTTGGCTTTGAAAGTGTGCCCAGGTCCTTTGCTTTCCTGCAGCCACAAGCACTAGTTGTACTCTCTGCCTTGTATCTGAAACCAGGGTTCCTGATTCCTTGTGATCAGCCCCCAGCACTTGTTTCCATCCTGGAAGAGCGACACAAGTGGAGTTGCCAATCAAAGCCAGCTAAAGCCAACATCAGAAAAGGCTTTCTTTCTGATAAGTTGTTTGACCCCATTGCCACCTGCAGGCTGACTGCTCCAGAAACTTCTGCTGTTGCAGCAGCTGCTGTTGCTACCACTGCTCCTGGTGTCACAAACTTCTTTGGCCAACCTCCTAAGCTTTCTTAGCCTGGAAAAATATCTCAGCTTGACCTATTGTTGGATTTGACACTATAAAATTTGATTTGTGGCATTATTTGAAAGTCTTTAGCAGTGAAATGTTAAAAGAGTTAAACCGGATTGCCTCTAATCTACTGTCTGGCTCCTGTCTCCCATTTTTTATTGCTGTCACCAACCTAACTACATGGCACTATCCTGCTTTTGTCGATTATTTGAATATTTGACTTATACTCTTTATCTCTGTTTCATTGCCTGACATTGTCTTGTTGATTCATCTTTGTGTTGATGTTCATATAGAAGAACAGTTGATTGCTCCATCTTCACAGTTCATCAAGCTCCTCAAAGTTCATGTTCTTCATTGCTCTAGAGAGAAATAGGTAGCATAGAGAGTGCAGTGATGAACTTAACATCAGAAGTAACTGGATTTCAATCTTGCTCTCAGATGCTAGATATGAAACCCTGGACAAGTAATTTAATCTTTTAATGCCAGTTTCCTTATCTGTATAAAATAGCAAATATGTCTCATTATATGAGGATCACATCAGATAGTATATGAGTGTTTTACAAACTAAAACACTCTATATTAATGCGCCCCATTATTGTTGTTCTTACCCAACATTACCCTGTTTTAGCTACCCATAAAGGCAGACCCTAATTTGATCTAATTATTACTCAAAATGGCAACATTCCCAAGATCTTAACGTCTGAAACCTAGTTCTTTTTCTTCTTCTTTGTCACCATCTCTGAACCTGTTATTTGCCCTCATTGTCAGCCTTAGTTCCTCTACTTTTTTATTCTCCCAGAATATCACTTATCTTTGATATCACTTCTTCTCAGGAACAGTTTTGACTCTACAAGTTAATTATGTACATAGGTGATTGACCCTTGAATCTCTTGAACCCTTTTTCCTTTTATTCTCCACACCCTTTTAATTCCTAACCCCTTGTCATCCTTACCATATCATCTTCTCTGCTATAAATCCTGAGCATCAAAGAACAACTAGAAGTGAAAAAATAAAACAAAACAAAATTCTGTTTGTGCTCTAACTGCTACACAATTCTTTAATTTGTCTTTATTGATTACCTATCATGTTCCCACAGTAACCTACCCAAAGTTTTCTCACCACAGGCTCCTCACCCCATTTTTACACTCATTTCTCAACAGACAGCCTGCCACTGTAATTTATTGAGAAGTCTAAGCCAATACTCTTCAGTTGTCTCATCTCTCTTCAACAGCTCAATGAAACTCTACTATATATCCTCAGTGATTCTTTCCTCCTGTGTTTAGTACAGTGCTTGACACATAGTAGGCATTTAATAAATACAAATAGAGTAACTAATCTTTAAAAAAATGTGACTCTCTTCCCTCCCTAGTCTATTTATGTTATTGATTATTACCCCTTCCATTGTCTCTGCAACTGACCACATCAATCATAACACCATTCTCATCCTCAATTTCTTCCTTTGTACTTTGTCATGGGTTAAGCTTTCTTCTTACAATACTGTTATTGTCTTCCTCCTTTGTTTTTTATCCTGAACTCTCCCTTTTCCCTTTACCTTCATGGAGATGATTGTCTATATATGAATAAAAGAAACATTCATTTAATCACTTCCTATGTTACCAGTGTGGTATATTGTTTTTAGTACTCAAAGACAAGAAAAGAGAAAGTCATTGCCTCTCAAGCATATTGTGTGGAGAGCAGAGGACAAAAACTTAAGGATTTGTGAATAGGAAGTGGCATTTTAATCATGGACATTAAAGACATGGTGGGTACGGCCAAAATTCAGTCAGTGGATATGACCTTTCCAGATACAGTGATACTATTGATTTGATTACTCTTCCCAAAGCTAGTTGCCAGTCTAGAATGAGTGGTTAGGAGAGAAGACAATCTGTGTGTGTGTGTGTGTGTGTGTGTGTGTGTGTGTGTTTTATATGCAATATAATTGTCTTTCAGTTTTCTAACTGAATGTCCCTCCAAATTCAATATGTCCAAATAAGATGCAAATGGGAAATGAGCACTATATTTGGAATTAAAACACCTGAGTTCAAATACTAGCTCTATCACTTACTACTTGAGCAAAACATATCTGCATCTATTTCTCATCTAAAAGGAAGTTGGTTAAGTGAATCATGCTAGTCTAAATATATGTTCTTAAGATTTTCAAAAACCAAGGAAAACTCTACTTCCCATAAACTTCCCCAAATATATATGTGTGTGTGTGTGTGTGTGTGTGTGTGTGTGTGTGTGTGTGTGTGTGTAGGGTAGCACTATCCTCCAGGATAGTCATTCTCAGAAAGTCATTTCATTTTTTAATTTTTTTTATTTTTAGTTTATAACACTCGGTTCCACATAGTCTTGAGTTCCAGACTTTCTTCCCCACTGCCCCCCTCCCCAAGATGGCATGGAATCTGATATATCTTCTATGTATAACTTCACATGGAACTTATTTATACACCAGTCAAATTGCAAGGAAGAATTATGACCAATGGAATGAATCAAGAGAAAGAAGAAATAGAACCAAAAATAAACCCCAAAAACAATAACAAAAGAGAGAAAAAAAGGGAAAAAAAGGTGAGCATAGAGTGTGCCTCAATCTGTATTCATACGTCATCTATCTTTCTCTGGATGTAGATAGCTTTCTCCATCATGAGTCCTTTGGAGTTGTCTTTGCACCTCGTGTTGCTGAGAAGAGCAAAGTCTATCAGGGTTAGTCTTCATAGAATCCATATATCTGTGGTTGTGTATAATGTTCTCCTGGTTCTGCTCCGCTCACTCAGCATTATATCGTGTAGGTTTATCCAGGATTTTATGAATTTTTATACAAAAACATTTCAGTTTAACATAATCAAAATTATCCACGTTGCATTTTGTAATGCCCTCTATCTCTTGTTATGTCATGAATTCTTTTCTTTTCCATAAATCTGATAGGTAAACTATTCCTGCCTCTCCTAAATTGCTTATAGTATCAGCCTTTATTCCTACATCATGAACCCATTTTGACTTTATTTTGGTATATGGTATAAGATATTGGTCTATGCCCAGTTTTTGCCCTACCATTTTCCAATTTTCCAAACAGTTTTTGTGCAATAGTGAATTCTTAGCCCAGAAGCTGGCCTCTTTGGGTTTATCAAAGAGTAGATTGCTAGAGTCTTTGACTACTGCATCTTGTGTACCAAACCTATTCCACTGATCCATGACTCTGTTTCTTAGACAGTACCAGGTAGTTTTGATGACTGCTGCTTTATAGTACAGTTTAATATCTGGCATGGCTAGGCCACCTTCCCTAGTATTTCTTTTCATTAATTCCTTAGACACTCTCTATCTCTTGTTTCTCCAGATGAATTTTGTTATTAATTTATCCAACTCTGTAGAAATAATTTTTGATAGTTTGATAGGTATGGCACTGAATAAATAATTTAATTTAGGTAAAATTGTCATTTTTATTATATTAGCTCAGCCTAACCATGAGCAACTGATATTTTTCCATTTATTCAGATCTGACTTTATTCATGTGAAAACTGTTTCATAATTATGTTCATATAGGCCCTGGGTTTGTCTTGGCAGATAGACTCCCAAATATTTTATAGTGTCTACAGTAACTTTGAATGGAATTTCTCTTTCTATCTCTTGCTGTTGGTCTTTGTTAGTAATGTATAGGAATGTATAAGAGGATTTATGTGGGTTTATTTTATATCCTGCAACTTTGCTAAAGTTGTTTATTATTTCAAGTACTTGTTTACTTGATTTTCTTGGATTCTCTATAAATCTCCAGGGCCAGATGGTTTTACATGTGAATTTTATCAAACATTTAAAGAATAATTAATTCCTATACTTTGTAGACTATTTGGGAAAATAGGTGAAGAAGGAGCCCTACCAAATTCTTTTTATGACACAAATATGGTACTAATACCCAAACTGGTAGAGTCAAAACAGAGAAAGAAAATTATAGACCAATTTCCCTAATGAATATTGATGCAAAAATTTTAAATAAAATATTAGCAAAATGATTACAGTAACTTATCACGAGAATAATACACTATGACCAGGTAGGGTTTATTCTAGGAAGGCAAGGCTGGTTCAATATTAGGAAAGCTATTAGCAAAAATGAGAATATCAACAAAAAAACTAGCAGAAACCATATGATCATCTCAATAGATGCAGAAAAAGCCTTTGACAAAATATGACACCAATTCCTATTAAAAACACTAGAAAGCATAGGAATAAATGGAGCCTTCCTTAAAATTATAAATACCATCTACCTAACACCATCAAAAAGCATTATATGTAATGGGAATAAGTTAGATGCATTCCCAATAAGTTCAGGGGTGAAACAAGGATGTCCATTATCACCCCTACTATTCAATTTAGTACTAGAAATGTTAGCTGTAGCAATAAGAGAAGAAAAAGAAATTGAAGGAATTAGAATATGCTAAGAAGAAACTAGATTATCACTTCTTGCAGATGACATGATGATTTCCTTAGAGAATCCTAGAAAATCAAGTAAAAATCATTTTCGATTCTTCCTTTTCCTTTATATACCACGTTTGAAAAGTTGTTCTGTTAACTCTGTCTCTAGTACCTCATACATTTATAGAGTCTTCTCCAGTTTCTTGGCTCTCACCCTAATTGAAGCCCTTATCATGTCTTGCCTTACCTATTGAAAAGACTCTTAAATGGTGACAGTTCCTATAGTTAAAGAGGAAGAACTTCTATCTGGAATATTTATGGTAACAATGCATAATTACAATATGCCACTGGGAAGGATCAATCTTCTTTTTTCTCCTGGTATCATGATAACTGTGTCCATAAAGCAATTAGTGAATGGGGGTGCATGTAGATAAGCTTGCCCCAAGCCTCTTGGTGAATTTTCTCCTTTTGTACATGCACTTTAAGGATATTTGGAGAATGATAACTCTGAGAGGGATGTGTGTAGCATTGGAGAAGACTTTGTGAGTAGAAGAAGTTGAAGAGGAAGGAATTTCCTCACTGGGAGTTTCCTATATAATACAATTTCAGATCTGAATTAGAACAAAATCTAAATTAATTGAAATGAATTAATATATTTGACATTTAGAATGAAAATATGAACTTGTTTAGTGAATTTGTTATTTTTACTCATTTATGAGCCCAAGTTCTACCTTTCATCAGCATTCTGATAACATTCTGTCATGTGAAAATGCCCCAACATTTCTCTAATGCCTCTTTTGGTAATGTGGAGAGGAATGACCTCATAATACAGTTTGAAAGTATATGAAGGGAAATAAAAAATCTGTAGTAAAGCACCTTTCATCTTCTTGCTTTTGGCTTTAGAATTTGTATTTTTAAAAGAAACAGCCATAATTTCTAGTTTATTCTTTGCAATACCTGATACATTATGATCTTTCAGGTATTAAACACTTTTCCACTGCCTCCAAAATACCTCTAACTGAGTTATTGAAATGGAAAATTATGTTTTAATGGAAAATCTTCAACATTAAGTGTTGCGGGCCGCGTTAGAGCTGAGCCCTGTCCTCCTCTGACCTCCAGTCCCAGGGGCCTGCTGAGATAGACTTGGGGCTTTGGGATCTGGGTGGAGCCAGGAGGAGGGGTCTCGCCTTTTTTGCCTCCCTGGCAATTTCAGGTCTTTGCCTGGACCTGCCTGACCACATGGAACTTCCGGCTCTCTGTCTGGGCTTGCCAGAGCACATAGAGTTTCCGGTTCTTTGCCTGGACTGCCTGACCACAGGGAGCTTTGGGTTAGCATGGGAAGAGAAGGGGAGGAGAGTAGGCGGAGTCGGGGCGGTCCTAGTTACCCAGGTGTATTCATTTTTACCTTTCCTTCACTCACGTAACCAAAGAATGTACCTGCATCACTAAAGATATAAAAGTGCTGCTTGCAGAAATAATAAACGGAGTCCTTCACCATCTTCTCGGCTCCCACCCCATACATTGTCCGCGAGATCAGGTCCTTTGCTTAGGCAAAGGCCTGGGGCTTGGGGGGAACCCTGAGCATAGTTACCAGGCTTCAGAAGCCCGTAGCAAGTGGCGCTCAACGTGGGCCCTCGGCAAGGCCCAAAATCGTGGGGCAACTACACGGCTCAGCCACATCCATGTGCTCCCGAGACACCCAAGGTGCCTCCTTCTGGGAGCAGGAAGGAGACAACAGGAGGGAAGACTATGTGCACACCCTTGGGCCAGATTCAACACACTCAGCAAGAAATGCTGTATCTTCTCGTCTCCGCAGACAACTCAGCAAAGCTGATGAGGTAGGAGTTCTATCTTCTTATCATGGGGCAGTGTGCATCCTTTACAGACTCTAAGGACTTAGAGACATTCCGTAGTATGCTTCACAAGCTTAGCAAGAAGCAAGGATGCATGATTTATTTGAGAAAAGTTAGGGGCATCACATCACAGCAGCAGCTGCAGACACTGAAGTTCCTCAAAACAAAAGTTTTACAGACTTTTTGTGCTATTGGAACAGAGCAAGAGGAGGAACTTGTAAACTTGGCAGACTTAAAGGACAAGATACCAGAAAAAGGTAACTTAGACTGTGATCCGGAGGAAAGAATGAAGTCTCCTTCGGCCCCTCCCTGAACTCCTCATTATAATTTCAATCCGTGCATTTGGGAACTTAAAATACATTACAGGAAAGTTCAGAAGAAGCTAGTAAGGGAAAAATATCTCCTAAACAACTGGAAGAGACCAAGGGGCGATCTGCCCCAGATTATCTTAAAAACAGGGTCTCCACGACCCCAGTAAAGCATGGCACCTGGCCTCTGTTACATCAGAGGGCCAAGTACTTTGTGTATAGGATTAAAAAAAATCCTCCAAGTGTCTCTATGTCTCTGTGTCTCTGTGTCTTCTGTGTGAGTGTGTAATCTGACACCCTGTAATCTATCCTATCTTTTTCTCTCCCTTCGCAGGGAAGAGAGAAAGAGAGAGAAAAATATAGTTTTGGAAAATTGCTGGAAAATAATGCTCTTTCTTTTTCACTTCATTTCTTCAAATGTGGCCAGTTTGAGGGATCTGAAGAGAGAAAAGAAAGAAAGCGGGAACTTTTCCCTTAAAATTTAAGTGGAGATGTGTTCTAATTTGGCTTAAGATAAAGTCAGAATTTCTTATACCATTTGGCACTAAGGTAAATTCGGAAAATGCGTGAATCTCTAATAAAGAGACACTCTGAGTCTTCCAGTACAAGGAGAGGGGACAAGGTACCACTGGATTCTCTTTTTTCCAGAGTCCTACTCACCTTTGACTGGCAAGTTCAAAGTTCTCACTTCCAAAAAAGTTTTTAGCTGTTGCTCATTTTAATCTTTGAGTTTTAAGGTGAAAAGTAAGCCAGCTGGGGAAAGGAAAAGCTGGCTGAGTATGTAATTTATTTACTTGAAATATTTAAGGTAGTTTGGGAAAGAAAGATTGTGATTGGAGATACAGAGGGTAAAAAGAAAAGAAAAAAGTTAAGGTAAAAGTTTGGGAAGGAGAGAGAGACTGGTATGGAGGAGTTTGATTGTGGGGGTAAAGGCTGTAGTTGCTCTCAACCTTTTACCTCCTCAAGTCCACGTGGCTTGGGGTCCATGTGCTCAGGCACCAACCCCTCCACCCACTCCACCTTAGGAGCTGAAACTAAAAGAAATTTGTAACCTGTAGTTAATGATGAAAGGTTTTATTGAAACTCTGGGTACTTACTATAAGAAAGAAAATAATCATTAAGCTCTGTCTATGTAAGGTATGTCTGTGTTAAAAATGTTAAAATTTTACTTTTGGTCAAGGAAGCTTCCCGCCTGGGAAATTAACATAAGCAGGCTCTTTTGTTCTCAAAGGGACTTCCTGGCCCAAGGTAATTTACCTGTAGCTGAGATTTTTATCATGGATAATCCTGAGTTCCTCTTTAGCTCACCTTTGTCAGTTCTGCTCAGCAACTGAAATTGTTTTAGCTTGCTCCTTTTGCTTGAAAGGAAGTGGATCACCTCTTTTAAATTCCTTAGGTTTTTTGTTAATTCAAACCCCTTTTTGTAAAAGCAGAAGAATTAGAGTCAGGGATTGGAATGCATAAGATGAAGCTTGGAGAAAGCTGGGTGCAAATAAAGTTTTTTTCTTTTCTCTTATAAATTCATTCATGGCCAGGCAAATATTCATAATAAAGTGTATTTAAGATATTAATGCATTAATATATGTTATGCATGTATTTATATATTAATATAGAAATACCAGAAGTCACAGGATCAACAATTCCTATAGGTGATATCTAGAAATTCTGCAATAACAAAGAATTCAGTTGTTATGATACTTTGAAAATATAGGAGTGTGATTTTCAAGCCTGTATCATCTAAAGCGGTATTAATGTTATTCTGGAGGTTTATGGTCTAATTTGTGAATGAATCCAAATGTTTCAAGGTTATTTTGCTTTAAGTAGGAGACACATCTCATTTTAAAGCTCTCCAAATAATTTTTCTTCATGAAAGTTTAGTGACCATCCCTGTTTATATCACGATAAATTTTAAATTGTTTTTAAAATGCTCTGTAAACTCTTTTTGTATGATTTTTAGAAGGCCTGCTGAATTTCCACCTGTAGGCTAATTGGTTGCAGTTTTCTGTGAGTTATCCAAGTTCTGGGTGAGATGATATGATGCTTGTTTATGGCAGATCTCTATAATCAAAAATAAGCAGGTAGTGACAAAAGAGAAGTTGTAGAATATTTCTGTATTAATGAGAAAAAGTTAAATGTGGATTTGAATTCATTCCATCATCTAATACATAAAGATAAAGTTATATGGCTCAATTCTTTCAGATCAGGCATAATTAGAGAACAATAGGAAGATTGAAGAGAAACTGATGCAAATGTGTTAGAGCAGTAATTTATGATCTTAAGGGGAAGATTTTATGAACAAGGGAGGAAATGCATACAAGCTATTTAGAGCTAGTTTTAAGGATGTTCCTGAAGCAATGTGAGATTATATTCATTCAATCTTGCCACTCAAAGACTTTATGGGACTGTTAACTGACTGTTTTTCTGAGTCTAACTCCAGGTGTGAGTATTAAGGAAGGCTGACCCAAGATGCCAGCAGCCCTGTTAGAGGGCAAGCATGAGCTGCAGGTATGATTTCTTGGCAGAGTTGAGAGGGCAACTGTTCAGCTTGTGCTGAGGTAGGACCTTTTTGACTTGATGCCTTAATTGAAACCTGCCAGTCTAAGCCTGATTCAATGCAGCTTGTGGTTTAACATGGCCTCTGCCTGGAGTTGACAGGAAGCTGGGGATAACATCGTCCCCTTACTCTGTGTCCGTACTCTCTTGGTGGCAAACTTCTATTATCAGAAGGTTTTGTAAGCACAGTGAATATCTATTAATATTAATTATGGAACATCTTAGATTACTATAGGATTGGGATCAGTGTTTTTGTATAGGCATAAGTTAGATTTTCTCTCAGTAATGGTATGGAGACAATTAGGTCAAGGGCTTGTGAGAATATTATTTTGCTATTTGGTTAATATGAAGCTTGTCTAAAGCTTTGTTACAATTAGTAATGTTAAAAGAAGAATGGTTTGTGTATTATCCTCTAAATGCCATCAAAGAAACATGGCATGACAAAAGTTTATGACATTATATGTACTGTGTTGAAAACTGGTTATTTAATATATTTATGTATGTACTGGAGTCTCATCCCTCTGGTGAGGAAAATTAATGATGAGTAATGGAAAGTATAAGAATTTGGGTTCTGATGTGAATTTCTTAAATAGAACAATTGGTCAAGGTTCCAATTTTGAATTTGTAAAATGATCAGGGTTATAAGGATTAGAAATGGTAACTTAAAATTCTGCTAAGATTACTCTTGTAGGAGAATGGACAGAAACCTGGTTCCTGTGAGAAGAGAAAAAGAAGCCTCTGTGCTGGAGATGTCTGGAGCAGGTGCCAAGGACCAGAAGACTTGATGCTCCCTGCTGGACAGCTATACAGGAAAAGACTCTTTGAATCTTAAAGGGACAATTACATCATTGCTTTTCCTTTTGGGTCTATGTATCTGTATTTACAAAGGGGACTGCCCCCTTTGATTTATCAATGCGTCGTTCAATCTTTCCAATATTTATTTACTAGGGGATAGTTAAAGGAAAATATTCGGATGTACCTATAGTGGTGAGGTGTCAGCAAAGACAAAAAAGGGGAGTACAAGTCATTGAGTGGAATACTGATTGAGTGGAGTACTGAAGTAGCAGAACAATTTTTGATTATTGATAGTTTCAAAAAATTATTGGTATTTTCAAAACTTTTACCCATTTCCTAATGTATTCGTACTATTTTCCATTCAGTACCTTATGTTTTTTGTTTGGTCATAATAAGTTTTTGTCTACCTTGTGTCCTTAGGATAAAGAATGTTATGTTTAAGCCTTATTTCATAGTTAGAACATTACAGCAGAAATTACCCAGGTGTTACAATTGGCCACTGAGGAAGGAGGGGCAGTGCATGAGAACATACAACCTGACAGTGTTATAGACGACTTTCTGAGTCATTAAGACCTTTTTAACCCCCAATTGGCTTAGTCATGTCTTAGAGACTGTAGCCATGGTGGGGGCCTCGCCTTTTTTGCTATGTTGTACTGCTTTAGTGATGAGTATGTTTTTTGGGGCCCTGTATACAGCCATTGAGTCAGTACCCATTGAGACTTGTTGCAAACAGAAAAGGGGGAGATGTTGAGGGCCGCGTTAGAGCTGAGCCCTGTCCTCCTCCGACCTCCAGGCCCAGGGACCTGCTGAGATAGACTCGGGGCTTTGGGATGTGGGTGGAGCCAGGAGGAGGGGTCTCACCTTTGTTGCCTCCCTGGCAATTCCAGGTCTTTGCCTGGACCTGCCTGACCACATGGAACTTCCGGCTCTCTGTCTGGGCTTGCCAGAGCACATGGAGTTTCCGGTTCTTTGCCTGGACTGCCTGACCACAGGGAGCTTTGGGTTAGCATGGGAAGAGAAGGGGAGGAGAGTAGGCGGAGTCAGGGTGGTCCTAGTCACCCAGGTGTATTCATTTTTACTTGTCCTTCACCCATGTAACCAAAGAATGTACCTACATCACTAAAGATATAAAAGTGCTGCTCGCTGAAATAATAAACGGAGTCCTTTACCATCTTCTCGGCTCCCGCCCCATACATTGTCCGCGAGATCAGGTCCTTTGCTTAGGCAAAGGCCTGGAGCTTGGGGGGAACCCTGAGCATAGTTACCAGGCTTCAGAAGCCCGTAACAATTAAGAAATAAACCTATTGCCAGAACAGTCTTATGTCCAACATTAAGAAAAAAAATCTCATCACCAATTAGCATAGAATCATCAACTTATAGTCTTTGTCCAGTCTTTGCTTCCCCATTACAGGGAATAAATAGTATCCTACAAAGAAACTCAATCCACTTACTAAGCAAACTCTAAATGGTAGGAATATGTTCTTAAGGTTAAGTTGAAAATTACCTTGTAGACTTGTTACTGGTTCTACACTCTGGGGAAAAAAAGTGGAAGGAATGCAACCTATCTTGCACCTTTTACCTGATCTTTCACAATATATACTTTTTGGTATCATTTTCTTTCTCATCTTTTATCCAGGTTGAATATCTCCAATACTTTTGCCCAATCTTTATTTTGCCTAGGCTCTTGTCCTCTAAGTTGATTATCTGCCTTTAAATGTACTCTAGTACAGTTATATAGATTAGGGCATAGAGTTCTGCATGGGGGGTGATGACAGCTAGGAGGACTCTTCTTGAGTACAAATCTGGAGTTGAAACAGACACTAGCTGTGTGACACAAGCCAGTCACTTTAACCCTCTTTGCTTTAGTTTCCTCCTTTGTAAAATGAGGTGAAAAAGGAAATATCCAACCACTCCAGTATATTTGCCACAAATATCTGAAATCAGGTCATGAAGAGTCAGACATGATTAACATGACTGAACAACAATAATTGTACTTGAGATTGCTAATGCTCTTTACAAACCGAAATCATTCTAACAACTATGGATTATTCTATTAAAAAACTTTATTTTTAATATTCAGTAGATTCATGGAAATATCCAGGAACACCCAGGAACACATGCTTCTGCAAGATTCTATGATAATTGTTGGGTATACCAATGTGAATGTTGCATATACCATTTTTTTCTAGGATAGAACATTCTAAAAGAGAGAAATGACTATCATAAAAAGGATGGTGTGAAAAATGGAATGGAATGGTCCAGAAACAGTGATATAAAAATTGAAGGAAGAGATCCTTCTCCACAATAATTACTGGTGTCCATATTAATTTTCATTCTCAAGATTAATAGGGAACATTAAAATGGGATAGAGAATAGTCATTCATGTGAAATCAGTGGAAATTTTTATTCAAAATGAATCCTGGACACAAGGTGATAAGAACTAACAGAATATGAGCCCACTGATCTAATTAGGCAGAAAATAGTCACAAAATTCATAGGAAACCTACATTTTTACATTATATGTGTAAGTATATATATAGATTCAATTTATATAACTATAAAAATTTGTATTTTAAAGAAAGTATGTTATTGACTACTCAATTTTTTTTTATTTTCATTGGGTGGAAAAATTACAATAATCTTTGAAAATTAAAACATAATTTTGGGAATGAAAACATCTTATATTTATGTAGACTATAATTTTGCTTTTATTTACTTCCTAGGGAGATTTAGATTGACTCTCACTACTAGAACTTGATAATCCCATTTTTTTTTTACCTGACACTGTTTCAATAATACTTTTTGTGATCTCATGTCGGATTTCCCATATTGAACTAAAATGTCATTGTTCGTTAAACCATGAAAACACCTTCATGAAGAAGCCACTCATTTAAAATTGGCTGCTATTCCAGACTTGTCACAGAGAACTTCAGCTCCAAGAGGCTATTCAACATGTTTTTTATAGATTTTTTATTTTTAGTTTACAACTCTCAGTCCAATATGTTTCTGAATTCCAAATTTTCTTTCCCTCCCTCCCCCCGTCCCCAAGATGGAATGGAATCCAATACATATATTGTACATACATCTTTGCATTAAACTTATTTACACAGTAGTCAAGTTGTAAAGAGGAATTATGACCAATGGAATGAATCATGAGAAAGAAGAAACAAAACCAAAACAAGAAGAAAAAAAAAAGAAAGAGCAAATAGTTTGCCTCAATCTGCATTCAGACTCCATAGTTCTTTCTGTAGATCTCTACAGTAGATCTCTACTCCTTCCATCATGAGTTCTTTGGAGCTACCTTTGAGCCTTGTATCTCTGAGAAAAGCCAAGTCTATCAAAGTTACTTATCACAGAAGCAATATATTCATGTTTGTGTACAATGATCTCCTGGTTCTGCTCCCCTCACTCAGCATCATGTCATATAGGTTGTTCCAGGTTATTATGAAGTATGTATCTTCCCCATTTCTTATGCCACAATAGTATTTCATTACATTCATATACCACAACTTGTTTAGCCATTCCACAATTGATAGGTATCCCCTTGATTTCCAATTCTTTGCCACCACAAAAAGAGCTGATATAAACATTTTTGTACAAACAGGTCCCTTTCCCACTTGTGTGATCTCTTTGGGATACAGCCCTAGAAGTGTTATCACTGGGTCAAAAGGTATGCACACTTTCATAGTCCTTTGGGCTTAGTTCCAAATTGCTCTCTAGAATGGCTGGATCCGTTCACACCACCACCAATAATGTAACAATATACCAATTTTCCCACATCCTCTCAAGCATTTATCATTTTCCTGTTTTGTCATGTTAGTCAATCTGACAGGAGAGATGTGGTACCTAAGACTTCTTTTGATTTCTGTTTCTCTAGTCAACAGTGATTTAGAACATTTTTTCATATGCCTGTAGATATCTTTGATTTCTTCCTCTGAAAACTGCCTGCTCATATCCTTTCACCATTTCTCAATTGGGGAATAACTTGTATTCCTATAAACTTGGTTCAGTTTCCTGTATATTTTAGAGATGAGGCCTTTATCAGAGATGCTAGTTTTAAAGATTTTCTCCCAGGGTTCTGCTTCCCTCCTAATCTTTGTTGCATTGTCTTTTTTCATACAAAAGTATTTCAATTTAACATAATCAAAATTGTCCATCTTGCATTTTGTAATGCTCTTTATCTCTTCTTGTGTCATGAATTCTTTTCTTTCCCATAAATCTGATAGATAAACTATTTCTTGATGTCCCAAATTGCTTATAGTATCAGCCTTTATTCCCATGTCATGAACCCATTTTGATTTTATTTGGGTATACAGAGTAAGATATTGGTCTATGCCCAGTTTCTGCCATACCATTTCACACTTTTCCCAGCAGTTTTTGTGAAATACTGAATTCTTATCCCAGAAGCTGGATTCTTTGGGTTAATCAAAGAGTAGATTGCTATAGTAATTGGCTACTGTATCTTGTGGACCTAATCTATTCCACTAATCCACCACTCTGTTTCTTAGCCAGTACCAAGTAGTTTTGATGACTGCTGCTTTATAGTACAGTTTAATATCTGGCATGACTAGGTCACCTTCCCTAGTATTTCTTTTCATTAATTCCCTTGATATTCTGGAAATTTTGTTCTTCTAGGAGAATTTTGTTATTGTTTTATCCAGCCCTGTAAAATAATTTTTTTTTGGTAATTTGATTGGTATGGCACTGAATAAGTAAATTAATTTTGGTAAAATTGCCATGTGTGTTATATTAGCTTGGCCTAACCACAAGCAACTGATGTTTTCCCATTTATTTAGATCTGACTTAATTTCTGTGAGAAGTGTGTAATAATTATGTTCATATAGGCCCTGGGTTTGTCTTGGCAGATAGACTCTCAAATATTTTACAGTGTCAAAAGTAATGGAATTTCTCTTTTTATCTCTTGCAGTTGGGATTTGTTAGTAATATATAGAAATGTAGATGATTTATGTGAGTTTATTTTATATCCTGCAACTTTGCTAAAGCTGTTTATTATTTCAAGTAGTTTTTACATGATTTTCTAGGATTCTCTCAGTAAATCACCATATCATCTCCAAATAGTGATACTTTAGTTTCTTCTTTGCCTATTCTAATTCCTTCAATTTCTTTTTCTTCTCTTATTGCTAAAGCTAACATTTCTAGTACCAAATTGAATAATAGGGGTGATAATGGACATCCTTGTTTCACCTCCAATTTTATTGGGAATGCATCTAGCTTATCCCCATTACATACAATCCTTGCTGATGGCTTTAGGTAAACATTATTTACAATTTTAAGGGAGACTTTGTTTATTCCTATGCTTTCTAGTGTTTTTAATAAGAACAGTTGTTGTCTAAGGCTTTGTCTGCACCTGTGGAGATGATCATATAGTTTCTGCTAGTTTTGTTATTGATATGGTCAATTATGCTGACATTATTCTTAATATTGAACCAGCCTAGCATTCCTGGAATAAGTCCTACCTGGTCATAGTGTATTATTCTTGTGATAAGTTACTGTAATCTTTTTGCTAATATTTTATTTAAAATTTTTGCATCAGTATTCACTGGGGAAAATGGTCCATAATTTTCTTCCTCTGTTTTGTCTCTTCCTGGTTTAGGTATTAGTACTATACTTGTGTCAAAAAAAAAGAATTCGGTAGGACTCCTTCTTCATCTATTTTCCCAAATAGTCTTATAAATTATGGGAATTAATTGTTCTTTAAATGTTTGATAGAATTCATGTGTAAAACTATCTGGCCCCGGAGATTTTTTCCTAGAGAGTTCATTGATGGCTTGATCAATTTTCTTTTCTGAGATTTTACTTCCTCTTCTGTTGACCTGGGCAATTTATATTTTTGCAAATATTCATCTATTTCCCTAAAGATGTCAAATTTATGGGCATAAAACTGGGCAAAATAATTCTTAATTATTGTTTTAGCTTCCTCTTCATTGGAGGTAAATTCACTCTTTCCATTTTTGATATTGGTTATTTGGTTTTCTTCTTTTTTTTAAATCAAATTGACCAAATGTTTATCAATTTTATTTTTTTCATAAAACTGGCTTTTAGTTTTATTTGTTAGTTCAAAAGGTTGCTTGATTTCAATTTTATTTTATCTCCCCTTTGATTTTCAGTGTTTCTCATTTGTTATTTAATCGGGGATTTTCAATTTGTTCTTTTTGTAGCTTTTTCAGCTGCATGCCCAATTCATTGATCTCCTTTTTATGTGTTTTATTCATGTAAGCGTTTAGAGATATAAAACTTCCCCTAAGAACTACTTTTACTGCATCCCATAAGTTTTGGTATTTTCTCTCATTATTGTCATTCTCTTGAATGAAGTTATTGTTTCTATGATTCGTTCTTTGAGCCACTCATTATTTAGAATTGGATTATTCAGTTTATCTTTCCATGGTCCTTTAGTAATTGAATTTTTGGAGGAGGTGGTCATCAGAAGCAAAAATAATTTTGGGAATGAACAGTATGGAAGGAAATAGAGAATAGGAAACAGAGAATATGATAAACAGGAGAAAAACAGGATAGAAAGAAATACAGTTAATAATCATTACTATGAATTTTTTGAAAATTTTCCTGTAGTCATGCAATTCTTAAATGATATGCCCTGGATCTATTTTCCATGTCAGTTCTTTTTCCAATGAAATATTTCACAATTTCTTTTATTTAAAAAAAAATTCTTTTGATTATGTTTGATTGTTTCTGATTGTCTCATGGAGTCATTAGCATCCACTTTCCCACTTATAATTTTAAGGAATTATTTTCTTCAGTGAGGTTTTTTAACCTCCTTTTCTATTTGATCATTTCTACTTGTTATTTTTCTCTTCAGTGAATTAATATACATCTTTTTTCCACATGACCATCTCTCTCTCTCTCTCTTTCTCTCTCTCTCTCTCTCTCTTTCTCTCTCTCTCTCTCTCTCTCTCTCTCTCTCTCTCTCTCTCTCTCTCTCTCTCTCTCTCTCCCTCCCTCTCTCTCTCTCTCTCTCTTTTTCCATAACTAGTTCTGGGAGTTTGTAAGTTTTCAGTTCTTTGAAGGTGGCATGATCTAAGGAGAGGTGATTTTACTCCTCTCCTGGCCCATGATCTGGTCTTTGACCAACCACAAGTATTCTTTTATTCCCCAGGACTGTGATCAGGGTCCCTGCTTCTCTATGGCCACTGTAGTAGTACTCATTCTCATCCTGGGACTGCAACCCAAGTATGCAATGTGGGTCCACATATGGGCAATATAGCAGAGTCCTTCACCCAGCACTAGTAAAGGGACCCATATAATCTCCTTTTGACCAGTGGTCTGACCCTCTTATGATTTGTGGCCTAAGAGCGCCATAAGATGCTGCTGCCTCTGCTGATTCAGTCACCCTTAAGACCTGCTGCTGGGGTGAAGCTTATGATGGTACAGCCTATGCCAAACTGTGATCCACTTTTACCTCAGTGCTACAGACCTTTCTTACAGATGTTCCAATTTGTCTTGGGCTAGAAAATTGTTTACTTCTGCTTTTATGTTTTTTTTCCACTCCAGAATTTGTTTTGAAGTGTTATTTAAAGTTGTTTGGAGGGGATTTTGGTAGAGCTCAGGTGAGTTCCTGCCTTTTCTAGACCATCTTCGCTCCACTTCTAGATCCTCACAGTCTTTCAATTCATCGTGAACTCTTCCCTTCTCCATAGACCTGATAGTTATTTTGTTTTATGCTCCTCTAATTTGCATTTGATATAACTACCTATGTCAGATACTCATTTTGACCTTAATTTAGTATATAGTGTGACATGTTCATCTTTGCCTAGTTCTGCCAGGTTCCTTTACAGTTTTCCTACACTTCTGGCCAAATCATAGGTTTTACTACAAAGGTGAAATCATTGAGTTTAACAAAGACTAGATTATGCTAGTCATTTACTTCTACATATTGCATTAATCAATCACTATTTATCATGCAATAATTGATCATTTTAATAATTACAGCTTTCTAGTGTAGTTTAAGATCTGGTACTGCTAGATTTCCTTTGGGTTTGTTTTCATTTTTTCATTGAGTCTCTGGATATTCTTAATCTTTTGTTTCTCCACATGAATTTTATTATTTTTTATTTTGAAAAAATTAATTCATGATGTGATTATTATGGAACTGAATGAGTAAATCAGGTTAGGTGGATCTGTCGTATTTATTATATTAGCTCAATTTACCCATGAGCAGTTCCTATTTCTTTGGCTATTTGGACTTGTCTTTGTGTGAAAAAGTGTTTTGTGACTGTGTTCACATACTTATTGTGTGTGGCTTGGTGAGGACACACCCAAGAATTTTACTCTGTACATTTTTTAATTGAATTTCTCTTTATATTTATTTCTGCTGCTTGGTTGTTAATAAATAAATATTTTGACGATCTACGAACATTTATTTTATATTCTACAACTTTGCTAAAGTTAATTGTTTGTACTAGCTTTTAGTTGAATAACTCAGATTCATCATATAAATAAAAAGTGATAGTTTTATTTCATAAAGTGATATGTCCTTGTTGCTTATTCTTATTTCTATAATTTACTTTTCTTGTTTTATTTCTATAACTAACATTTCTAGTACAATTGAATACTAATGGTGCTAATGGACATCTTTGCTTCACCTCTCATCTCACTGGTAATGCTTGTAGTTTATCTACATCACATATAATGCTTGGTATTAGCTTTAAATAAATACTACTATTTTTTTTTACAAAAAACTCCATTTATTCTTATGCTTTCTAAGATTTTTAATAGGAATGATCATTGTTGTTAACAAAAGCTTTTTCTGGAATTAATTTATATATTTTTATAATTTTATTTGTTTTTATTGTTCATGTGGGTAATTATGCTTAGTTTTCTTAGTATTGAACCAGCCCTATATTCTGAATATAAATCCAAACTATTCATAATGTATAATCTTTGTGGCATAGATAGTATTTTATTTAAATTTTATTTAAATTTTTAAATCAATATGTGATAGAGAAATTGGTCTATAGCTTTCTTCCTCTGTTTTTATTCAGTCTAGTTTAGGGATCAAAAGAATATTAGTGTCACTGAAGGAACTCATAAGACTCCTTTAGTTATATTTTCAAATAATTTATATATTATTGTAATATTTCTGAAGTTGTTTAGTAGAATATGCTCATTAATACATCTGGTCCTGGGGATTATTTTTTTTAGAGAGAGGTCTTATGGCTTGTTAAATTTCCTTTTCTAACAAAGAATTACTGAAGTATTCTATTATTTTTTTCTTTTAAATTGAACACCTTATATTTTTGTAAGTAGTTTTCCATTACATTTAATTTGTCAGTTTTATTGTCATATAAATGATCAAAATAGTTCCAAATAATTGCTTTAATATAACCTTCATTGGTTGCTCATTCACCCTTCAAATGTTCAATGCTCATAATTTGGTTTCTATTTTAATCAAATTAACCAACATTTATTTTATTTTATTTTTTCATAAACCAGGTCTTACTTTTATTTATTAGTTTTATGCATTTTTAAATTTTCAATTTTATTAATCTCTCTTTTTTTCAGGATTTTTTTGGTAATCTTTGGACTTCTAGTTGTTCTTTGTTCTAGTTTTTTTTTTTAGTTGCATGCCTAATTCAGTGATTTGTTCTTTCTCTCCTTTATTAATATATGATTTTAGAGATATAAAATTTCCCCATTTACTGCTTTGGCTTCATCATATATAGATATAGATATATAATTTTAATTATCTTTATTTTAATTATACATTGCTTCTATGTCTTATTCTTTATCCCAATTTATTTTTGATTAGATTATTTAGTTTTGAGTTAATTTTTGTTCTATACTTCCAAGGCGCTGTATTCAGTGTAATTTCAGTTCATTATGGTATAAAAGTATTAATTTAATATTGTGTTTATCTGCTTTTCTTTGTGAGATTGCTATGCTTTAGTATGTGGTTAATTTTTATGAAGGGGCTATGTGCAACTTAGGAAAAAAAGTTCACTCTACTATTTCTTTTGAATTTTCTGCAGAGGTCTGTCACATCTAACTTTTGTAAAATTCTAGTCATCTCCTTAATGAGTACCTTATCTATCTATCTATCCATTTATCTATCTATCTGTCTGTCATCTATCTATCTAATATTAAGATTTTTTAATGTCTTAGAGGAGTAAATTTAATTCTACCACTAGTATAATTTGTAATGAATTTTGTTTTCTGTGATTCTATTATGTTTTATTCATATCAGACTCTTTGTTAACCCCTTTTAATTTTTATTTAACTTTATTTTTAATATTTATTTTATTTTCAGTTTTCAACATTCATTTCTATAAGTTTTAAATTTTCTTTCCCTCCCTCCCCCCCTTCCCAAGATGGCGTGCAATCCAATATAGGCTCTACACATATATTCCTAATCAACACATTTTCACATTAGTCATGTTGCACAGAAGAATTATAACAAATGGAAGAAAACATGAGAAAGAAAATAAAGCAAAAACAAACAAAAGAGAAAAGGGTCCACTTCACACTGCATTCAGACTCCATAGTTCTTTCTCTGGATGTGGATGGTATTCAATATTATGAGTCCTTTGGCAAAGTTTTGGGTCCTTGCATTGCTGAGAAGGGCTAAGTCTATCAAAATCAGGCCTCACACACTGTGGCTGTTAGTGTGTACAATGTTCTCCTGGTTCTGCTCACTTCAATCAGCATCAGCTCATGTAAGTCTTTCCAGGTTTTCCTGAAGTCCAGCTGCTCATCATTTCTCATAACATAATAGTATTTCATTATATTCATATACCACAACTTGTTCAACCATTCCATAATTGACAGGCATCTCCTCAAATCTAGTTCCTGGACACCACAAAAAAGTAATTTTTTTTTGTACGTCTTGGTCCTTTTCCTATTTTTATGATCTCTTTCAGATACAGCCCTAGAAATGATATTGCTTGGTCAAAGGGTATGCACATTTGTATAGCCCTTAGTGCATAGTTCCACATTGCTCTCCAGAATGGTTGGATCACCTCACAACTCCACCAACAATGAATTAGT
This sequence comes from Trichosurus vulpecula, assembly GCF_011100635.1. Lineage (NCBI taxonomy): Eukaryota > Metazoa > Chordata > Mammalia > Diprotodontia > Phalangeridae > Trichosurus > Trichosurus vulpecula. Next base: position 262,515,937 of record NC_050573.1, on the reverse strand, counting down.
GTTCCAACTTTCTCACATCTTCTCCAATATATATCATTTTCCTGTTTTGTCGTGTTAGACAATGTGATAGGTGTCATGTGGTACCTCAGGGTCGTTTTGATCTGCATCTCACTAATCAATAGCTATTTAGATCACTTCTTCATATGTCTATAGATAACTTTGATTTCTTCATCTGAAAACTGTCCGCTCACATCCTTTCATCATTTATCAATTGGGGAATGACTTGTATTCTTGTAAATTTTACTTAGTTCTCCATATATTTTAGAAATGAAGCCTTCATCCAAGACACCATTTGTAAAAATTCTTTTCCAGTTTTCTGCTTCCTTCCTAATCTTGGTTGCATTGGCTTTGTTGTGCAAAAACTTTTCAATTTAACGTAATCAAAATTATCCATTTGCATTTCATAATGTTCTCTATCTCTTGTTTGGCCATTAGTTCCTCCATTTTCCATAAATCTGACAGATAAATTATTCCTTGCTCCCCTGATTTGTTTATAGTATCAGCCTTCATACCTAGATCACATACCCATTTGGACTTTATTCTGGTGTACAATGTGAGACATTGGTCTATCCCCAGTTTTTGCCATATATTTTCCGGTTTTCCCAGTAGTTTTTGTGAAACAATGAATTCTTATCCCAGAAGCTGGAGTCTTTGGGTTTATCAAACAGTAGTTTGCTATAATCATTAATGATTGTGTCTTCTGTACCTAAGCTATTCTACTGATTCTACTGATCTACCCCTATATTTCTTAGCCAGTACCATGTGGTTTTGATGACAGCCACTTTATAATAGAATTTAAGATGTGGTATGGGTAGGCCACCTTCCCTAGAATTTCTTTTCATTAATTCCCTTGATGTTCTGGAACTTTTGTTAATCCAGATGAATTTTGATATTATTTTTCTAACCCTAAAAAATGTTATTGTAAGTTTGATGGTATGGCACTGAATAAGTAAATTAATTTAGGCAGAATTGTTATTCTTATTATTTTATTATTTATTTTATTATATTAGCTTGGCCTACCCACAAGCAACTGATGGTTTTCCAATTATTAATATCTCAGGGCAGTTGTCTTGGCAGTTGTCTGGGCAGTTGTTGACAACTGCCCAGAGGTCCTAGAACCAGAGGGCAAAATAGTCATTGAAAGAATTCACCGATCACCCCCTGAAAGAGACCCCAAACTGAAAACACCGGGAAATATTATAGCCAAATTTCAGAGCTATAAACTCAAGGAGAAAATACTGCAAGCAGCCAAAAAGAAGCAATTCAAATATCATGGAACTACAGTCAGGATCATGCAGGATCTCTCAGCTTCCACATTAAAAGACAGGAGAAATTGGAATATGATATTCTGAAGGGCAAAGAAGCTGGGACTACAACCAAGGATCAACTACCCAGCAAAACTAAGCATAATTTTCCAGGCAAGGCGATGGACATTCAATGAAATAAGGGAATTCCAGACCTTCCTGATGAAAAGGCCAGAACTCAATGGAAAATTTGATCTCCAAATACAAAACTCAAGAGAGACATAAAAAGGTAACCAGGGGGAAAAACCCCACAAAACTTATTAACCAATAAGGGCAGGATGTTTAAATCTGTATGTGGGATTATATCATCTTATGTATGTTTTATATATGTATGTATATATATATGTATATATATATATATATATATATATATATACATACATATATAAGTCATTCTTGTGAATGGTACAGCTATTATGACAAATGAAAGGGATATACATAGGTTGTGAATGCCTGTATAAATTAACTGATGTAAAGATAAAAAATATAAGTAAGAGATATAAAGGGATGGCTATGAGAGAAACGGTAAGGAGGTAGTAGAAAAGGGTAAATTACACCAAATGAAGTGGCACAAAAACATATTATAGTAGAGGGAAAGAAGGGAGGGAGAAGAGCAGTATTTGAGCTTTACTGTCATCTGATCTAGTTCAAGAAGGGAATAACATACTCTGATAAGTTTAGAAATCTAACTTGTCCTACGGGAAGTGGGAGGGAAAGGGGGGAAAAAGGGAGGGGGGTGGTCAGAAGGGAGAGGAGAAGTAGCTAGTGGGTACGGAAAGATAAGGGAGGGGAATAAAGAGGGAGGGTTAACTGAGGAAAGCGGCGGTCAAAAGCAAAACTTTGTTGAGGAGGAGAAGGGGAAAGGGAGAAATAAAAGCATAAACAGGGGGAATTAGGATGGAGAAAAAGACACAGATAGAAATCATAACCCTGAAAGTGCAGGGGATGAACATTCTCACAAAACAGAAGCAGATAGCAGAATGGATTAAAAACCATAATCCTACAGTATGCTGTTTACAAGAAATGCATTTGAAACAGGGGGATACACATAGGGTAAAGGTAAAAGGGTGGAGTAAAATATATTGTGCCTCAGCTACAGTAAAAAAAGCAAGTGTAGCAATCCTAATCTCAGACAAAGCAAAAGTAAAGGTAGATTTAATTAAAAGAGATAAGGAAGGACATTATATCCTGCTAAAAGGCACCTTAAACAAAGAAGAAATTTCATTGCTTAACATATATGTACCAAGTGGTAAGGCACACAAATTCTTAGAGGAGAGGTTAAGGGAGTTACAGGAAGAAATAGACAGCAAAACTATAATATTGGGAGACCTCAACCTCCCCCTTTCTGAACTTGATAAATCTAACCTCAAAATAAATAATAAAAAAGTTAAGGAAGTAAACAGAATTTTAGAAAAGGCACATATGATAGACCTCTGGAGAAAACTGAATGGGGATAAAAAGGAATATACTTTCTTCTCAAAAGTACATGGCACATACTCAAAAATTGACCATATCCTAGGGCATAAAAACCTCACAATCCAGTGCAGAAAAGCAGAAGTAGTCAATTCATCCTTTTCAGATCATGATGCAATAAGAATCATTTTCAATAAAGTACCATGGAAAAATAAGCTAAAAACTAATTGGAAACTAAATAACTTAATTCTAAAGAATGAGTGGGCCAAAGAACAAATCAGAGAAACAATTAATAATTTCATTCAAGAGAATGACAATAATGAAACAACATACCAAAACTTATGGGATGCAGCAAAAGCAGTTCTTAGGGGAAGTTTTATATCTCTAAAGGCCTACATGAATAAAATAGGGAAAGAGGAGATCAATGATCTGGGCATACAGCTGAAAAAGCTAGAAAAAGAGCAAATTGAAAACCCCCAATTACATACCAAATTAGAAATACTGAAAATCAAAAGAGAGATTAGTAAAATTGAAACCAAGAAAACTATTGAATTAATAAATAAAATAAAGAGCTGGTTTTATGAAAAAACCAATAAAATTGATAAACCTTTGGCCAATTTGATTAAAAAAAAGAAAGAAGAAAATCAAATTACCAGTATCAAAAATGAAAAAGATGAGGTCACCTCTAATGAAGAGGAAATCAAAACAATAATTAGGAATTATTTTGCCCAACTGTAAGCCCATAAATTTGACAACCTTAGAGATATGGATGAATATCTACAAAAACATAAACTGCCCAGGCTAACAGAGAAGGAAGTCAAATTTCTTAATGACCCCATATCAGAAAAAGAAATTGAGCATGCCATCAATGAACTCCCTAGGAAAAAATATCCAGGTCCAGATGGTTTTACATGTGAATTCTATCAAACATTTAAAGAACAACTAATTTCAATACTTTGTAGACTATTTGGGAAAATAGGTGAAGAAGGAGTCCTACCAAATTCTTTTTATAACACAAATATGGTACTAATACACAAACCAGGTAGAGTTAAAACAGAGAAAGAAAATTATAAACCAATTTCTCTAATGAATATTGATGCGAAAATTTTAAATAAAATATTAGCAAAAAGATTGCAGCAACTCATTACGAGAATAATACACTATGACCAGGTAGGATTTATTCCAGGAATGCAAGGCTGGTTCAATATTAGGAAAACTATTAGCATAATTGACCATATCAACAACAAAACTAGCAGAAACCATATGATCATCTCAATAGATGCAGAAAAAGCCTTTGACAAAGTACAACACCCATTCCTATTAAAAACACTAGAAAGCATAGGAATAAGTGGAACCTTCCTCAAAATTATAAATAGCATCTACCTAAAACCATCGACAAGCATTATCTGTAATGGGGATAAACTAGATGCATTCCCAATAAGATCAGGGGTGAAACAAGGTTGTCCATTATCACCCCTATTATTCAATTTGGTACTAGAAACATTAGCTGTAGCAATAAGAGAAGAAAAAGAAATTGAAGGAATTAGAATAGGAAAAGAAGAAACTAAATTATCACTTTTTGCAGATGATATGATGATTTATCTAGAGAATCCTAGAGAATCAAGTAAAAAACTCCTTGAAATAATAAACAACTTTAGCAAAGTTGCAGGATATAAAATAAACCCACATAAATCTTCAGCATTCATATACATTAGTGACAAAGCCCAACAGCCAGAGATAGAAAGAGAAATTCCATTCAAAGTTACTGAAGGCACTATAAAATATTTGGGATTCTATTTGCCAAGACAAACCCAGGGCCTATATGAACATAACTATGAAACACTTTTCACGCAAATAAAATCAGATCTAAATAAGTGGAAAAATATCAGTTGCTCATGGTTAGGCCGAGCTAATATAATAACAATGACAATTTTACCTAAATTAATCTATCTATTTAGTGCCATACCAATGGAACTACCAAAAAATTATTTTACGAAGCTGGACAAAATAATAACAAAATTCATTTGGAAAAACAAGAGGTCTAGAGTATCTAGGATATTAATGAAAAGACATGCTAGAGAAGTTGGCTTAGCCACACCAGATATTAAACTGTACTACACAGCAGCAGTCATCAAAACTGCCTGGTACTGGTTAAGAAACAGGGGTGTGGATCAGTGGAATAGGATAGGTACACAAGTAGGAGAAATCAACAAATTTAGCAATCTACTCTTTGATAAACCCAAAGAGGCCAGCTTCTGGGCTAATAATTCACTATTTCACAAAAACTGTTTGGACAATTGGAAAATGGTAGGGCAAAAACTGGGCATAGACCAATATCTTACACCATATACCAAAATAAAGTCAAAATGGGTTCATGATTTAGGTGTAAACGTTGATACTCTAAGTAATTTGGGAAAGCAAGGAATAGTTTACTTATCAGATTTGTGGAAAAGTAAAGAATTCATGACCCAACAAGAGATAGAGAGCATTACAAAATGCAAAATGGATAATTTTGATTATGTCAAATTGAAATGTTTTTGTACAAAAAAAGCCAATGCAACAAGAATTAGGAGGGAAGCAGAAAATTGGGAGAAAATCTTTGCAACTAGTATCTCTGATAAAGGCCTCATTTCTAAAATATACAGGGAATTGGTCCAAATATATAGGAATACAAGCCATTCCCCAATTGAGAAATGGTCAAAGGATATGAACAGGCAGTTTTCAGAGGAAGAAATTAAAGCTATCTACAGGCATATGAAAAAATACTCTGGATCCCTACTGATTAGAGAAATGCAAATCAAAACAACTCTTAGATACCACATCTCTCCTGTTAGATTGGCTAAAATAACAAAACAGGAAAATGATAAATGCTGGAAAGGATGTGGGGAAATTGGAACATTGTTGCGTTGCTGGTGGAGTTGTGAGCTGATCCAGCCATTTTGGAGAGCAGTTTGGAACTATGCCCAAAGGGCTGTAGATATGTTCATACCCTTTGACCCAGCAATACCACTTCTAGGGTTGTATCCCAAAGAAATCACACAAGCGGGAAAAGGACCCATATGTACAAGGATATTTATAGCAGCTCTTTTTGTGGTAGCCAAGAATTGGAAATCAAAGGGATGCCCATCAATTGGGGAATGGCTGAACAAGCTGTGGTATATGAAGGTGATGGAATACTATTGTGCCATAAGAAATGGGGATGATGCAGACTTCCTAACAACCTGGAAAAACCTACACGACATAATGCTGAGTGAGCGGAGCAGAGCCAGGAGAACGTTGTGCACAGCCACAGATATATGGATCCTGTGAGGACCAACCCTGACATACTGCGCTCTTCTCAGCAACCTAAGGGGCAAGGACAACTCCAGGGGACTCAAGATGGAGAATGCTATCTTCATCCAGAGAAAGAACTGTGAAGTTTGAATACGGATCGAGGCGCACTACATGCTCACCTTTTTTGCTTCTCTTTTGTTTTTGTTTTTGGATTGGTTTTTTTTTTTTTTTTTGGTTCTGATTCTTCTTTCTCATGATTCATTCCATTGGTCAAAATTCTTCTCCACAACTTGACTAGTGCATAAATTAATTCAATGTGAAGTTATACGTGACAGTTATATGAGATTCCATGCCGTCTTGGGGAGGGAGGGAGGAGGGAGGGGAGAAAATCTGGAACTCAAAACTATGTAGAACCGTGTGTGGTAAACTAAAAATAAATAAAGAAATTAATAAAAAAAACAAAAAAAAACCAATTATTAATATCTGACTTTATTTGTGTGAAAAGTGTTTTATAATTGTATTCATATAGTCCCTGGGTTTGTTTTAGCAGGTAGACTCCCAATATTTCATAGTATCTACAGTAACTTTAAACTGAATTTTTCTTTCTATCTCTTGCTGTTGGGCTTTGTTAGTAATATATAGAAAAGCAGATGAGTTATGTGGGTTTATTTTAAATCTCGCAACTTTGCTAAAGTTGTTTATTATTTCAAGTAGTTTTTTTTACTAGATTGTCTAGAGTTCTCTAAGTATATCATCATATCATCTGCAAAGAGGGATAACTTAGTTTCTTCTTTGCCTATTCAAATTCCTTCAATTTCTTTTTCTTCTCTTATTGCTAAAGCTAACATTTCTAGTACTATACTGAATAATAGTGGTGATAATGGGCATCCTTGTTTCACCTTGTTCTTATTGGAAATGCATCTAGCTTATACCCATTACATATAATGCTTGCTGGTGGTTTTAGGTAGATGCTACTTACCATTTTAAGGAAGCCTCCATGTATTCCTGTATTCTACAGTGCCTTCAATAGAAATGGGTTTTCTGTATCTATTGAGATAATCATATGGTTTCTGTTAGTATTTTGGTGACATGATCAATTATGCTGATATTTTTCCTAACATTTTACCAGCCCTGCATTCCTGGTATAAATCCTACCTGATCAAAATATGTTATTCTGATGAGAAATTGATGTAATTTTTATGCTAACATTTTATATAAAATTTTTGCATCTACATGGTTGGTAATGATCATTAAATTTTTTGTCTTAAAGGAAAATTGTGTAGTTATTTTGTAAGATTGAGCATTGATGGAAATCTATGAATAAGGACCAAGTATTCTACAAACACTAATCTAAAGCCAATTTGGTATGATTCTTAGTAAGTGGTGGATTTTGGAGAGCACTTTCTTCTAATAGCTTGTCAAACAGTGCACTTTCAAGTGAGCTCCTCTGTAATGTTTTACAAATTCATTTTTGATCTCTGTGGTGCTCTTTCTTTTAGAAAAGGAGACAAAGTGATTGCTACCAAAGCATTTTTGGGTTCTTTCAATATCCTCACTGCACTGACTGTTTTACCTCAATTTGTCTTCTTTAGGAAATGGTGAAAATAAGTATGAGATAATGGAAAGAATCCTTTCATTGAAATCAAAAGATTTCAGCTGGAACTTTAGTTGCTGCATAACCCTGGACAATACATTTTTCCTCTCTGACCATCAGTACCCACATTTATTCAGTTACAGAACTTGCTAAAAAGCATCTCTAAGGTTTCTTTCAATGCTAACCTTGAGTCATTCTTTAATCAATTTTTTTTCCATTTTTTGTTCTTTTATTATTTTCTCCTCTTCTCAATTTTTCTTTCTTTTTGAGTTCAACATTTATTGAAATATTGTCAGAATTATGATAAAAATGACACAGTGCCTTCTCAGAGTTAGCCATTTATGTAAGTTTTTATTTACTTTCATTTTTGCTCAAGTCAGTTGAAGATATAATGTCAAACAGACAAATGTTTCTGGTTTTTCTACGTCTATTAAAATTCACTTTCTGAGTTTCATTGGAGATCTTTAAGCAAACCCTGGTTGGCCACTTATTGAGAATTTTGTAGGGAGGATTCTGTTTCTGGTACAGATTGTAATAGAGAGCCTTTCACATCCAACCCATCTTTGGGAATCTGGGAGTGGATGATTCTGTGATACACACCATGCAGATGAATCTCAAACTAGTCTACAGGCTTCCAGCCTGTCTCATTTAACATTAAAGCACATATAGCATAGTTTTCCCTGACTTCCCAAAAGGCTGCCTTCACAATGAAGACAACAAGCAACAAATATGTTAACTTCACTTGGAGAATCCTCATAAGCCCCCCTTACCCAGAATATCTTTCCTTCTTCATCCTATGTTATGAATATCTATTTGCACATAAGATGCATTTTTTTAAATTAATTTTTTTTTTATTTTTGGCTTACAACACTTAGTTCTACATGTTCTTGAGTTTCAAATTGTCTTCCCTTCCCCACCCTCCCCCCAGACTCCCAAAACGGCATGTAGTCCAATATAGATTCTACACAAACCTTCACATTAAACTTATTTACACAATAGTCAAGTTGCAAAGAAGAATTAGGATGAATGGAATGAATCATGAGAGAGAAGAAAGAAAACCAAAAAAGAAGAGAAAAAGAGAGAGCAAATAGTTTGCCTCAGTCCACATTCAGACTTCACAGCTACCTCTCTCCATCACGAGTCCTTTGCAGCTGTCTTTGAGCCTTGTGTTGCTGAGGAGAGCCAAGTCTTTCAAAGTTAGTCATCACATAATCAATATGTCTGTGGTTGTTTATAATGTGCTCCTGTTTCTGCTTCTCTCAGTCAGCATCAGATCATGTAGGTCTTTCCAGGTTGTTATGAAGTCCGTATCTTCCCCATTTCTTAAACCACATACTATTTCATTACATTCATATACCACAACTTCTTCAGACATTCCCCAATTGATGGGTATCCCCTTGATTTCCAATTCTTTGCCACCACAAAAAGAGCTGCTATGAATATTTTTGTACATTCAAGTCCTTTTCCCACTTGTGTGATCTCTTTCAGATATAGCCCTAGTAGTAGCATTGTCAGGTCAAAGGGTATGCACATTTTATAGCCCTTTGGGCATAGTTCCAAATTGCCCTCCAGAAAGGCTGGATCTGTTCACAACTCTACCAACAATGTATTAATGTTCCAATTTTCCCACATGCTCTCCAGCATTTATCATTTTCCTGTTTTGTCATGTTACTCAATTTGACAGGAAAGATGTGACATCTAAGAGTTGTTTTGATTTGTATTTCTCTAATCAATAGTGATTTAAAGCATTTCTCATATGCCTATAGATATCTTGAATTTCTTCCTCTGGAAACTTCCTGTTCATATCCTTTGACCATTTCTCAATTGGGGAATGGCTTTTATTCCCATACATTTCACTCAGTTCCCTGTATATTTTAGATATGAGGCCTTTATCACAGACATTAGTTATAAAGATTTTCTCCAATTTTCTTCTCAGAAAATTGGAAAATGGTATGGCAGAAACTGGATATAGAGCAATATCTTACACCATATAGTCGAAGTCAAAATGGGTTCATGATTTAGGAATAATGGATGATACTATAAGCAAATTGGGAGAGCAGAGAATAGTTTACATATCATATCTATGGGAAAAGGAAGTATTCATGATACAATAACAAATAGAGACCATTACAAAATGCAAAATGGATAATTTTTTTAATTTAAATTTATTTATTTAACATATTTGGTTTTCAGCAGTGATTTTCACAACAGTTTGAATTACAAATTTTCTCCCCATTTCTACCCTCCCCCCCACTCCAAGATGGCATATATTCTGGTTGCCCTGTTCCCCAGTCAGCCCTCCCCTCTATCACCCCCCTCCCCTCTCATCCCCTTTTCCCTTCCTTTCTTGTAGGGCAAGATGAATTTCTACGCCCCGTTGCCTGTGTATCTTATTTTTTAGTTGCATGCAAAAACTTTTTTTTTGTTTTTGAATATCTGTTTTTAAAACTTTGAGTTCCAAATTCTCTCCCCTCTTCTCTTCCCACCCACCCTCCCTAAGAAGTCGAGCACTTCAACCTAGGCCACGCATGTATCATTATGTATAACCCTTCCACAATACTCATGCTGTGAAAGGCTAACTACATTTTGCTCCTTCCCAACCCATCCCGCTTTATTGAATTTTCTCCCTTGACCCTGTCCCCTTTCCAAAGTGTTTGTTTTGATTACCTCCACCCCCATCTGCCCTCCCCTCCATCATCCCCCCGCCTTTTATTTTTTTTTATCTTCCTCCCTCTTCTTTCCTGTGGGGTAAGATACCCAACTGAGTATGTATGGTATGCCCTCCTCAGGCCAAATCTGATGAGAGCAAGGTTCACTCATTCCCCCTTCACCTGCCCTCTCCCCTCCTCCCACAGAACTGCTTCCTCTTGCCACCTTTATGCGAGATAATCCACCCCATTCTATCTCTCCCTATCTCCCTCTCTCAGGATGTTGCTCTCTCATCCCTTAATTTGATTTTATTTCTTTTAGATATCTTCCCTTCATCTTCAACTCACCCTGTGTCTGCTCTCTCTCTTTTACATATATATATATATATATATATATATGTATATAAACATATATATATATATATACACACATACATACACATGCATACATATACACATAGATACATACATACACATTCACTTATATATATATATATAAACATATATATATGCATATTCCCTTCAACTACCCTAATACTGAGGTCTCATGAATCATACACATCAACTTTCCATGTAGGAATGTAAACAAAACAGTTCAACTTTAGTAAGTCCCTTGCAATTTCCGTTTCTTGATTACCTTTTCATGCTTCTCTTGATTCTTGTGTTTGAAAGTCAAATTTTCTATTCAGTTCTGGTCTTTTCATTGAGAAAGCTTGAAAGTCCTCTATTTTATTGAAAATCCATATTTTGCCTTGGAACATGATACTCAGTTTTGCTGGGTAGGTGATTCTAGGTTTTAATCCTAGCTCCATTGACCTCCCGAATATCGCATTCCAAGCCCTTCGATCTCTTAATGTAGAAGCTACCAGATCTTGTGTTATCCTGATTGTGTTTCCACAATACTCAAATTGTTTCTTTCTGGCTGCTTGCAGTATTTTCTCCTTGATCTGGGAGCTCTGGAATTTGGCGACAATATTCCTAGAAGATTTCTTCTTGGGATCTATTTGAGGAGGTTATCAATGGATTCTTTCAATTTCTATTTTGCCCTGTGTCTCTAGAATATCAGGGCAGTTCTCCTTGATAATTTCTTGAAAGATGGTATCTAGGCTCTTTTTTTGATCATGGCTTTCAGGTAGTCCAATAATTTTTAAATTATCTCTCCTGGATCTATTTTCCAGGTCAGTGGTTTTTCCAAGGAGATATTTCACATTGTCTTCCATTTTTTCATTCCTTTGGTTCTGTTTTATAATATCCTGATTTCTCATAAAGTCACTAGCTTCCACTTGCTCCAATCTAATTTTTAAAGTAGTATTTTCTTCAGTGGTCTTTTGGACCTCCTTTTCCATTTGGCTAATTCTGCCTTTCAAGGCATTCTTCTCCTCATTGGCTTTTTGGAGCTCTTTTGCCGTTTGAGTTAGTCTGTTTTTTAAGGTGTTGTTTTCTTCAGTGTATTTTTCAGTATTTTTTTGGGTCTCCTTTAGCAAGTCATTGACTTGTTTTTCATGGTTTTCTCGCATCCTTCTCATTTTTCTTCCCAATTTTTCCTCTACTTCTCTAACTTGCTTTTCCAAATATTTTTTGAGCTCTTCCACGGCCTGGGACCAGTTCATGTTTTTCTTGGAGGTTTCTGTTGTAGGCTCTTTGACTTTATTAATTTCTTCTGTCTGTATGTTTTGGTCTTCTTTGTCAGCAAAGAAAGAATGCAAAGTCTGAGACTGAATCTCGGTGCGTTTTCACTGCCTGGCTATATTCCCAGCCAACTAACTTGACCCTTGAGTTTTTCAGTGGGGTATGACTGCTTGTAGATTACAGAGTTCTATGTTCCACGTTTGGGGGGGAGGTGCCAGCTCTGCCACACCAGCACTGCTCCTTCCCCAAGGACCCCCAACCCGAACTGGCCTTAGATCTTCAGCAGGCTGTGTACCCCTGCTCTGATCCGCCACATAATTCCTCCCACCAGGTGGGCCTGGAGCCGGAAGTAACAACAGCTGTAGCTGCCCCACCTCCGCTGCCCCCCGGGGCTGGAAGCCGAACTGCGAACTCCTTCCACTCCTGTAGCTTTTCCCACTAACCTTCTCAGCAGTCTTTGGTGCTTTTGGGTTGAGAAGTCTCGTAATTGCCGCAGCTCACTGACTCAGGGCGCTAGGGCCCCCTCCGCCTGGCTTTTGCTCTGGATGGTCCACGCCGCTCAGGCTGGGCTCTGCTCCACTCTGTTCCCAGCTCCCAGCTCCCAGCTCCCAGCTCTGAGCTCCGTGCGGGATAGACCTCACCCAGAGACCATCCAGGTTGTCCTGGGCTGGAGCCCTGCTTCCCTCTGCTGTTTTGTGGGTTCTGCCATTCTAGAATTGGTTCAGAGCCATTTTTTATAAGTTTTTGGAGGGTCTCCGTACGGAGCTCACACAGTACAGAGCCGCCATCTTGGCTCCGCCCCCCCAAAATGGATAATTTTGATTATGTTAAACTGAAAAGTTTTTGTATAAACAAAGCCAATGCAACAAAGATTAGGAGGGAAGCAGAAAATTTGGATAAGATGTATTTATATTCAATAGTGTTTCTTTATTTCCATTCTCCATGACTATTGTACAGAGAAATGACCAATTTTCCAAATGTAATTATGTTTATTATAGTTTCATATGCATGATGAAACCAACCCTGTCAACTGCTTTATTTTCATGCATGAAGACAATCTGGTCATCCTACTACATATTTGTAACTTCATTTGTTTTCTCATTTAATTTATAATGAAAATATGAATGTCGATGAGGTTCAGATCTTGGAATAACGTATAAAAACATTTTCAATTAGAAAAAAGATAATTTGGTAACAATATCATCTATTAATTTAAGGTTAATATAGACTCCAAAAATAGTCATTCCCAGCCTTTTTTTCCCTCTTTATGCTCACTCAAGTCTTCCTCAGTATAAAAAAATACTCACTTGGTCTATCCAATCCTGCTTGCTATTGTCTAATATCCCACCTTCTTTTTTCTGGTCAAATTCCTTGAGAAGGTTCTCTACAATAGGTGCCTCCACTTCCTTTTCTTTCATTGTCTTGTTAACTCTCTTCAGTCTGACTACTATCATCATTCAACCAAAACTTCTCTTTCTAAAATTATTAATAATGTAATAGCCCAATTAAATTGTCTTTTCTCAATTTTTATCCTTCTTGACCTCTCTGCAGCCTTTGACCCTATCCAGAAAATGAAATCTAATGAGGAAACTTTTGTAATGCACTTAGCATAGTATCTTCTCCCAATCCTCTTACTTGACCTGTCTGAAGAAATCTACCCTGTTTATTACCTTCTTCTAGATTCTCTCATCTCATGTTATTTGTGGCTTAGCTTTTTCTCTCAAATCTCCTCCTCTTTTGTATTACTGTTCCTCTTCCTATGTCCTAAAGCTTTGTACTGGGTCCTCTTCTCACTCTATATGGTTGCATTTAGTGTTCTCACCAGTTCTTTTAGGCTCAATTATTACCTATTCATCTTACTCTGAGCACTGTATCTCCAGTCATAGCTGCTGTTCTAACCTGTAATCCCACATCACTAATTACTTTGTGGAAACCTCCAGATAAATGCCTAATAAACAACTCAAACTCATGATGTCCAAAATTAGAAATCATTATATTATCCCCACATAGTTTCTCTCTTTCCAAATTTCCAGTTTTTCATTTAGGGGACCAATATCATCCCAGTCATCCAGGCGTATTACCTTCATAGTATCTTCTTCTCCTAAATAACATGCATGTAATATTTTGCTAAGTCATATTTTTATGTTCCAACTTCAGTCATATACAGTCATTCTACTCATATATCCAGTACTTAAGTTTGGTCCCTTATCACCTCTCTCCTAGACTATATCAGTAGGTTTCTAATTCTTCTCCCTGTATGGAATTCTCTCACTGTGTCAAACCATTTGAAATTTCACTGTCATAGTGATTTTCCTAATGTGCAGGTGAGCAGAACATGACTCTGACTCCAAACTCAGCATTCTTTCCTCTGTAGCATGATAAAGCATTTCGAAAATGCTTGCTATCTGATGGACTGAACATCTATAATGAAGGGCTGCTGGAATTTGCCTTTTATTTTATTTTTCTTTTTACCATTTTCATAGTATCTCTCATAACTATATAATGTTCTTACCAAATTTATTATGATAAAAATATAGGTTGGATGTGGGATACCAGTTTACAAAATTTACTTGGAGAGTAATATGATGAAACTATTAAAATAAACTATATTAGAAACAAATGCAGATTATTACTTTGGATAAAAAAAAATCAACTTTGCAAATATAATTTGGAGGTAGTGTGGCTACATATAAATTCATCCAAAAAAATCAAGATTTAATGAGCTTTAAGATCAATAGTGTAATGTGGTGGGACAGAGAAACAGAACAAGAAAGAGAGAGACTGATACTGAGATAGAGAGAATGAGATATTCAGCAACATTAATAAAGTTTCCAGAATTAAAAATGTAATGATTTTACATTGTTTTCCTGTAGGAATATTGGGTTGATTTATGGAAGGCACATTTTTTAAATGAAGTCTCTGATTTTTGATGTGTCTTGAGATCTTTGAATATAGACAGAAATTGAAGGAGCTGAAGATTTTTTCTTAGAAATCTTGATGAGCTAGAATATTAGAAAGAAGTGATAGAAATGATAATTTTAGATTGAATTGAAATCCATGAGCAGTTTCAAAATTATTTCAAAAATTAAATTCACAGATGCAAAATGGGGGAAGGATAGCTAGATTTCAGTTCTGTAGGTGAAGATTTGTGGATTTTAATGAATTACAATTTGAATATCCATAAATATTTAGATATGGTACAAAAGTAATTAATACACATTAATTAATCGCTTACTGTAAGCCCACAATTTGTTAGGTACTAGGGACAGAGATGCTGGAGCACATTGAATTCATGCTGTATGAAAATTTCTTGAAACAACTTATGTTTAGTCCCCAGGAGCATGATAGCCTATGAAGGGCTATTATCTGAAAGACAGATTGAGTTTGATCTGCTTGCCACAGAAAGAAGAGTCAGAAGCAATTAGAGAGACATATTAATAGAAGTAGGGAGAGGAGGAAGAATAGGGAAAGGGGAGAAGAAGGAAGAGGACAAAAATGAGGAACTGAAGGATGCAGAAGAAGAGGAGAACAAAATTAGGAGAAGGAGGAGGAAGGAGAAGGAAGGAGGAAGAAGGAGGAGGAAGGGGGAGGAAGGGAGAAAAGGGGGAAAAGGAGGAGAAGGAGAAGAAGAAAAAGATTCCTACATGTCAATATTTTATAAATCATTTTAAAGTATTTTGGAGAGTAGTGGAGTCCTCATCACTGAGGCTCTTTATACGAGGTGACTTTTCAGGTGTTTTGCAGAGATTTATTTTTTTGGCATTTCTGAACTAGTTGGTCTCTTTGTTTCCTTCCAACTCTGAGCTTCTCCAATTCTGTCTATTTGGATGTTTGTTCCTTCCTTAATGATTTGAATATAATGATTTCACTCAGTATGTAGTTTCAGGACCTTAGTCCAGCTCTGGACTATTTTTCTTTTATGGTTCCTCCAATAAGACAATCAGGCAGAGTTCCAGCCTTCCTCATAGTTGCTTTTATCGGATGGTTCAAAACCATTAAATGGTGATATACATAGGGTTTCTTTTTTTGTTTAAAGTACTTTACAATTACCATAGCCTTGCAGAGCAGCACTGCATCATGCTGAGGGTAGATCATAATTATCCTCACCTCACATTTCACATGAGGAAATGGACACACACAAAGGACTAAGCCCTGTTGAATATACAAAACAGTGGGAGAGTTGGGACAAGATTTAATAGGCATGCTTACAAACCTACTGGAGGTTATACCAAATTCAATCACGAAGGGTACATTCTAGCTTCTATTCATTCCTTCAATAGCTAACTCAATTGTGGCCAAAGTCCGGTCATTTTCCTAGTTCATTAGTAGAAGAACTGGGCCTAAAATCCATATTACCTGATTCCAAGAACAGATTTGCAAGTCACAGTTTATTTTAGTCTTCTTTTCCAGCTAAATAATGGGGGTGGAATAAAAGATTCTTATTTTGTGATTCAGGATTGATGACATAAAATTAATCATGATAATACTTTATATGGTACCTTTATGGTTTACAGAATTCTTTAAAAATATCTCATTTTATCTTCACAATAATGTTGAAAGGTGAGTCCTATCATTTTCCTTATTTTACTGTTGAGATAACTAAGTTGAGAGAAACCATGTGACTTGCCCTAGCCTACACATTTAGTAAATGTCTGTTGTGGAATTTGAACTCAAGACACTGTAACATCAATTTGAGCTTCCTTTAAGTACTGAAGGAAACTCTACTGTAATTTACTTTAAATGATGTTCACTCTTCAAAATAAATTTACAATGCTTAGAAAGGAAAGGAGGAGTTACTTCTCTATTAAAAGTGTTTGGTTGGGGCTGAAGCTGCAGGAGCTTCAAAAGCTTGAAGAAGCAGCAGAAGCTGCTATTTTAATTTAATAAGTTATTTTTAAAATTAAATTAATAATGTTGAATATATAGCTATGTCATAATCAGGGATGTTAAAGGGAAAGTAAGAAGGTGATTGCAAGCTTGATCACTAAGGCAAACATATATACTAAGTTATAAATAAGAGCATAGAGTGGAGATACAATGCCTGATATCTGCCAGAGTGATGACCCAGAGTAATGCGCCACTCCTGCTGTGGTGCAGAGCTCCCAGAGAGAATGCCAACCTCTGCCCTTATATATCCTGCTCAGGGCCCAGAGGGCCCCGACCTCACCCAGGCTGGGTGTGGAAAAGTTCCCCACCCCCAATATCACATCAAATACAAATTACTGACCCCCAGTTGTCTCAGTGCTGAGAAATGCAAAAACATCCCACTTTGTCTGCTCCATTCAAACAAAGGCCAGAATCATTAAAGGTCAACAGGAAAAAGTCCCACCTTAATTACTATTACAATCCATTATACTCTTAGTGTGTAAAGTCCATCTTAAATTTTCAGTTAGAATTCATCAGTTCTCTCTCTGGAGGTGGATAGCATTTTTCATCATGAGTCCTTAGGACATGATTTGAATCATTGGTGTGCTTATAGCTAAGTCTTTCACAGCTAAACATGTTTACAGTATCAGTTACAGTGTACAGTGTTCTTCTGGTTCTGCTCACTTCACTTTATATCAGTTCATATGAGTCCTCCTAGGTTTTTCAGAAGCCACTCGACTTGTCATATCATTTCTTAGAGCAAAATGAAATACCACAACTTGTTCAGCCATTCCCCAATTGATCGACATCTCCTCAATTTCCAAATATTTGCCACTACAAAAAAGATCTGTGAAATGTATGTATGGATGTATGGATGTATATAAGGCAAATATATTTGCCCTTTTATTTATTTATTATTTATATGCAAATATCACATATAACACTATATTATTTACAAATATTTATATTATATTATATATTGTTTATATTGTTTATAAATATATGTATACATTATATATATATATATATATATATATATATATATATATATACAGAAAGAGAGAGAGAGAGAGAGAGAGAGAGAGAGATTACTTTTCCCTTTTCTTTAATTCTTTAATCTTATTTCTTTGGGATATAGACAGATATAGCAGAGGCATTGCTGGATCAAAGGCAATGCATAGATTTATAAACCTTTGGGGTATGGTTCCAAAATATTCTTCAGGATGGTCGGACTAGTTCATAACTCCAACAACAACGTATAAGTGTCCCAATCTTTATCCACCCACTCCAACTTTTGTAATTTTTCTTTTCTGTCACATTATTTAATCTGATACATGATAAGTGGCATCTGAACCATTTTAATTTGCATTTCTGTAGTCACTGGTGATGTAGAGAAGTTTTTTTTTTTTCGTTTGAATATGGATAAGTTTGGTTTCTTTTTCTGAAAACTGTCCGTTCATACCCTTTGACTATCAATTAGAAAGTTGCTCATATATATATATATATATATATATATATATATATATATATATATATATACACACACATATATATGTGTGTATATACATATATATTATATATATATATATATTTATAAATTTAGCCCACTTCCCCAAAAAATGATGAAATGGGATCTTCATTCAAGAAACTTGCTCTAACTTCCACCCCACCCCGTCAGTTTCCTCTTTTCCTTCTCATTTGTCTGTATTGGTTTTCTTTGTGCAAAAGTTATAGTTGTTGCTATTGTTGTAGTTTTTGTTTTATTACACCTAAACAAAATTATCCATTTAAGTTCTCATTAACCTATCCTGTGTTTCTTCATAAACTCTTCTTTTATTCATAGATCTGGGATTTTTTTTTTAGTTTTCCCTAATTTACTTATGCTATCATGCTTTATGTCTAACTAATTTATCCATTTTCACCTTACCTTTTTGTTGTTGTTGTTGTTATTGTTTCCAAAACCTGCTTTCCAATTTACCCAGCAATTTTTGTTAAATGATCCCTATTATAAGTCCTATTATAAATTCTTAGTTTAAATCTCACTTTGTCATATTGTGATATATGATCTCTTCGTGACTATAATATCTTTGCCAGCATTTTTAATATCCATTAAGGAAATTGAACTACAGTTTCTTCTGTGATTTGCTCTTCCTTGTTTAGATTTTACAATCATACTTATGCAATACAAGATATTTATTAGGACCCTTTCCTTAGTTCATTAAATAGTTTATATGGCTTAGGGATTTACTGTTCATCAAAAGTTTGACAGAATTCACTCAAAAATCCATCTAGTCCTGGGTATTTTTTCTTAGGGAGCTCATTTTTCTTTTTTAAGATCAGGTTATTTCAGTATTCAACTTCCTCTTCTCCTAACCTGGGTGGTATATATTTTTGTTAATATTCTATCATTGCATTTAAATTGTTGGTTGTAATGGCATATACTTGAGCAAAATAACTCATAATAATTGCTTTAATTTCATATTCATCTGTGATGCATTTGCCCTCTTTGTTTTTAACACTAATAATTTGATTTTTTTTTACATTAATCAATGAGTTATCTATTTTATTTTTTCACAAAACTAGCTCCTAGTTTTATTGATTAGTTAGCTTTTACTTTCAATTGTACTAATCTCTGCCATGATTTTCAGGATTTCAGTTTTTGTGTTTACTTGGGGATTTTCAAATTGTTCTATTTCTAGTTTTTTTTTAGTTGCACACCTAATTCATTGACTACTCTTTTTTTATTGTTGTACACAATTCGACACAATTTTCTCCTAAATGGTGCTTTGCATCTCACAGATTTTATTATGTTGTCTCTTTGTCATTGTCTTTATTGAAGTTATTGATCATTTCTATGATTTGTTCTTTGATTTACTGTAGCATTGATTTTGTTCAGTTACTTTTAATCTAGATTTTAATGGCTTTATATTAAATGTAATTTTATTGCATTATCATCTGAAAGTAATGCATTTAATATTTCTACATTTTGTTGTGAGGTTTTTAATCCCTAATGCATGGCCAACTTTTTTTGAAAGTGCCATGTACAGCTGAGAAAAACATGTATAATCCTTTCTAATCTCATTCAGTTTCCTCTGGAGGTCTACCATCTCTAAATTTTTTTCCAGATTTTATTAATCTACTTTACTTCTTTCTTATTTATTTTATGGTTAGATTTACCTAGCTTTGAAAGGAGAATGTTGAGGTCAGCCGTCAATGTAGATTTACCATCTATTTCCTCCAAAAATTCCTTAATGTTTCCTTTAAAATTTTGCATCCTATGCCATTACATATGTTCAGTATTGATATTAATTCATTGTTTGTGGTGCCTTTTAGCAAGATGTAACTGTCTTGTTTAATTCTTATAGTTGGTTTAATTTTTGCTTTTACTATGTCTGAGATCATGACTTTTACTCCTGTCTTTTTTACTTCTCCTGAGACTTAATAGATTCTTCCCCAACCCCTTGTTTTATGTTTATGTATGTTCTTTTTTTTTTTTTTTAAATCTAATCTGCTATATGCTTTCAGGGTGTTTCTTATCTGTTATCTGGGTGAGCTCATCCCATTCACTTTCACATTTATGATTACTAAAGGTGCATTTCCCTTCATATTACTTTCTTCCATTTATCCTCCTCTCTTTTTTTTTTACCTGGTCCCTGGCCTCATAAGTCTGTTTTGCTCCTTACCACTGCCTTCCTTTAATGTCCCTCACTTTCATCACCCCTTTTTTATCTTATACCATTCCACCTCCTATGTACATGTTTAGTAAGCTACATTCCTATACCTAATTGAATGTGCATATGCATATATATGTATAAATATGTTTATATGTATACATGTACATATCATGATACTTGGATGTGTCTACTTGTATGTGTGTGTATATGTGTGTATGTGTATGTCCATGACCATTTTATGTAATTTTCCTCTCCTGCATCTGTTCCTGATTCTGTCACCACCATCTAATCTCACCATGGTTGCTTCATCCACATGAGCTCCAGGACAGCATTCATGGATATGTCATAAATCTCTCCTTCCAGCATTCAAAGATGTCTCAGCCTGATGTAACAAGAATTCGACTAGCAGCAGCTGTTCTGGTGTGAGACCCAACAAGACCAGCAACAAGAGCTGCCAGCACAGGTTCTTTGATCTGCTTTTCACAGGAAAGCAACTTTTAGGGGTTAACAATCTCACTTTAATCAAACATACATATATAACTCACTTAGTTCAGGAGGAAAAGCCAACATCATGAACTTCAAAGCAAATACAAACAAATTACAACCATGTGTTATATAAACAGAGCAAATACAAACCAACATCTGGGTTAGCAAAGTGGGAGGGCAATTACAACAGCTTGCCCAGAGTCTCAACACTCCTTCCATGTGTGAGCCCCAAAGGAGAAATGCCAAGCTTTGAGTTTATATACCCTGTTCAGGGTCAAAGGGCATCACAACATGCAACTCAAACCCACGTGACCTAAAAGTGTTACAAACATGCAAATCAAACCCATGTAAATTAGGCTTTCCCTTGAGGCAAGGAGGTGATCAAAGATTCCTGACTTAATCAAAGAAACAAAGACTGGCCTTATCAAGGACACTTGATTAAATAACTGCTCCAAAAGAGTAAAAAAAAAAAGTCCCAACTTAATTAACATCACACCTGGAAGAATGCCTCACTTTGACCTCCCCTCTCCCACCCTTTTTGGCTCTGCTGCTCAAGAAATCAATTTGTGGTGTGATTTTAAAGTTGTTTTCTTGGAAATATTGAAAGAAACCAACTGAGTGCTCCTTCTATTCTGCCATTTTATCTCCACCCCTGGAAGCATTAAGGAAAATCACTTTGGCATCAGTATATATGCTGGACAGGATGGGGGAAATACTTGAGGCAGGGAAACCAATCAGAAAGCTACTGATAATTTAGGTGAGAAATGATCAATGCTTGAACTAAGGTGTTATCTGTATGAGTAAAGAGAAAGGGTGAGATGCATAAACTTGATGAAAAGTTTAAAACAGTCAGACTTGGCATGTGATTGAATATTTTAGAGTGAAAGAGAATGAGGAACCAAGTATGACTAGGTGATTAAATTGTGAAACTGCAAGAAAGGTGGTGCTATTTTCAACAGAAATCAGGAATTTTGGAAGAGGTGATGGTTTGGAGGAAAAATAGCAAGTTCAACTTTGGACAGATTGAGATTAAGATGTCTCTTGATATCATGTTTGGAATATTTATTAGGGAATTGGTAATGAACTAATGGTTGCAAAACTTGGACAGACACTGGAGGAAAAAGGCTAGCCAGCCACAGCAGGCCAGCCTTCCAGGACAGATGTTTACACTAGCCTTACAGTGGGCGAGAATAAATAAACAAGGGAGCAGAAGAGCCCTGGACTTTTTAGGTCAACAACGTATTTTCGGGAGGATAAGAAAATGTATCAAGATCATATTTGCATCACAGAATGAATTTGGTATTGGAAAGAAATATGAGGCTTTTGTATCCTATCTCAATGTATGTAAATGCAAAAAGAGAGCAGGTTTACTCAGATCAATGGTTGAAAATTTTTAATAATTATGGAGATTTGAAGCCTTCTAGATCTGGAAGGTAATTCAGATATTGATTGGTAATTCTTTTTATATACAAAGGAATTTAGGCTCAAAGAAGACTATAAAATCATAGTTTGAGTTGAAAAAGATCTTAGAAACTATTTAAAAGAGCCCCTTCACTTTAAAATAAAATAACTTGAAGCCTATAGAGTGAAATGACTCATTCCCAGTCATACACATAATAAGTAGCAGAGTTGGGATTACATTTCATTCTTTTGGTTCCACATGCAGCACTATTAACTGTACCATAATGCCTTCTGCCAGCCCTTCCCCTATTATCATTTCCCCAGGAAATAGGTCTTGTGAAGAAGAGGCCAGCCAGCCCCAGCTAACTGCCATCCACTTTTCTATGTTCACTTTTAAGTTTTCCAATAGGATGCATACAATATTCTGGGGTTCTTTTTAAGGCTATATTGACATTATCTGAGTAACAGTGGACAACAGGAACTGTCCATCTTTCATATTTTTATTGTCAACTCACCACTCCTGTCTTATAATATCTATTTTTAATCTATTTATAGAACAAAACAAGCATTTCCATAACATAGTACAACATAAAGGTGATTGCACACGAAACTATAAATCTTCTATGCACAATTTGCTATTCTTCTCAAATATACAAAAAAAATTGTCTAGTAAATTTCTTTTTTCCCTCTCCTTTACCCTAGAGATGGCTATAACTAGACACAATTAGGTGTGTGTGTGTGTGTGTGTGTGTGTGTGTGTGTGTGTGTGGTCAAACTCTTTGGGCATAATTCCATATTGCTCTCCATCATGATTGAATCAGTTCACAATTCCACTAGCAATGAATTAGTGTCCTAATTTGTCCAAATCCCCTCCAACATTTGTCACTTTCCCCTTCTATCATTTCTTCTAACAAAATTTCCTAATTTATTTTTTTCCTTGGAAAGTCTTAGGTTTTAGGCCAGGCTATAAGATGCTTGAAGTCTATAGAAATGAAAACATTTTAAGTATGGTTAATGATTCTATTCAATTTAAAATACTATTTATAATGTCTACTATAACAAAATAAGCACGTTAGATATTAGTGACATGAAGATAAAAAGAAACAATAGCCCTTTCTTTTAGGAGTTTACTTTGGTTGGATACAACAAGTTCACAAATAAGTAAATATGAAGTAAAGACAAAGCAATTCAAAGTGATTTCAAAAAGAAGAGAATAGTAATGACATGGGGAAAGAGTCTTGGAACAGGAGTTGAATTCAAAGTCATGCTTTAAAAGAATTTAGTAATTGTAAAAGATGAAAATCAGGAGCAGGTACACCCCAGGTATGGGAGAGCACTTGTACAAAGGCATGGAGAAGATGGAATATTTTTTTTTTTATAGGAAACTACCAGCAAACTATTTTGACTTGAAAAGAGTGTGTACGAAAGGGAATAATATGAAACAAAACTGGGAATTTAGACTGAAAGTAGATTGTGGAATGATTTAAATGACAGATGTTCAATTCATTTGTTTCAGTCATGGCTGACCCTGCGACCACATAAGGGGTTTTCTTGACGAAGATACTTGAATAGTTTGCCATTTCTTTCACTAGCTAATTTTATAGATGATAAAACTGAGGCAAACAGGGTTAAGTGAGTTGCTCGGGGTCACACAACTACTAAGTGTCTGAGGCCAGACTTGAAATCAGGATTTCCTGACTTCAGGAGAAGCTCTCTATCCACTGTGACACATAGCTGTCCCTAATGCTAGACATAGTGGTTTGCATTTCATTTTAAAAATAGAGAGCTATTGAAAAATTTTAACTGTAAGACTAAATGACTAGAGCATTGATTTAAGAATGGAATTTTGAAAGCTATGTGGTGGATAGATTGGAGAATTGAAAGACTGCAAGCACAGAAACCACTTAGTATACTATTATACTAGCCCAGAGGGTTGATCATAAGTACATAATCTAATGAAAAAAGGTGTAAAATGAGAAAAAAATTATACATTGTGGAACTTGTCAACTGACTTAATATGAGGACTGACAGCAAGGGAAATGGGTACGATGATATGAAGGTCAGAAATTGGAGAGAACTTCCAAAGTGAAGAATGGTATGCTTGTCAACAAAAATGGAGAAATTTGGTGTCCAGCAATTCCAAAAAAAACCAGAAAAGAGCTTCCTCTGACCAATTCACTTTTCTTTTGCATGTGCTGCGTCAGAGCCTTAACCCAAAAGTAACTGTGATCAACTAAATATACTTTTGACTAAGTTTCATTCCTTCTCTCTTATACAGTTTTAAAGGGATGCTGAGATAGACCAAAGATATAAACTTCTAAATCGTGGCTTAATGGAAAGTAAAACAATCATATAAGCAAGTAAATGACTGAATGTATACATGTATGAAGAAAAAAATAGATGAATAAGCAAACAAATAAATAAGTTATTTTAACATTTTTTAAAATTAAAAACTTCAACAGAAATGCCTGGAAGTTTTTGGCAAATCTTTCTGACTCTAATCCTTAATTTTTTTTCATTTGTGACAAGAGAACTTCATTCTAGAAGATTATTAAATTTCTCTGTAGTTTTATATATTACATAAATTTGTATATATAGAAATATAGAAAATATAGAAATATATATTTCTATCCTATAATTCTATGGGTATACACTTCCAAACATCATGTAGCAATGCAATTCTCATTGCATCCTTGAAAGTTGGAGAATAAATAAATCTCAAAAACTGCTGGTCTAGATCTTATAAGACATATGTTCTTCCATGCATCCTTGGTCTGTTTGCTGTTCATGTGGCAGCTCTTCATTAAAGATTTTGACATAATAATGAATAGTTAATGGCACTCCAAGCTATCTGTAGTTTTCTTCTTTCTCAGGAACATTCATAACTTCTATATCCAGAATTATCATCAGTTGCAAGTTCTGTATAGACATCCGAGGCATCATTTTTTTATTTTATGAATATGCTTTAGACACCCAGGAATGAACACAGAGCAGCTGCTAGATGATGATCTCAAGGACTTTTTATTATTTAAACCATTGAATTCCATCTCTCAGAGGAAGCATTTTGGCAATAGATACATTATAAAAATGCAAAGTATTACTATTGTTGTTGTTGTTCTTCTTATTACTGCTGCTACTCAAAGGCACAAGCTTTCTCTTAATGATCTATGTCCTCTCAGAAAGATAATGATTGTGGTCTTATTGAAAGTACACTTTAGGGGGAAAATGTTGATATAAAGGAAAATAAACTGTAAAACCTTGTTTAGTTCTGAGTCTTATATAAAGAATTTTATATTTTTCTCAATTGGATTAGAATCACATGTCAGACTATGGAGTTGAATTTAATCCTTGACATATTTGGGTCCCTCCTGTTGCTTAGAAAGTCCCCTTCTAAGGATACTTTCCACCTACTTTGTTTTTATTTTGTGTGTATGTAGTTATTTATATGTTCTTTTTCCTATTTCAGTGTGAGCTCTTTCTCATTCAGGCATATCTTTCATTGGGATTGATATGTTAATAAAATGCTACTCAGTTTGAGTATATTAGGAAGTTTTCATTATAGCTAAGAAAATATATAAGAAAAAAGGAGATTTTCACAACAGACCCATTCATGACCACTGAGAAAAAATATTCTGCATTTCATCCTTTTTTCTCTGTATATCTTTCTGAATGCCATGGGCCTCACCATTGCTACAGATACTATCATGGCATAATAAAGGAATCAGACTTAGAATACTTTGAAGGGGAATGATGCAGCATCTTCAGAATGGAGAATTTCTTTCTAACTTGCACTTTGGAAAGTCTACAATGTGGTACCTAACATAAAATTGTAAAACTGTGAGCAAAATCTCTGACAAAACAAACGTCAGTGCATTTGTACTTTTCTCACTTTCAGATAAGTGGTGCTCTCCTCAGGACACAAAAGAAAAACTTAGGAAGACAATACACCTGCTACTCATGAAAGAGTGTTTCACACTAAAAATGAGGTGTTTGTTTTCCATGCCAAATCACCAACACTATTGATTCTTGACATTCAAGCACTGAAATACAAAGCCTGGCTTCATTTCTAGGGTCACAATTTTCTATTCCAAAACTCTTAATCCCAGTTTTTATTCCATTATTTAAAGGTATAAGCTACTATAACTGACTGCCTTAGCCTCTGAAGGAAGCCAAGACTTGATGGATTATGGAATAAGTCAGGTTGCAGGGATTGCTGCAAGGTGACAGAGACATTAATTTTATCAGGCTTTTAACACCTTTATTTACTTTGATCCAGTCAGACTTAATTGCTTTCTATTTCCTCACTCATTCCTTGCTGTTCTATTATCTGACCTGACAAATGGCCACTAGGCCTGGTATAGGCCCGTTTCACTATCTGACAAAATGTGTCATTTTCATACTTCCAAGCACAGGTACAAGCACTGCTCCTTAGTGGGGTTTTCTTTGATTAAGTGTTCGCAATTTTTGCACTTGAGAGAATCTATCATTCCTTCCTCTTTCCTTTTCTATTTTTTTATTTTTGGACTGGATTTGTTATTTAATTGATGTAGGAAATTTGCTAAGGATAAATGCCTCTTTACCAATGTAGACCATCAACTACTCTATAATTTACAGGTGTAGAGAACTGTCTGAAGCAATGAGAGGTTAAATGACTTCTCCAGGGTCAGAGTATTTGTCAGAGGCAGGACTTGAACCCAGGTCTTCCTGAGTTTGAGGACAACTTTCTAGCCACTCTGGCCATAAACAAAATAAATGTACTGGGTGACATATACTTATTGTTAATAAAGTGATAGAAGGCAATTTTGAGAATTTCTTAGGGTTCTTTTCAATAACTGGTGACATGCTGAAATAGTGATTTTTCAATGAGAGGCAAAGGGACATAAGACTCTATTCTTTGATTTCTAATCAACAAATAAGTTTCATTTTCTAGTGTGACAACTATAGGTGTTGAAAAATGAAGATGTTTGGTGTTGGGTAGATTTTCAGGATTTGAATCAGCATGTAAACTCTTTGATGTACTGATGGAGATATCAACCCTGTGAACCTAGTAATGTGGATTCTAGATCATGTAATCTAAGAAGAGAGTAATGGGTGTGTATGAAGACCAAAATATAAAGGGCATCAGAGATTGTACCTAAAAAGTGAGTGGAATTTGGAAATGTAACACATGCATGATTACATCAGCATGCCAGTACCCCAATCTGCATGCACACACACATACATGTGTGAACACACTCACTGACTCACCCACTCACTTGCACCCTGTTGTCTTTTACACTGAAAGTCAGATCCATTTCACCATATAACAGTTCAGTGAATTGATAGAGATATCCCTTTCTCAGCGACCTAAATTAAAGACAAAAATAATATCCCTATGCACGTTGTCCTTAAAGGGGACTCTGTGAACTCTGTGAACATTTGTTATACTCTAGTTCTCAGAGGAAAGAGATACCAGTCTTTTGTAAGGCCCACAATTCTAGACTTTCCATTAATAGATCTACTGCTCCTACTTGACTGTCACACTACAGGTATTGCCTTGCTGTTTCATACAGCACATAGCTTTGGGGGTATTGAATATTTACACAGGAGAATTTTGTCTGGTTTATTCCCTCAGGGTTTCTGCTTTTTGGATGTATCTTATGCTTCCACTTTAGAGGAGAATTCCCATTTTTCCTTTTTCTACATTTCTTTCTCATCCTGATATTTAGGAGAGATGGATCTATTTACGGATTTTTGCTTTTGAAATGCTTATGTTAGATATTCTTGACAATAGATAATTTGTCCTAATTTGTCTTCTCAAAGAACAAATTTACATTTCTTCAATGACCATTCGATGAAAAGTAGTCCAAAAGGAAATCCTGTCCTCACATTTTCCTATCTTGAATATCCAGTTCTTATATCAACTTTTATGGAAAGAATGGGTTCATATTTTTATACCTCACTCCTCCAGTCAGAAATTCCTTCTTGGTATGGGGTAAGCACCCTCACCAATATATGCCACCTGAAATGATAGAATAATGGAATTTTAAAGTCAGAAAGACCTTAAGAACTCATTTTGTACAAGCTCCTCCTGGTTGCAAGTGCCTTTATTTTTTGCCATATTATCTAGATTCTGCTGGGAAATTTACTGTGACAAGAAATTTGTAAACTTCCCACTTTATTTTTGGTCAACTCTAATTGTTAGAAAGATTTTTCTTTTCCTGCTTAATCTAAAATGGTTCTTCAAAGTCAAATCTGAAACTCCCTGATGCTCTAGGTTCAGTGTGGGGAACATTCATGATTACACAAACACACCATAAGTGCCTTGTTTACAGAAAATCCAACAGGAACTATATATTAAATAGCTATTCATGAGAGGGGAAGAGCCAAGATGGAAACTGGAAAACAGGGACTCACTGAAGCTCTCCACAAATCTCTCCAAACACCTGTAAATAATGGCTCTGAACAAATTCTAGAGCTACAGAACCCACAAAATAAGAGAGGGAAGCATGTCTCCATCCTACGAAGGGTTGGATGGTCACTGGGAAGTGTCTATTGCAGCCTGCTGGGAGAGAAGCACAGCCCAAGGTGGGCAGAGCCAGGATAGACCAGGTGGAGGAGATTGGGTGAGCAGGCCTTGGGGCCAGGGATCACTGAGTTGTAGCAGTTACCAGACTTCTCATCCCACAAATGCTAAAAACCTTGGAGCAGGTCTGTGGGAAAACTACTGAATCTGGGTGAGAAGTGTGTACTCTAGCCCCAGCACATGGCGTGGTAGAGGTGGCACTGAGGCAGCAGCTCGAAGCTCAGGCAGCTGCTTCCAGAGCTCCAGCCATGGCTGCTTGCAGAGTCCCTAGCCCACCTGATGAGAGGAGTCAAGTGGTGGATCAGAGCAGGAGTACTGGGAACGCTTTGCTGGTGCAGAGGCAGGGTTCTCTTGCATTGCCCTGCTTGGACCTGGGTCACTGTCCCGGTTGCCAGTTCCTTGGGGAGGAGGAGCACTGGTTTGGCAGGGCTTGTGGTGGCTTAGAAGTAGCTCTGAAAACAGCAGTGCAAGGCCCCTGAAGTTTGGGACAAAGCATTCTCTACTGTAAAGGCAGGAAAAACCTGACCAAAAGCTCAAGGGTCAAGTAGTTGGCTGGGAACATGAGCAGCAGGCAGTGTAAAAGCATTCAACCTCAGACTACAGAATCATTTTTTTTCTGACAAAGAAGGTCAAAACATACCACCAGAAGAAGTCAACAACATCCAACAGCCTACATCAAAAACCTCAAAGCAAAAAGATGAAGTGGTTTCAGGCCATGGAAGACCTCAAAAAGGATTTGGAAAATCAAGTAAGAGATGTAGATTAAAAATTGGGGAGAGAAATGAGAGAGATGAAAGAAAACCATGAAAAACAAGTCAATGGCTAGCTAAAGAAGACCCACAAAATTCTAAAGAAAATAGCACCTTAAAAATAGACTAACCCAAATGGCAAAAGAGCTCCAAAAAGCCAATGAGGAGAAAAATGCCTTCTAAGACAGAATTAGACAAATGGAAAAGGAGTTCCGAAATACCACTGATGAAAATACTACCTTAAAAATTAGAATGGAGATAGAATCCTGGCCAAGATGGCATCTGGAAAGCAAGGACCTGGATGAACCCCCACCCAGGTCCCTCCAAACACTTATAAAAATGGTTCTGAACAAATTCTAGAACTGCAGAACCAACAAAATAGCAGAGGGAAGCAAGACAGCCTGGATGGTCACTGGTTAAGCTCTATCACACCCAATTGGGAGCCGAGTGAAGCAGAGCCCAACATGGGCTGCACAGACCAACCAAACCAGTAGCTAGGTGGAACAGGCCCAAGCACCCTGAATCAGTGAGCTGTGGCAGTTACCAGATTTCTCAACACACAAACACCAAAAGCAAGAGAAAAGGTTAGTTGGAAAAGCTTCTGGGACAGAGTGAAAGGAGTTCAAGGTTCTGTCTTTCACTGTCTGGAGGTGATGAGGCTACAGAAATACTGCTGCAGTTGCTTCCGACTGCAGGCCCATCTGTTGGGAGGAATTAAGTGGCAGATCTGAGCAGGAGTGCAGAGCCAGCTTAGATTTGAGACCAATCTGGGGAAGGAGTAGCACTATTGTGGTAGAGCATGCTATGTAGCTCTGAAAACAACAGCACAGCCTTTCATGCTTGGGACAAAATACTCTATACTCCACAAGCAGTCATGCCGCAACAAAAAACTCAAGGGCCAAGTAAGTTGTCTGGGAACATGGCCTGGCAGCAAAAACAGACTCAGATTCAGACTCAGACTTTGGAATCTTTCTTTGGTGACAAAGAAGACCAAAACATACAGCCAGAAGAAGTCAACAAAGTCAAAGATCCTACATCAAAAGACTCCAAGAAAAACATGAACTGGTCTCAGGCCATGGAAGAGCTCAAAAAGGATTAAGAAAAGCAAGTTAGAGAAGTAGAAGAAAAACTGGGAAGAGAAATGAGAGTCATGTGAGAAAACCATGAAAAACAAGTCAAGGATTGGCTAAAGGAGACCCAAAAAATACTGAAGAAAACAACACATTAAAAACAGACTAACTCAAATGGCAGAAGTGCTCCAAAAAGCCAATGAGGAAAAGAATGCCTTGAAAAGCTGAATTAACCAAATGGAAAAGGAGGTCCAAAACACCATTGAAGAAAATACTACCTGAAAAATTAGATTGAAGCAAGTGGAAGCTAGTGATTTTATGAGAAATCAAGATATTATAAAATAGAACCAAAGGAATGAAAAAATGGAAGAGAATGTGAAATATCTCAGTGGAAAAACCACTGACCTAGAAAATAGATCCAGGAGAGATAATTGAAAAAATTATTGGACTACCTCAAAGCCATGATGGAAAAAAAGAGCCTAGATATCATCTTTCAAGAAATTATCAAGGAGAAGTGCCCTGATATTCTAGAGCCACAGGGCAAAATAAAAATTGAAAGAATCCACCAATCACCTCCTCAAAAAGATCACAAAAAGAAAACTCCTAGGAATATTGTTGCCAAATTCCAGAGCTCCCAGATCAAGGAGAAAATATTGCAAGCAGCCAGAAAGAAACAATGTGAGTATTGTGGAAACACAATCAGGATAATACAAGATCTAGCAGCTTCTACATTAAGGGATTGAAGGGCTTTGAAGGTCAATGGAGCTAAGATTAAAACCAAGAATCACCTACCCAGCAAAACTGAGTATCATGCTCCAAGGCAAAATATGGATTTTCAATAAAATAGGGGACTTTCAAGCTTTCTCAGTGAAAGGATCAGAGCTGAATAGAAAATTTGACTTTCAAACATAAGAATCAAGAGAAGCATGAAAAGATAGTCAAGAAAGAGAAATCATAAGGGACTTACTAAATTTGAACTGTTTTGTTTACATTCCTGCATGGAAAATGATGTGTATGATTCATGAGACCTCAGTATTAGGGTAGCTGAAGGGAATATACATATACATACATATGTATGTATCTATATCTATATCTATATATCTATATATATATATATATATATATATATATATGTGTGTGTATATATATGTGTATATATATATATATATATATATATATATATATATATATGTATACACACACACAGAGGGCTCATAGTGAGTTGAATATGAAGGGATGATATCTAAAAAAATTAAATCAAACTAAGGGATGAGAGAAGAATATATTGAGAGAGCAAGAAAGGGAGAGACAGAATGGTGTAAATTATCTGAAATAAAAGTGGCAAGAAAACGCAGTTCTGTAGGAAGGGAAGAGGGGGCAGGTGAGGGGGAACAAGTGAATCTTGCTCTCATCGGATCTGACCAGAAAAAGGAATAACATACATACTCCATTGCATATCTTTCCCCACTGGAAAGAAAGAGGCAGGAGTTAAAAGGGGGGACAATAGAAGGGAGGGCAAATAGGGGGAGGAAGTAATCAAAAACAAACACTTTTGAAAAGGGACAGGGTCAAGGGAGAGAATTGAATAAAGGTGGATAGGATAGGAAGCAGCAAAAAATAGTTAGTCTTTCACAACATGAGTATTGTGGAAGGGTTCTACAAAATGATATGCATGTGGCCTGTGTGGAATTGCTTGCCTTCTTAGGGAGGGTATGTGTGGAGGGAAGAGAGGGAGAGAATTTGGAACTCAAAGCTTTAAAAACAAATGTTCAAAAAAAGGTTTTGCATGCAACTAGGAAATAAGATACACCGGCAATGGGGCATAGAAATTTATCTTGCCCTACAAGAAAGTAAGGGACGAGGGCATGGGAGGGGAGTGGGATGACAGAAGGGAGGGCTGACTGGGGAATGGGGCAACCAGAATATATGCAATCTTGGAGTGGTCAGGAGGGTAGAAATGGGGAGAAAATTTTTAATTGAAACTCTTGTGAAAATCAATGCTGAAAACTAAAAATAATATATAAATAAATGCTTTTTAAAAAATTAGAATGGAGCAAGTGGAAGCTACTGACTTTATAAGAACTCAAAAATTATAAAACAGAAACAAAATAATGAAAAAAAGGAAGACAATATGAAAGATCTCATTGGAAATACCACTGACCTGGACAATAGATCCTGGAGAGATAATTTAAAAATTATTCAGCTACCTGAAAGCCATGATCAAAAAAGAGCATAGACATAATTTTTCAAGAAATTATCAAGGAAAACTGCCCTGATGTTCTAAAATAGAAACTGAAAGAATCCACTGATCCCCTCTTTAAAAAGATCCTTAAAAGAAAACTCCAAGGAATATTGTAGTCAAATTCCAGAGTTTCCAGGTCAAGGAGAAAATACTGCAAGCAGCCAGAAAGAAACAATTTGAGTATTATGGAAACACAATCAGGATACCCAAGACCTAGCAGCTTCTACATTAAGGGATCAAAGGGTTTGGAATATGATATTCTGGAGGTCAAAGGATCTGGAATTAAAACCAAGAATCACCTACCCAACAAGACTTTGTATAATACTCCAGAGAAAAACATAGATTTTCAATAAAATAAAGGATTTTCAAGCTTTCACTGTGAAAAGACTAGAGCTGAATACATAATCTGACTTTCAAATAGAAGAATCATGAGAAGCATGAAAAGGTAAACAAGAAAGAGAAATTATAAGGGACTTAGTAAGGTTGAGCTAGTTTGTTTACATCCCTCCTTGGAAAGATGATATTTGTATTCATGAAACATTTCTCAGTATTGGGGTAGTTAAAGGGACTATATATATATATACACAGACAGAGGGCACAGGGTGAATTGAATATGAAGGGATAACTAAAAAAGATAAAATCAAATTAAGGGATGAAAGAGGAATATTTTGGGAGAAGGAGAAAGGGAGAGATAGAATGGGGTAAATTATCTCACATAAAAGTGGCAAGAAAAAAACAGCTATTCACTTAAATTTGATGACTATTGAAACAAATAGGAAAGAAAAATTAAGTATCAGAATTAGTTAGTCTCTTCCCCCCCCATATAGAAATGGGGTACAATCTACCATATTTCTCATGCTGGTGGGAGAGCAAATACTCCCTGAGAAACTCTGTCTTTGGGTTGTATCACAGTTGGAATATCTCTCATGTTTCCATTTTCTAGAAACTGTTCCTCACTGCTGTTCCACCCGCTTCCAGATCATATTCTTCCTTTATGTTGTAAAAACTGTTCTTGGAATGATTTATGAGTTATTACTGCCATCTGTAGGAACAACCAAGTCTTACTATTATATTTTTCCCCTCAAAATCATAGCAATTTTTCTTTTATGAATGTGCCCTGGGCCAACATGTATGGGAACTAACCAACATATTTTCAACTCTTTATAAAATCAGGCCTACAACTATACCTGGACCACAGAGAAATAAATAATAGACTTATCTAGATAGAACTAAATAATATAAAGCTATTCTGCTCTTTGTATGACAACCATTCAAATGTTGAAAGGCATTAATTATGTATCCCAACCTTCTCCCTAAAGAATAAATATTTGAGATTCCTTCAGTTCTTCTTCATGAGAAATTGGTTTTGGACCTTTTTTTTTTTAATAATCCTGATCAAGTTCTATATATACTTTGTTCATCCTTGTATGGATAGTCAGTGACTCTCTTATGCTGAACAAGGAGCAGGGAAGGATATAAAATGTAGAGATTTAGCTTGGCCCTTGATTATCCAATGTATATTTTTATCTCAGTGCCTAGGATTTGTACCTCTTGCTTAGTCATTCTAAAACCAAATCCTGATTCTCTCCCCATGTCAACTGTACTTGTGTCCTTATATTTTTTTTCTAGACTCTTTCCTTGGGCTATTGAATCTTCATGCCTGCTCATCCAGATGCTTAACTACTTTCTCATGCTAGACCATGCCACATGCTGAGCATAGCCTACACCCAGCATTCCTGTCTGTGTACTCTGGCTCTCACTGGATGATAGCCTGATATGTTAGATATGTTGAACTCCCGAGTCCACTGGTGAATACTGTCAACACTAAAAATTGAGAAGGACAAATGAAACTGAACAGAAATGAATATTCCCTGGCCTGTTTCTCAGTCAGGGTAAAAGAGGAAGGAGTAAGAGGGAATGTATCATGCTTCTGGTTTAGTTCATTATACCTATACTTTGAGGGAACTGTGATCTTTATCATTTGGACACAGCAAGAGAATGGCCATCTCAATCTTGAAAGTTCTAAAGATGCAGCATGTTCCACAGTCCTCAAAAAAGGATACTCTAAACCAAATTTTAGGGGAAAGACAGAACAATAAGAGTGCCTCCATGTTAGATTATCTGGGTATGTACAGAATACAGAGTAAGTCCTCTTCCATCTGGATTTCCACATATCATTTCTGGTGTGTAAACTGAAACACTGTACCATGCTTATTTTCACAAATTAGGTCTATATTCCACTCTCTATATTCTGTGTATTTGTGATGTTCACATTTCTTTCTCTAGTTTATTTGATTTTTCCCTGATGATTATAATCCAACATTTCAATACCTCTCAAATATCACCAGTCTAATCTTATGTCATTTCAAAAATCATAAAAGAGAATCTCGCAGTCAAAATAATTATCAGAAACCATCTAGACCAATATACATTTGAATAAAATAGCATTATTTTTAAAATTGGCCCAATAGTGGCCATCTTCTTTCTCCTTAAATTCTTCACCTGAAAAGAAAACTAATGTGGTGAGAAAAGAGCTGAACAAAATATTGGTATGATCCTCCATATGATATCAGGTTAATTCTTGATTGTCACCTCTTCCTCCTCTATATGTTCACTAATCTCTAATAATACACTTGAGAAGTTTTTTCTCTAGGAATAAAAGTATCAAAGTCAAGTTTATGGTCTATGTTTTTCAGATTCTATTATCTTAATTTTCTTGAAAATTGAGACATTTGTCCCCATCCAGTCCTCTGGTATCTCTCCCTGTGTCTATGGTCTTAAAAATATCAAACAGAAAAGCAAACAATTGAACAAAGTCTAACATTTGGCATTTCTTTTAACACCTGGTTGTACTTCAGTTAGTACAGGTGTTTGAACTCAATAAAATGTAGGTGTTCCCCTGACTGAATTACTTATCTTGGACATTCATTCTCTCTTAACCACTTTTTCCTCTTCCCTTCTCTGTTGAACAGTCCTTTCTTTTAAGAAATAGATAGATAAATAGATAGATAGATAGATAGATAGTCAGACAGATAGACAGATATAACTTAGAAGCTTTGCTTTGAGTTTCTCATCAGCTATTAACCCATTTATTTTGAACAATGGTCCTATTGCTTCTTTTTTCCTCTTCATTTTATGCAATACATATTTTTAAATGATCTCCTTAGTTGTCTTTTTTCTTTGACAACCATAGTTTACTTAGAGTTTTAGCATTCCTGTCACTTTTTCTTAGTTTCTCTTGCTTTTATCTTTTGTATTTATCTTTTAAAAATCTAAGTCATTTGTAAGTTTCCTACACATTCACATCTGTCTCTTCAGAGGATTCTTTTTATTCTCCTCATAAAATCCCTTTGAGTCTTCAAAATTCCATGTTTGAGACCTTTGATATATCCTGAAATTTTCCTTATAGAATTTCAGTTTACATGAGTCTGTCCATAGTCCTTCTGAACCCTTTTTACACTGTTATCCACAAACTAAGATATTAAATTAAGAGCCAAGTCCACAAGACTTTGAAAGATTAAACTTTGGAGATTTCCTTTAATCCTTCATCTTACATTTTCCTTATATGCAATCATCAGGTGTTTTAGATTGTTTTCTTGATATTATTTCATAAATATATCCATATATTGCAACTAGGTGGAAGAATGAATAGAACACTGGACTTGGAGTTGGAAAGACTTGAGTTGAAATTTTGCCTCAGACTATGAGCTTGTACAAGGTATTTAACCTCATTCTACATTGGCTTTTTTATCTATAAACTGGGGATAACAATAGCACCTACCTCACAAGATTTTTCAAAGAGCACTACAAACTTTCAAGTGTTATATAAATGCTAGCTTGTCAAACACTGATTTCAATCAACTAGGTATAAAAATTAACAACGATTGGTTATTATGTATTATCAAAACAAATAATGATCATGGTGGTAATGACACAGGCATTATTGTGGTGGTGATAAGAGTAGTAGATCCTTACTCTATATTTCTGGTAGTATGTTAATAGTCTCTTAACTAACTTCTCTTATTCCACGTAAATCCTCCCTAAGATATTATATATAGTGGTGAATAATGAATATTCATAAAGTACTATTTTTCATATATTGATTTCCTAATTAGTCAGTCACCTTAGCAACTCCTATTGCCTACAAAATAAAAGGAGAAATTCCTCAGACTGGATTTTAAGGACCTCAGATACTCATCTCCTGATTGTTTTCTCTAACCTAGATAGAATGATGATATGCTAAGGTAAAATATGGACAAGATTATACCACAGGACTTTGTTCCTTGGTTGTTAACACAAACGAAGACAAAGTACAATTGGAAACAACATTCTTGAGAAGGTAATTGTTTCCCAGTGGTTGTCCATTTTACTTCCACAGAATTCCTTATGTTTGGCTCCACTACTCTACCCATAGGGCCAGCCCTCTAACTGGTCTTTCTCACTCCAGGCTGTTCTCTCTCAATTTAATCCTACACACAGCTGCCAAACTGATATTCCTGAACACAGGCTTGAACATACCAATCTCTTACTCAAGAAATTCCAAGGATTCCCTATTGACTCTAGGATAAAACACAAACTCCTCTGTTTGGGATTTTAAGCCCTGAAATATTTGGCTTTAGTTTAACTTTCTAAGCTCATATCATAGATTACTATCCTCATACTCTATCTCCTAATCAAATTTGGCCTAAATTAACATTCCATCTCCTATCTTCATGTTTGAAAAAGAACTATCCTCCCTAC
Source organism: Trichosurus vulpecula (assembly GCF_011100635.1). Taxonomy (NCBI): domain Eukaryota; kingdom Metazoa; phylum Chordata; class Mammalia; order Diprotodontia; family Phalangeridae; genus Trichosurus; species Trichosurus vulpecula. The sequence goes on along the minus strand of NC_050573.1, from coordinate 262,478,283 downwards.
CTTCAAAGCACTCCTTCACTGGGTAGAACCTCTAGATTCCTTCAAAGTTCATCTCATATGTTACCATGCAGAGGAAGCCAAAACTGATTTCAGTAATTTCTAGTGCCCTTCCTTCACTCTGGAAAGTACTTTGTGTTCACATTGTGTATGCTTTATGTAGCACTTTTTGTTTCATTTGGTCTTTCCCTCATCAAATATATGCTCCTTCAGGGCAGAGACTATTTTTTTTTGTCTTTGTATGTCCACCTCCCATTGCAGTAGTAAATGCCTGTTGAATGAACTATTCCTTAATCTCTCATATTCATAAACCATCTTCTAAAACTTATCTGACCAACGCACTGTTTCAGCCTCATCACCATTATTCACACTTTTGCTATCTGAAATAGTCTTTATAAGTATTCTTTCTTCAAGAAGTGTTTCAACAATCTGGCTAGCAGCTACTGTGGGGGGTGTAAACCCAACAACCAGCTCACAGAATGCTGGAAACCCAGGTTCTTTTGATCTGCTTTACAAAGGAAAGCAATGTTAAGGGGTTAACAATCTCAATTTAATCCAGCATACAAATATCATTCACTCAGTTCAGGAGAAAAAGCCAGCACCCTGAACTTCAGAGCAAATAGAATCAAATTCAAACAAACCTAGTACAATTCATAATTACCAAGAAAACCATCAACATCTGAGTTCAGCCAGAAGGTCCATACAGTGGCTGCCCAGAGTCTCATGCCTCCAGGAGTGAGAGCCTTAAGCAAATAGCTCTATTCTCCCTTTTTATAAAGTTTCAGACATCATCAAACGACATCTGAGCGACCAGAACTTAGGCTCATATGATTGGCTCTGGTGTTAGCACCTCCCTTCATTGGCCCCACCTGGAGCCCCACTTTAGTTACCAATTCACACCCACATAGGCTTATCGCCTAATAGATAGGGGTTTGGGCCTGGAGCTTAGCACCTTGTAAGACTCAATCAAAGATACTGAATTAATCAAAGGAAACAAAGGCCAAACTCTTCAAGGATCCCCAATACAAGAGGTAAGTTGGGGCTCTCCTTTAAAATATTTTTCATGAATCCTTCATTTCCAGGAGATTTCTCTCTTTTCAGAATGCACGTTATACTCACCCTTTGAGCAGTTAGTATATATTAATTTATATTGTGTTTTAATATCTATGATATATCTCCTCTTTAGCTTATAAGTTCTATGGGGAATTAATTTTGTCTTACAAAATTATAGACTCAGTACAGGAATAGACAAAGTATTTATGAGCAGGAATTTCCTTAAAGACATAGATATTGATTAATCCATGACTTAATAAGTAAGATGGAGGGAATTGCCTGAAGCATATAGGAGGTTAAGTATTACGTTGAGTGAGATTCACACAGCAAGAAAATGTTCAGAGGAAAATTTGAACTCACTATTTTTGAATTTAATGAAGCCTGGCCCTCTTCATTTTGCCATATTGACTCTCCTATGTTCTCAGGAAACAATGGTACTTATTTCAATTTCATCACATATTAAAATGAGTGTACAAATCAAACATCAGCAATGACAAAACTTTAAGGATCCCCTCTGGATTGGTCTATGGGGCAACTAGATGGCACAGTGGATAAAGCACGGAACCTGGAGTCAGGAAGGCCTGAGTTCCAATCTGGCCCCAGATACTTAATAACAGTGTGCCTCTTGGCAAGTCATTTAACCCTGTTTTGCCTCAGTTTCCTTATCTGCAAAATGAGCTGGAAAAGGAAATGACAAACTATTCCAGTATCTTTGCCAAGAAAATCCCAGATGAGGTGATGAAGAGTCAGATATGACTAGCACATGACTCAACAACAAGAACGGCAAATGTATAAGTCACTCTGATAGGCACTGCGGATAAAAAGACAGAAAATAACAACATAGATTGTTCTGAAGAAGTCTAAGATCTGATAAGTAGCAAAAATAAAAGGAACAGTGTAGTAAGTACAAAAGAGAGGTCTTGGCTAAACTTATGAGAAATTTGAGGAAAGATAACCTATAGCTAGGGTTAACAAGAAAGCTTTGTGGAAGTGGTGCCAACATCAATTCATGCCCATTTTCAAAAAAATTCTGACAGAAAACCACTCTTCTTTCTGTCTCCTATTAATATTTTATATTTTCTCTACAATAAAATAAATTCCTTCAGGGCAAGGATTGCAGTACTTTCTTTCATTTGTATCCTTAGAGTTTCACATTGAATTGGTCTTAAAGAAAGGAAGAGATTTTAAGAAACAGACATACAGAGATTCACTGGTAAATGCTGTGGAGAAATGAGTCCAGTATCCTACAGGATTAGAGCCAAGTTCAGGAGATAGGAGATGTCATAGGTTGGTCAATACTCCAGTTTTCATAGAGTATATGAGGGAGAGTGGTATGACATATGAATTGCCCCATATATTTTGAACCTTCAATACTAGGATCAGAAACTGATATGTTGCTCAATAACTTTTGAAATATGATTTTTGTAAGAGTAATAGTGATCTATTTTATTTCTCAGCATCATTAGTGACAATGATGGCAGTATTTATTTTATACTCCTCTTCCTATTGGATGCAGAGTAGTATCATCATTACCAGAAATGAGTAGTGAAGACATAACAGACATGGTTTAGGTCTTTGAGCAGTTTATCCCATAGAAAAAATGATGGGTTCAAGGAGGAATTCTGGGAGCAAAGAGAGTGGAGTAAGTAGTAAATCATGGTAACTCTTTCATATTCACCTCCAAACAATAATAAAATAGTGCCCCAGAACAAATCCTGGAATAGCAAAAACAGCAAAAAGGTGGGGTGAAACACTTTTTTAGTCCAAGAAATTTGGAAGATTGACAAGAAAGGTCAGTCTCACTCTGTTAAAAAGGGAAAGCAATCTGGGACAGGTAGCATCCCAGCAAGCCAGAAGCAAGCCCTACTTCAACAAACCAACAATGGAATCTGAGACCTAGTGATGTGGAGCAGGCAAATGCCAACACTAGAAACCCCAATGTGCCTCAGCATAACCAAGGGACTGGGCAGAGTCCAGCTCTGAGAACCTTTATGTGCTTTGGCCTAGCCCCAGACAAATACTCCACCTCCAGAGGCCATGCTTCATTATAGGCACAGGCAAACAGCATATCCCAGGGGCCAGCACATCAATTGCTTCAGTATAGCCACAGGGAAAAACAAAACATCCCACTGGCCTCAGCACATGCCAGACACCATGACTAGGATGCAAACGCAGCACCAGTTAAGCTGCTGGACCCAAACAGCTTTCAGTAGTGCCTGCCACTCACTATACAACCCCTTCAATGCAGCATCTAACATGAGGGTCCCCAATAGGCCTCAGGGCAACATCTGTGCAACACCAGGTAAAAAGTCAGGGCCTGAAGCCCCTGGCCCAAGAAGCCTGAGACAGTGCCCTTTCCACCCCAGGAACAGGGCTCATATTTAAAATAAAGGAAAATGACCACAAAAGAGCAAACAAACAACAACAAAAGAATCTGAGCATAGAAAGTTATGGTGACAGGGAAGATCAAGACACAAACACAGAAGAGAACAACAATATCAAAACACCTGTGGACAAAACGTCAAAGAAAGGTTGGAAATGGTCTTAAGTCCAGAAAAAAAAACACATGGAAGAGCTCAAAAAGAAACTTAAAATCATATAAGAGAGATAGAAGAAAAATTGGGAAAAAGAATGAGAGTTATGCAACAGAATTATGAAACTACGAAAAAAAGAGTGTCAACAGCTTAGAAAAAGAAAACAATGACTTAAAAAGTAGAATTGGCCAAATGGAAAAGGAGGTCCAAAAGCTCACTGAAGAAAATAATTCCTTAAAAATTAGAGTGGAGCAAATGGAAACTAATGACTTTATGAGAAATCAAGAAATTATAAAACCAAAAGAATGAAAAAATAGAAAACAATGTGAAATATCTCTTTGGAAAAACAAGTGGCCTTAAAAATAGATTGAGGAGAGAGAATTTTTAAAAAAAAAGTTGGACTACCTGAAATCCACAATCAAAAAAAGAGCCTGGACATCATCTTTCAAGAACTTATTGAAGAAAACTGACCTGATATTCTAGAAACAGAGGTAAAATAGAGATTGAAAGAATCCACCAATCAGCTCCTTAAAAGGATCCCAAATAGAAAACCCCTAGGAATATTGTAGCCAAATTCCAGAGTTCCCAAGTTGTAGCAAAAAACACCCTAGCATACCCAGGATTGCCTGCTATCACAGGTTCTTTAATCTGCCTCTCCAGGAAAAACTGCTCAAAAGGGGTTAACAATCTGACTTTTAATTATATCCACTAGTTCAGGGGAAGGGTCAGCACCTTGAACGTCAGAGAAAATACAAACAGAGAAAATACAGAGAAAGTATGAGCAGAGAAATTAGCAAAAAGACCAATATACAGGGCTCTTAACTGCGAAAGTTAAAGCAATATTACTATATACTTTACATACATCACTGGATCACAACAGCCTTTACATCTCAACAACTGGGGAGCTCTGAACATATGGCTACTCAGACTCTTGATCAGAGAATCAAAAGATCGTTTTCACAAGTGAACCCCAAAGCAAAATACCAACCCATAGTATATATACATTTTAACTAATAGGCTCAAAGCCAGAAGGCATCACAACCCTCTTGTGACTCAGTGCCTCATTAGCTTTAGTACCAAAAGGTGTGAAACTCTTCCTACAAGAAAGCCTCTTCCTAAGCAAGATCTTCCTTAGGCAAGTCCTTTCCCCAGTGGGCTCCAGCTGAGGCCTATAAATTGGTGGGGAAGATAATTTTATTACATTAACATTACATAGGTCAAGGAGAAAATATTACAAGCAGCCAGAAACAATTCAAGTATTGTGGAAACACAATCTGGATAATACAAATTTAGCAGCTTCTACAATAAGGGATCAGAGAGTTTGGGATATGATATTCTGCAGGTCCAAGGAGCTAGGATTAAAACCAAGAATCACCTACCCAGAAAAACTGAGTATAATGCATCAGGGGAAAAAATGAATATTCATTGAGATAAAGGACTTTTAAATATTCTTGATGAAAAGAACAGAGATGAATAGAAAACTTGCCTTTCAAATACAGGAATCCAGAGAAGCAGGAAAAAGTAAATAGGAAAGAGAAATCATAAGGGATTTATTAAATTTGAACTGTTTACATTCCTACATAGAAAGACATATGTGTGTGTGTATGTATGTGTGTGTATATGTATGTATGTATATATGTATGTATATATCTGTGTATGTGTATAAATGTATGTCTTTATATACAATACATATATTTTATACATGTATATTTATACTATTATATTTATATATTTAAAATACATAATATATGTGCATATAAATATGTTATATAAAGCATATATATCAATATATGCATGTATGTGTAGATAGACAGACAGAGGGCACAGGGTGACTTGAATATGAAGGGATGATATCTAAAAAATAAAATTAATGAGTAAGAGAGGAATCTACTGGAGAGGGAGAAAGGGAGAGGTAGAATGTAGTAAATCATCTCACATGAAATAGGCAAGAAAGAGCTTTTACAATGGAGGGGAAGAAGGGGGAGGTGAAAGAGTATAAATGAGCCTTATTCTCATCAGATTTGGCTTAAGGAGGGAATAATGTACACACTCAATTGGATATGAAAATCTATGTTACCCTACAGGAAAGTAGGGGGAAGGTGATATGAGAGAAGGGATTATAGAAGGAACAGCAGATTGGGGGAGGGGGTAATCAGAAACAAACCCTTTTGAAGAGGGACAGGTCAAAGGAGAGGATAGAATAAAGGGAGGGCAGGATACTATGTAGGGAAATATAGTTAGTCTTTCATATGACTCTTATGGAATTGTTTTGCATGACTATACATGTATGAACCATATCAAATTGCTTGACTTCTCAATGAGAGTGGTTGGGGAGGGAGGAAGGGAGAGAATGTGGAACACAAAGTTTCCAAAACAAATTTTAAAAATGATTTTTGCATTCAACCAGGAAGTAAGATATACAGGCAATGGAGTATAGAAATCTATCTTGGCCTACAGTAAAATAGAAGGGAAGGGGTGTTTGGTTAAACCAAGTTAGTTTCAGATTCGGATTTGCACAGGCAATAAAGCACACTCCTGACAGAACATAGTTTTTATTGAAAGACAGGGGAAATACTCTAACACACACAGTTAACACAACAAAGACAGAGACACAAACAACATAGATTCATCACCTCCCTGAGGAACTCCAGCACTTGATCCTCTCAAAGCTGAGGACATCCCAGTTTACACAGCTCAGCTCGATCAAGGCCCCAGAAAGGAAGGTGGTCCCAGGTGAAGCATCCTCCCCTTGGGTGACATCTCATGCGCTTGTTCCATGTGGAGACTTTTATATCTCCTGAACAAGGAAGGCTTACTGCTAACTGTCCCAGATGTTCCCCACCAGAGAGGGTAGCCACTCCCCTCAGGAGGGGAAGATCTTGTCAATCACTTCGTTTTTGAGATCTGGCTAGGTCCTCAAGGAGCAGTTTCAGAATTTCCTGTCCTTTGTGCAAGACCTATCTGTCTCCTAGGGGAAGTGTATCCACTCTTTTGTTTGGGACTATCAGCCAAAGAGGAATGTCTGAGAGGTTCATTCTTATTTAAGGTTTATCAGTTGGAGAGGAATGTCTGATTCTTTATTCCAAGCCAGAAAGTCCAAAAGGTCTTTAGAAGAAAGAAAGGGGGAAAGGAATGTCTGATATTCCAAACCAGTGAGTCTTGGGTGGGGTGGGGGGGAGGGAGAACCAGGCCTATAGTATTGTATGGAGAGTCCTTTATAATGATTTATCATTCAAGGGGATAAGAGAAGGGGGAGTGATAGAAGGGAAGGCAGATTTGGGGAAGGGGTAATCAGAATGCATGTGGTCTTGGTGTGGGTGGAGGAGAGAGATGGGGAGAAAATTTGGAATTCAAAATCTTGTGGAAGTGAATATTGAAAACTAAAAGTATATTAATAAAGTAAAAAGAAAATAACAAAGGGGATTCAGGTTTATATTGGACAAGATGTCTTCTGAGGCCTTTTCTGAAATGAGGTACTAATTCAGTGTGTTTCTTCATTTGTAAAATGAAAGTATTATTTTATTATCTCCCTACAGATGTGTTGTAAGGAGAACAATTTGTAAAGCACCATATAAAAAAGAGTTATTTCAAACAAAACAAACAAAAAACAACAACCAAAAGATCAGAGGACATGGGACATAATATTCTGGAAGGCAAAAAAGCTAGGACTAAAACCAAGGATTACCTACCTGGCAAAATTATGTATAATACTTCAAGGGGAAAAATGGTCATTCAATGAAATAGAAGGATTTTAAGCTTTCATCAAGAGAAGACCAGCACTGAATGAAAAAAAATAATGATTTCCAAAATCAAGACCCAAGAGAAGCCTCAAAAGGCAAAAGAAAACATAAAGGATTCAATAGAGATGAACTGTTTACATCCCTAGATGAAAAGATAATAATTGTCATCCTTAAAAATTATGCCACTAATGATACAGCTAGAAGGATTATGGGAACCTCAGTGCCGGGGCCATATGTGGTCCTCTAGGTCATCAAGTGTGGCTCTTTGACCTAATAAAAACTTCACAGAATAAATCCCCTTAATAAAAAGATTTGTTCTATAAAACTTGAACTCAGCCACAAGGTCACGCCCAAAGATCATATGTGGCCCCGATGCTGCAGGTTCCCTATTCTGGATTATACAGAGACAGAGAGTATGGGTGTTAGGTGAATTGGAGGGAATGGCATAAAATATTTAAGGGATGAGAGAGAGGAGTACACTTCGTGCCAAAGGGAGAGGTAGAATAGGGCAAATTATTTCATGCAAAGAGGTGCAGACAACCTATTATAGTGAAGGGAAAGATGGGAGTGTGGGTGATGGGCATTTCTTGTACCTTATTCTACTCAATATTGGTTCAAACATAGAATAATATACAAAATCAGCTGAATATAGAAATCTGTTTTACCCTACCAGAAAGTTGGAGGGAAGGAGGTTAAAAACAGGGGGTCACCCAGAAGAGAGGGCAGACTAGGGGAGGAGGGAGAGAATAAAAGGAGAGAGAGGATAAACAGGAGGAAAAATAAGATGGAGAGAAATATATAGTTAGTAATCATAACTGTTAATATGAATGGGATGAATTGTCCCATAAAATGGAAGGAAATTGCAGAGTGGATCTAAAATTAGAATCTTACAATATGTTTATAAGAAATACACTTTTTGCAGAGAGAAGGTAAGGAGCTGGAGCATAATAGCTTACACTTCAGCTGAAGTGAAAAAAAAGCAGAGGTAGCAATCCTGACTTCAGACAAAGCAAAACAAAAATAGATATAATTAAAAAAGGTAAGGAAGGAAACTACATCTTTCTGAATGATACAATAGACAAAGAAGCAATAGCAATACTAAACATATATGAATCACTAGTATAGCATCCAAATTCTTAAAAAAAGAAGTTAAATGAGTTGCAGGTTCATGACCAAACAAGACATGGAGAACATTACAAAATATAAAGTAGGTAGTTTTATTATAGTGAATTAAAAAAAGATTTGCCCAAACAAACCAACGCAACCAAGATCAGAATAAAAGCAGAAAGCTAGGAAGCAATCTTTGCAGCAAGTATCTGTGATAAAGGTGTCATTTCTCAAATAAATAGAAAACTGAATCAAATTCGTGAGAACACAAGCCATTCCCAGATATGAACAGGCAGCTTTCAGGTGAAGAAGTCAAAGCAATTTTAGGCATATGAAGAAGTGCTCTAAATCACTTTTGATTATAGAAATGCAAATTAAAACAACTCTAGGGTACCACCTCACACCTAACAGAATGGCTGATTTGCCAAAAAAAAGGGAAATGATAAATGTTGGGGACAATGTGACATTAATACACTCTTAAGGGAGCTGTGAACTGATACAATCATTCTTAAGATCAATTTGGAGCTATGCTCGAAGGGCAGCCAAACTGTGCATAGCCTTTCATCCAACAACACCACTACCAGGTCTCTATTCCAGAGATTATTAAAAGGGGGAAAGGACCTCCTTGTGCAAATATATTTATAACAGCCAATTTCATGGTGGCAAAATATTGGAAATTGAGGGGATGCCCATCAACTAGGGAATGGCTGAACAAGCTGTGGCATATGAATGTAGTAGAATACTATTGTTTAATCAGAATTGATGAATAGGCAGATTTGAGAAAAAACCTAGAAAGACTTGTGGGAACTTATGCAAAGTAAAATGAGCAGAACTAGGAAAACATTGTACATAGTATCAACAACATTGTGTGATAATCAACTATGAATGACTTAGCTCTTCTCAGCAGCACAATAATATAGACAAGTATGAAGGACTCATGACAGGAAATGCTATCCCTATCCAGATAAAGAAACGATGAACTGAATGAAGATTAAAGCATATTTTTCACTTAATTTATCATTTTTTGCATTTTTTATTTTGATTCGTTTCTTCTTTCACAACTGTTACTAATATAGAAATGTGTTTTATATGATTGCATATGTATAAGCTATATCAAATTGCCTACAATTTTAGGAAGAAAGGAGGGAAGGAATAGAGGCAGGAAAATTTTGGAACTCAAAATCTTGCAAAAATGGATGCCTAAAATTGTCTTGACATGTAGTTGAGAAAAAATAGTATTAATATACAATTTATAAACAATAAACTTAAAAAATAAATACTGATAGCATAAACATACCTATGATAAATTGACCTACAAATATGTAAAAATTAAAGAAAGTGATATACATATGGATTGCTCTATGAAAGAGTTCAGAAATCACAGGGCCATTCCAAAACTTGTAACTTAACCATCCTCCACCCTGTATTCCAAAATTAGTTTTTCACTGATTTATACAGAGCATGATATTAGGTATTACATATGGGGGGCGGAGCCAAGATGGCAGCGGGTAAGCAGGGACTAGAGTGAGCTCCGTACCGAGTCCCTCCAAAAACCTATAAAAATGGCTCTGAACCAATTCTAGAACAGCAGAACCCACAGAACAGTAGAGGGAAGCAGGGCTCCAGCCCAGGACAGCCTGCATGGTCTCTGGGTGAGGTCTATTCCACACGGAGCTGGGAGCTGGGAGCTGGGAATGGAGTGCAGCAGAGCCCAGCCTGAGTGGCATGGAACAACCAAACTTGGAGTTGGGCGGATGGGGCCCCTAGCACCCTGAATATGTGAGCTGCGGCAGTTACCAGACCCCTCGACCCACAAACACCAAAGACTGAGGAGAAGGTTAGTGGGAAAAGCTGCGGGAGTGGAAGGAGTTCGAGGTTGGGCTTCCAGCCCCGGGGGCAGCGGAGGTGGGGCAGCTACAGCTGTTGTTACTTCCGGCTCCAGGCCCACCTGGTGGGAGGAATTAAGTGGCGGATCAGAGCAGGAGTACAACAGCCTGCCAAAGATCTAAGCCCAGTCCGGGTTGGGGGTTGGGGAAGGAGCAGTGCTGGTGTGGCAGAGCTGGCACCTCCCCCCCAAACGTTGAACTTAGAACTCTGTAGTCTACAAGCAGTCATACCCCACTGAAAAACTCAAGGGTCAAGTTAGTAGGTTGGGAATATGGACAGGCAGCGAAAGCACACCCAGATTCAGTCTCAGACTTTGGATTCTCTCTTTGGTGACAAAGAAGACCAAAACATACAGCCTAAAGAAGACAACAAAGTCATAGAACCTACAACAAAAGCCTCCAAGGAAAACATGAACTGGCCCCAGGCCATAGGAGAACTCAAAAAGGAGTTGGAAAAGCAAGTTAGAGAAGTAGAGGAAAAATTGGGAAGAGAAATGAGAAGGATGTGAGAAAACCATGAAAAACAAGTCAATGACTTGCTAAAGGAGACCCCAAAAAATACTGAAGAATACACTGAAGAAAACAACACCTTAAAAAACAGACTAACTCAAATGGCAAAAGAACTCCAAAAAGCCAATGAGGAGAAGAATGCCTTGAAAGGCAGAATTAGCCAAATGGCAAAGGAGGTCCAAAAGACCACTGAAGAAAATACTACTTTAAAAATTAGATTGGAGCAAGTGGAAGCTAGTGACTTTATGAGAAATCAGGATATTATAAAACAGAACCAAAGGAATGAAAAAATGGAAGACAATGTGAAATATCTCCTTGGAAAAACCACTGACCTGGAAAATAGATCCAGGAGAGATAATTTAAAAATTATTGGACTACCTGAAAGCCATGATCAAAAAAAGAGCCTAGATACCATCTTTCAAGAAATTATGAAGGAGAACTGCCCTGATATTCTAGAGCCACAGGGCAAAATAGAAATTGAAAGAATCCATTGATCGCCTCCTCAAATAGATCCCAAAAAGAAATCTCCTAGGAATATTGTTGCCAAATTCCAGAGCTCCCAGATCAAGGAGAAAATACTGCAAGCAGCCAGAAAGAAACAATTTGAGTATTGTGGAAACCCAATCAGAATAACCCAAGATCTGGCAGCTTCTACATTAAGAGATCGAAGGGCTTGGAATGCGATATTCCGGAGGTCAATGGAGCTAGGATTAAAACCTAGAATCACCTACTCAGCAAAACTGAGTATCATGTTCCGAGGCAAAATATGGATTTTCAATAAAATAGAGGACTTTCAAGCTTTCTCAGTGGAAAGAGCAGAACTGAATAGAAAATTTGACTTTCAAACACAAGAATCAAGAGAAGCATGAAAAGGTAATCAAGAAATGGAAATTGCAAGGGACTTACTAAAGTTGAATTGTTTTGTTTACATTCCTACATGGAAAGATGATGTGTATGATTCATGAGACCTCAGTATTAGGGTAGTTGAAGGGAATATGCATATATACATGTTTATATATATGTATATAAGAGAATGTGTATGTATGTATATATCTATGTGTATATGTATGTATGTGTATGTATGTATATATAGATATATATGTGTGTGTGTATATATATATATATATATATATATATATATATATATATATATATATATGTAAAAGAGAGAGAGCAGACACAGGGAGAGTTGAAGATGAAGGGAAGATATCTAAAAGAAATAAAATGAAATTAAGGGATGAGAGAGCAACATACTGAGAGAGGGAGATAGGGAGAGATAGAATGGGGTGGATTATCTCGCATAAAGGTGGCAAGAGGAAGCAGTTCTGTGGGAGGAGGGGAGAGGGCAGGTGAGGCGGGAATGAGTGAACCTTGCTCTCATCGGATTTGACCTGAGGAGGCAATACCATACATACTCAGTTGGGTATGTTACCCCACAGGAAAGCAGAGGGAGGAAGATAAAAAAAAAATAAAAGGGGAGGGATGATGGAGGCGAGGGCAGATGGGGGTGGAGGTAATCAAAACAAACACTTTGGAAGGGGGACAGGGTCAAGGGAGAAAATTCAATAAAGCGGGATGGGTTGGGAGGGAGCAAAATGTAGTTAGCCTTTCACAGCATGAATATTGTGGAAGGGTTATACATAATGATACACATGTGGCCTAGGTTGAATTGCTCCACTTCTTGGGGAGGGTGGGTGGGAAGGGAAGAGGGGATAGAATTTCAAACTCAAAGTTTTAAAAACAGATGTTCAAAAACAAACCAAAAAATGTTTTTGCATGCAACTAAAAAATAAGATACGCAGGCGATGGCGCGTAGAAATTTATCCTGCCCTACAAGAAAGGAAGGGAAAAGGGAATGAGAGGGGAGGGGGGTGATAGAGGGGAGGGCTGACTGGGGAACAGGGCAACCAGAATATATGCCATCTTGGAGTGGGGGGCAGGGTGGAAATGGGGAGAAAATTTGTAATTCAAACTCTTGTGAAAATCAATGCTGAAAACCAAATATGTTAAATAAATAAATAAATGAAATAAAATAAAAATTAAAAAAAGATTCACTCATTGCCCCACACCTGCCCCCTCTTCCCTTCCAATGAACTGCTTTTTCTTGCAACTTTTATATGAGATAATCTACCCCATTCCATCTGTACCTTTCTTCCTCTCTCAATATATTGCTCTCTCATTCCCCACATTGATTTTAAATTTTTAGATATTCTTCACATTTAGATATTCTTCACATTCAACCCACCCTGTGCCCTCTGTCTACACATATATGTATATTCCTTCCAGCTACCCCATACTGAAGTCTCATGAATTACACACCTCATCCTTCCATGCAGGAATGCAAACGAAACAGTTCACGTTAGTATTTCCCTTATGATTTTTCTTTCTTGTCCATCCTTTCATGCATCTCTTGATTCCCATGTTTGAAAGTCAAATTTTCCATTCAGCTCTGGTCTTTTCACCGAGAAAGCTTAAAAGTCCTCTATTTTGTTGAAAATCCATATTTTGCCTTGGAGCATTATACTCAGATTTGCTGGGTGGGGGATTCTTGGTTTTAATGCTAGCTCCATTGACCTCCAGAATATCATATTCCAAGCCCTTCGATCCCTTCATGTAGAACCTGCTAGATCTTGTGTTATCCTGATTGTTTTTCCACATTACTCTGGCTCTAGAATATCAAGGCAATTTTCCTTGGCAATTTCTTGAAAGATGATGTCTAGGCTCTTTTTTTTGATCATGGCTTTGAGGTCATCCAATAAATTTTAAATTATCTCTTCTGGATCTATTTTCCAGGTCAGTGGTTTTTCCAATAAGATATCTCACATAGTCTTGCATTTTTTCATTCCTTTGGTTCTGTTTTATTATATCTTGATTTCTCAGAAAATCACTAGCTTCCACTTTCTCCAATCTAATTTTTTTTCCTCTTTTTTTTTCTTCTTTATTTATTTTTAGTTTACCACACACGGTTCTACATAGTTTTGAGTTCCAGTTTTTCTCCCCTCCCTCCCCCCTCCCTCCCCAAGACGGCATGAAGTCTCATATAACTGTCATGTATAACTTCGCATTGAATTAATTTATGCTCTAGTCAAGTCGTGGAGAAGAATTTTGACCAATGGAATGAATCATGAGAAAGAAGAAACAGAACCAAAAAAAAACCAAACAAAAAAAAAAACCAAAAAAAACCCCAAACACAAAAACAAAAGAGAAGCAGAAAAGGCGAGCATGTAGTGTGCCTCAGTCTGTATTCAAACTTCGCAGTTCTTTCTCTGAATGAAGATAGCATTCTCCATCGTGAATCCCCTGGAGTTGTCCTTGCCCCTTTAGGTTGCTAAGAGAAGCGCAGTGTGTCAGGGTTGGTCCTCACGGAATCCACATATCTGTGGCTGTGCACAACGTTCTCCTGGCTCTGCTCCGCTCACTCAGCATTATGTCGTGTAGGTTTTTCCAGGTTGTTATGAAGTCTGCATCATCCCCATTTCTTATGGCACAATAGCATTCCATCACCTTCATATACCACAGCTTGTTCAGCCATTCCCCAATTGATGGGCATCCCTTTGCTTTCCAATTCTTGGCTACCACAAAGAGAGCTGCTATAAATATTCTTGTACATATGGGTCCTTTTCCCGCTTGCGTGATTTCTTTGGGATACAACCCTAGAAGTGGTATTACTGGGTCAAAGGGTATGAACATTTCTATAGCCCTGTGGGCATAGTTCCACACTGCCCTCCAAAATGGCTGGATCAGCTCGCAACTCCACCAGCAATGCAACAATGTTCCAATTTCCCCACATCCTTTCCAGCATTTATCATTCTCCTGATTTGTTATTTTAGCCAATCTGACAGGAGAGATGTGGTATCTAAGAGTTGTTTTGATTTGCATTTCTCTAATCAGCAGCGATCCAGAGCATTTTTCCATATGCCTGTAGATAGCTTTAATTTCTTCCTCTGAAAACTGCCTGTTCATATCCTTTGACCATTTCTCAATTGGGGAATCCAATCTAATTTTTAAGGCAGTATTTTCTTCAGTGGTCTTTTGGCTGTGTAGAAATAGCTCTGAAAATAACCAAGCAGCCCCTCAAGGTTGGGACAAAATACTCTCTACGCTACAAAAGCTTTTGGACCTCCTTTTCCATTTGGCTAATTCTGCATTTCAAGGCATTCTTCTCCTCATTGGCTTTTTGGAGCTCTTTTGCCATTTGAGTTAGATCTTCCATGGCATGAGAATAGTTCATGTTTTTTCTTGGAGGGTTTTGCTATAGGCTCTTTGACTTTCTTGACTTCCTCTGGCTGTATGTTTTGGTCTTCTTTGTCACCAAAGAAAGATTCCAAAGTCTGAGTCTGAATCTGGTTCCGTTTTTGTTTCCTGTTCATGTTCCCAGCAAGCTCCTGGACCCTTGAGCTTTTGTAGAGTAGAGAGTATTTTGTCCCAAGCTTGAGGGGCTGCTTGGTCATTTTCAGAGCTATTTCTACACAGCAAGCTCTGCCACACCAGTGCTCCTCCTCCCCCAAGAACCGTCAACTCAGACCACGACTCAGATCCAAGTGGGCTCTGCACTCCTGCTCTGATCCGCAGCTTAATTCCTCCCACTAGGTTGGCCTGGGGCCAGAAGCTACTGCAGTTGTAGCTCTAGAAGCAGGCTCAAAGCAGCACCATCTCTGCTTCCCCCAGGGCAGTGGCCTACTTCGAACTCCTTTCACTCTGTCCTAGCAGTTTTTTACCACTAGCCTGCTCTTTTTTCTTTGGCATTTGTGGGTTAGAAGTCTGGTAACTGCCACAGCTCATTGATTCAGGGTGTTAGGGCCTGTTCCACCTGGATGCCACCTCTGGTTGGTCTGGACACAGCCCATGCTGGGCTTTGCTCCACTCCGCTCCCAGGTGCCTGTCATAGACCTTACCCAGCAACCATCCAGGCTGTCTTGGGCTGGAACCATGTTTCCCTTTTCTATTTTGTGGGTTTTGCAGTTCCAGAATTTGTTTAGAGCCATTTTTATATGTGTTTGGAGTGACCTGGGGGAGAGCTTTACTCAAGTCCCTGCTTTGCAGCTGCCATCTTGGCTCTGCCCATCTCTGGTTGTTTTTCAAACAAGATACTCCATTTACTGACTACAACCTTTTTTCCCACTGGCTGTCTTCTATGCTTGAAATTATATTTCTCCTCATCCGTGTCTCAGAAGCTTTCTTCAAGTCTCCATTAAAGACTCACTTTCCTCTAGAAGTCAGGCCTGATCCCAACATCAAAACTTGGAGGTTCTAGGCTTCCTCGTCCCCATCTTCACCCCAGATCCTGCAGGAGGTTCTTAGGGAAAATCTGTTGCAAATGACTATTTTGCAGAGTACCAGCTGTTGTCATTTGTTCTTGAAGCGGACCATGACAACTTGAAGGTGATGCCATGACTTGCAATAGAATTGGATTTAAGTGATGGATGGTTGTGCAAAGTCACCAGCCTCACTTTCTCCTCTAGAGCCATCTGGGCCCAGTGGCAATATATAAATGAGGATGACTGGAGATGGCCCTGGATGCTCTGAGTGACTCTGGACATTTTAAGCTAAGGTCTTTCCCAGGTCTCAGTTCAACTGAGGCAATCTGAGGCATAGAATGACCTCTTTTATCTAGTTAAAAAAAGACAATATGGGAAGGGAAGACCCTCAGGATTTCTGGCCAGAATGGAAACAGTTGCTACTTAGATTCACTCTGAACCAACTCACTCTGAGGGTTAAAACAATGACCAGGTGGGACTTGGGCTGGGACCTATTGTTGCCCAATCAATAAGAGCCAGAGTGATTTGGGTTTGGGACATTGTCACTAACAAAGAAATCTAGCCATAGACCCCAAGATATCTCCTAAGCTTTCAGGTATCAAGATGTACATTCCTTTGGGCAGAGCGCCTACAGGTAAGGGTATTATATACTATGTGGAGCAAGAGAGGAAGGAAAGGAAAGGAGAGGAAAAGAGAGAAGAGGAGAGGGGAGGGTAAAAGGAGGGGGGGAAAGAGAGGGAAAGGGGAAAGGTAAAGAGAAAGGGAAAGGGAAAAGGAAAAGGAAATGGAATCAGAAAGATCTGAATTTTAGTCTGATGTCAGGCACATAGTAGCTCTGTAAACTTGGGCAATCAAATAATCTTTGTCTGCCCCCATTTCCTCAATTGTAAATTAGAGATAATAATTAGAACCTAGTATCCAGGCTTGCTGTGAGGATAAATTAGATAATATTTGTAAAATAATTATTTTTTATTAAGAATTTATAAAGTGCTTGGCACACAGTAAGTTTTAAATGAATGCTTCTTTCCTTCTATCATCAGAACCTTCCTATTCCTTCTTTTCCTTCCTCTTGCTCTCTACCCATCCAGGGCCAGACCTCTACTGGAGTGATATACTGATAAAAACTCAAATTTAGCTTCAGACAATCAATGATGGAGGGTGAGAAAACAAAGCCATAATTAATACAATAGCTAAAATTTACCCAGTGTTAAAGTGTTTTATGGAAAGCTGGGTGGCACAATGGATGGAGTACCATGCCTGCAGTGAAGAAGACTTATCTTTTTTACAATAAAAAACTGGCCTCAGTCACTAGCTGTGTGACTCTAAGAAAGTTGATTAAATCTGTCTCAGTTTCCTCATCTGAAAAAAAAAATGAGCTAGAGGAGGAAATGTCAAACCACTCTTGTATCTTTGTCAAGAAAACCCAAATGGTGTTTCAAAGAGTCAGACATGACTGAAAGCAACTAAACGATGATAAAAGTGTAATACAATTCTTATCTATTTTAGTCTTTATAACAACCCTACCAGTTGGGTGTTATTATTATCCTATTTTCCAAATAAGGAAATTAAGATTAAAAGAGGTAAAGTAATTTGAACCAATTCAAAACTATAGTAAATGCTTGAACTGTAATGAAAACTCAGATCTTCTGGTACTTTATCTAGAATACCAAGATGAATCACTTTTTATAATTACATATGAGAATCAATGTACATGTGAACTTACTTATAGCCCTGAAAAATGGTGAGAGGAGGTTAAGCCTTCAATGAGGTAACCTGAATAGTCCCTCCTTGAAGACGTGTTCCAAGCAGAGTGTAAGCACATCTGCAATTTTGGATATAATGGGATCTCAATCTTAGTTACTAGCATCTATTGTCTTTGAGCTCCTTGCCACTGCTTAATCAGGGTTCAATTGTTATATTTGCCCAGGTAGCTGGAGGTCCCTTCACTCTAAATAAATAATACCGAAAACAAAAGTTTTAGGGCAGAGTCAAGATGGAGGTTGGAAAGCAGGGACTTGTGTGAACCCCACCCCCCAGGTCCCTCCAAAAATCTATAAAATATGGCTCTGAACAAATTCTAGAACTGCAGAACCCACAAAATAGCACAGGGAAGCAGGGCTCCAGCCCAGAGCAGCCTGGATGGTTGCAGATGATAGAAAATTAAAACAGATGACAGCCTTGAAATGACAACCAGTGTATTAAATTTTATTAGAAGGAATATCATATTCAATCATTCTGACAACCCTGTGATATAGAGACCATAGGTAGCATTATCAAAAATTTATTGATGAAGAAACCAAGGCCCGCATCCTTCTCAGCTCCTTTCTTATAACTCCAACTTAAAGTCATCTCCTATATTTAATCAATTAACAAGCAAGTATTAAGCACTTACTCAGTCCTAGTGCCTAGTGCTATGCTCTATTGAGTATTGAGCTCAGCTTCTTATATTCTACTGCTTTCCTGCAGACTCCAATTTATTTCAGTGAAATTTTCCTTTGTCAATCATTTTAATACATAAATTGTCATGTTTTCTTCACTCAGTATTTCATGGCATATATGTGCTATTTCATTGATGTATTATATCAGTATGTGATGTAGGCTCTTCAGTTCCTTATAGCTTGATGTTTTAATAGAGCTTGTCCTGAGCTGCATTATCTTCACTTGCTGTAACCCTGTTTCAGTCCAGAGAAAAGAACACTGACTCTGGCCTTGAGGACCGTTAGTTTGCCTCCTATCTCAGATGCTTATTGTTTCTGTGACTTTGGGCAAATCATTTGACCTTAATCAGCCACATTTTTCTCAACTGAAAATGAGAATATTGGAGTACATGGCTTCTGAAGTCCCTCCTAGCAGTAATTCTATGATTTTATGACTCAATGAAGAAGCCTTTATTATCAATAGGTATCTTTTTTTTTTCCTGACCTCGAGTCCTACTTTTACTAACTCCCCACTAGACATCTCTGTCTTCCTGTGCCATGGGCATCTCTAACTCATTATGTAAAAACAGGATTCATTATTTTTCAACTAAGTCCTTCCATACTCATATCACCTGTGTTTCTGTTGAGTTTATCAACAAATTTAAATCACTCAGTCCACTTGCTTGTTCTAAAAGTGTTTAGTGGGAAGTATTGCCTGCAAAATTAATGGAAACAATAATAGACTATATTATTTGTTCTGTTTAAACTTCATACTGGCACCATACATGGTGTATTTTAAGGAGGTATGTAGAGAATGACTTCCTTTTGAACCCTTTAACTTCCTTCACATTGTGCCACAAACCAGACGTTTTCTGGCCACGACAGGAAGAAGTCATTGATAGTCTAGGACTTCTGGTTCCATGACACAGAGAAATTCAGGCAGTCTTGTCATCAGGGTACTTCGTGAATCACCTTGGTTACAATAGTCTATCTTGTATCAGATAATGCTTCAGTATTTTTATGATGAGTGGAGGGATATTTCTGAAAAGGGTATGATTGGTATCCAACTACTAAAGCAATAGATAGGAAGAGAACTGGATAGCTAGAATGATGGACACTTCTAATCCTTAATGTTGCAAGTATGGAACTACTAAACTATTGAAGGAGAAGGTGCCAATTTCAGAGAAGGAGTAGGGATGATATGAGGTATGCCAGGAAAGGGTGTAGGACATAACTACACCTTTTGCAGCTTATTAGAAAAAGAAAGTCAAGAAGAGAACTAAAGGTTCTTCTTTTCTACAATATGCAGTTTCTCAACTAAGGAGAATCTCTTACTCTTTATTCTACCTGATCAATTATATCCAATCCATTGCAAACTCTAACTAATTTTACAAGTCCCAAATTTTTTCCCATCCATCCCCCTTTTCCCACTAACATAACCAACATTTTTTAGACTAGACTGTTGATCTCCATGCATTCCACCCCTCCCTCTCCAATTAATTCTTCAACAAACCCTGCCAAATTGGTACCACTAAATGATAGGCCTGATCATGCCAAATCTGCAGCTCAAGAAGCTTCACCAGGTCTCTACTGACTGTAGGAAGAAATGCAAGTCCCTCTTCATTTAAAATGCATGTACAATATGCCTCCAAACTGAATTTTAAGGGTAATTACACATCAATTCACCTATAGTTCAAACAAATTTGGCTATGTGATTTTCATCCAATATAATAATCCAGATATCATCTCCAAGTTTTTGGGTCATTTTTTTAAATTACCACATGCTTTCAAATTTAATTTGTATCACCTTGTTTAAATGTACTCCAGATTCTTCCAGCTATTAGTGCCTTCTCAAAATTATTTTCTATTTATTTTGTGTATTCTTATTTGTGCCTCTGTCTACTGTATTAACTATGAACATATTTTACAATAAAATTCATTCTATAAATTCCCAGATCACAGCACAGTGTTGGCAGGTATAATAGTAATAGTCACTTACTTAATATTATAATTTTGTGTTGATAATTAATACTTTATTGAATTGAGAGAACTTTATTGTGTTGTCTTTTAATCATTTCATTAAAACGTTTAAAAATGTAAGTTAGTGGTATATGTAATACCTTTATTATTTTTTTATTTTTTTATTTAAATTTATTTATTTAACATATTTGGTTTTCAGCATTGATTTTCACAACAGTTTGAATTGCAAATTTTCTCCCCATTTCCACCCTCCCCCCCACTCCAAGATGGCATATATTCTGGTTGCCCTGTTCCCCAGTCAGCCCTCCCCTCTCATCCCCTTTTCCCTTCCTTTCTTGTAGGGCAAGATAAATTTCTACGCCCCATCACCTGTGTATCTTATTTTTTAGTTGCATGCAAAAACATTTTTTGGTTTGTTTTTGAACATCTGTTTTTAAAACTTTGAGTTCCAAATTCTATCCCCTCTTCCCTTCCCACCCACCCTCCCCAAGAAGTCGAGCAATTCAACCTAGTCCACATGTGTATCATTATGTATAACCCATCCACAATACTCATGCTGTGAAAGGCTAACTACATTTTGCTCCCTCCCAACCCATCCCGCTTTATTGAATTTTCTCCCTTGACCCTGTCCCCCTTCCAAAGTGTTTGTTTTGATTACCTCCACCCCCATCTGCCCTCGCCTCCATCATCCCCCCTTTTATTTTTTTTTATCTTCCTCCCTCTTCTTTCCTGTGGGGTAAGACACCCAACTGAGTATGTATGGTATTCCCTCCTCAGGCCAAATCCGATGAGAGCAAGGTTCACTCATTCCCGCCTCACCTGCCCTCTCCCCTCCTCCCACAGAACTGCTTCCTCTTGCCACCTTTATGCGAGATAATCCACCCCATTCTATCTCTCCCTATCTCCCTCTCTCAGTATGTTGCTCTCTCATCCCTTAATTTCATTTTATTTCTTTTAGATATCTTCCCTTCATCTTCAACTCACCCTGTGTCTGCTCTCTCTCTTTTACATATATATATATATATATATATATATATATACATACACATATATATCTATATATACATACATACACACACATACATATACACATAGATATATACATACATAAATATTCACATATATATATATATATATATATATATATATATATATATATATATATATATACATAAACATGTATATATGCATATTACCTTCAACTACCCTAATACTGAGGTCTCATGAATCATACAAATCATCTTTCCATGTAGGAATGTAAACAAAACAATTCAACTTTAGTAAGTCCCTTGCAATTTCCGTTTCTTGATTACCTTTTCATGCTTCTCTTGATTCTTGTGTTTGAAAGTCAAATTTTCTATTCAGTTCTGCTCTTTCCACTGAGAAAGCTTGAAAGTCCTCTATTTTATTGAAAATCCATATTTTGCCTCGGAACATGATACTCAGTTTTGCTGGGTAGGTGATTCTAGGTTTTAATCCTAGCTCCATTGACCTCCGGAATATCGCATTCCAAGCCCTTCGATCTCTTAATGTAGAAGCTGCCAGATCTTGGGTTATTCTGATTGGGTTTCCACAATACTCAAATTGTTTCTTTCTGGCTGCTTGCAGTATTTTCTCCTTGATCTGGGAGCTGTGGAATTTAGCGACAATATTCCTAGGAGATTTCTTTTTGGGATCTATTTGAGGAGGCGATCGATGGATTCTTTCAATTTCTATTTTGCCCTGTGGCTCTAGAATATCAGGGCAGTTCTCCTTGATAATTTCTTGAAAGATGATATCTAGGCTCTTTTTTTGATCATGGCTTTCAGGTAGTCCAATAATTTTTAAATTATCTCTTCTGGATCTATTTTCCAGGTCAGTGGTTTTTCCAAGGAGATATTTCACATTGTCTTCCATTTTTTCATTCCTTTGGTTCTGTTTTATAATATCCTGATTTCTCATAAAGTCACTAGCTTCCACTTGCTCCAATCTAATTTTTAAAGTAGTGTTTTCCTCAGTGGTCTTTCGGACCTCCTTTTCCATTTGGCTAACTCTGCCTTTCAAGGCATTCCTCTCCTCCTTGGCTTTTTGGAGCTCTTTTGCCATTTGAGTTAATCGAATTTTTAAGGTGCTGTTTTCTTCAGTGTATTTTTCAGTATTTTTTTGGATCTCCTTTAGCAAGTCATTGACTTGTTTTTCATGGTTTTCTCGCATCCTTCTCATTTCTCTTCCCAATTTTTCCTCTACTTCTCTAACTTGCTTTTCCAACTCCTTTTTGAGTTCTCCTATGGCCTGGGGCCAGTTCATGTTTTTCTTGGAGGCTTTTGTTGTAGGCTCTATGACTTTGTTGTCTTCTTTAGGCTGTATGTTTTGGTGTTCTTTGTCACCAAAGAGAGAATCCAAAGTCTGAGACTGAATCTGGGTGTGCTTTTGCTGCCTGTCCATATTGCCAACCAACTAACTTGACCGTTGAGTTTTTCAGTGGGGTATGACTGCTTGTAGACTACAGAGTTCTATGTTCCACGTTTGGGGGGGAGGTGCCAGCTCTGCCACACCAGCACTGCTCCTTCCCCAACCCCCACCCCAGACTGGGTTTAGATCTTCGGCAGGCTGTTGTACTCCTGCTCTGATCTGCCACTTAATTCCTCCCACCAGGTGGGCCTGGAGCCGGAAGTAACAACAGCTGTAGCTGCCCCACCTCCGCTGCCCCCGGGGCTGGAAGCCCAACCTCGAACTCCTTCCACTCCCGCAGCTTTTCCCACTAACCTTCTCCTCAGTCTTTGGTGTTTGTGGGTCGAGGGGTCTGGTAACTGCCGCAGCTCACATATTCAGGGCGCTAGGGGCCCCATCTGCCCGACTCCAAGTTTGGTTGTTCCACACCACTCAGGCTGGGCTCTGCTGCACTCCGTTCCCAGCTCCCAGCCCCCAGCTCCCAGTTCCTTGTGGAATTGACCTCACCCAGAGACCATGCAGGCTGTCCTGGGCTGGAGCCCTGCTTCCCTCTGCTGTTCTGTGGGTTCTGCCATTCTAGAATAGGTTCAGAGCCATTTTTTATAGATTTTTGGAGGCACTCGGTATGGAGCTCACTCTAGTCCCTGCTTACCTGCTGCCTTCTTGGCTCCGCCCCCCCGCAATGAGTGAATCTTGCTCTCATCATATTTGACTTGAGGATGGAATAACATGCACAGTCAATTAGGTATCTTACTCCACAGGAAAGAAAGGGTAAGGGGATAAAAAAGGGGGCGATAGAAGGTAGGGCAGATGGGGAGGAGGTAATCAAAAGCAAATACTTTGAAAAGGGACAGGGTTAAGGGAGAAAACTGAATAAAGGGGGACAGGATAGGAGGGAGCAAAATGTAGTTAGTCTTTCACAACATGAGTATTGGGGAAAGGTTTTGCATAATGAGACACATGTGGCCTATGATGAATTGCTTGCCTTCTTAGGGAGGGTGAGTGGAGAGGGAAGAGGAGAGAGAATTTGGAACTCAAAGTTTTAAAAGCAGATGTTCAAACAAAATGTTGTTTTTGCATATAACTGGGAAATACGATATATAGGCTATGAGGCATAGAAATCTATCTTACCCTGCAAGAAAGTAAGGGAAAAGGGGATGGGGGGTGCAGTGGGGTGACAGAAGCAAGGGCTGACTGGGGAACAGGGCAATCAGAATATATGCCATCTTGGAGAGGGGGGATTGAAATAAGGAGAAAATTTGTAACTCAAAATCTTGTGGAAATCAATGCTGAAAACTAAAAATATGAAATAAATAATAAAATATAAAACTTAAAAAAAGAAACAATGGGGAAAAAAGGGAAAGTGGAAGGACAAGAGAATTTCAAAGTGATTAATAAATTTGTTGGGTTTGGTGCAGACAAGAAAAATGACAAGTTTGTGGCTAAAGTGTTGATTACAAAGTAATGGTTTGAGAGAGAGAGAGACAGTCTTCTATTTGTTCTATAATAACTCTTCCAAACCATTAATCTAAAATCTTATACTTAATTATCATATATTTATCATTATATTCTTTGCAAATCATCATGACAACAACCTGCTGCTACACTGGAAGTAATGTCCACCTTCCAAGATGATTTCAGTACGCTACTCATTTTTTCATCTCTATCCTTCTCCATTACCTTAACATTCGTTTTGATGCCCACACTCCTTGGTCTTATTTCTTCTTACCCTCCGTGACTTTGATGACCAAAATCTTGAGTTCTAGCATGTTCTAGAGGATATGATAATGGACTTTGGCTGGTTTCAAATACCACCTTAGATACTAACTGTGGCCTTGTGGCAAATTATTAACCTCTCTAAGTCTTTGTTTCTTCATCTATAAAAGAAGGGTTTGCAGAAAATTGCCTCCAAAGTCCTTCATAGTCCTAAGTCTACAATCCCATTTTCTTTACTTCACATATGCAAACAAATAGACATAGTAGCCACACTCAGCAACATAATAAGAAGTGCTTTCAACATTTTTACGTCTACATTCTCCCATTTGGAAAATGTATCTTTATCTGAAACTACACTCAGTATTTTAGAGTGGAAAAGGACTTCAGAGACCATCTGGTACAACCTATTTCTTATTATTCAAATAAAAACACACTCTCTATAGAATTTTCTTCTTCTTACTTTATCCAGCAAATTATTAGCTATCTCCTTGACATTAGAGGCCACATTCTATCTAAACTCTAAGTTTCACTGTCAGATACTTTAATACTAAGTTCAACTTCTCTGAAGATTGCTGATTACACCATGCCAATCATCAGTCATGTATCATCCCTATGTTCTTTTACTGCTCTTCTCTTCTAGATCTAGAAATCTATTTACTATTTTGTGTCAATTAACAAATGAAATAGAATAATTCATTGCTTCTGATTGACTACCACAATATAATAATGCATTGTTTTTAGTGTTTACTTTGATACAATATGATGATCACCTATGAGTCATCCTGGACTTTTCATTGTCTCTCACCCTCATATCCAATATGTCACCCATGCCTGCCAATTTCACTTTTCAGAATATCTCGCAAATATCCTCCTTTTTCTTCTTTTGACACTGCCACCACTCTAGTGCAGGCCCTCATTATCTCCTATCTGCATTATTGTAATAGCCTGTTAGTGGGTTTTCCTGACTTCAAATTCGTCTCTATTCTAATCTACCCTCCTTTCAGCCATTGAAGTGATTCTCCTAAAGTGTAGGTCTGACTTTGTCACCTCTCTTCTCAATAAACTCTACTGACTCCTTATTGACTCCATCATGACACACAAAATGCTGTGTGTGGTGTTCAAAGTACTTCTTCTGACCTTTCCAGTTTTCTTAAACCTTACATACTCACCAATCCAGTAACACTGGTCTCCTGGACACTTCATAGACAAGATAATTCATCTCTCAGCTATGGACATTTTCTCTGGCCATCCCCAATGCCTGGAATGCTCTCACTCCTCCTTTCCACTTCCTGACTTCCCTAGCTTCCTATTTATGTCACAACTAAATGCTTTCTTTTACTGGAAGCCTTCCTTAATCATTCCTAATTCTATTGCCTGGCTTCTGTTAGTTGCTTCCTATTTATCAGGTACATAGCTTGTTTTGTATATGTTCCTTTGCATGTTATCTCTCTTGTTAGATTGTAAGTTCTCTGAAGATAGGCACTGTCTTTTGTCTCTTTTTTAATATTTTCTTCACTTAGCACAATAACTGGCAGAAAATAGGCACTTAATTAATGTTTATTGATTTATTAAGTTGTATCCCTATTCTGAATTTCCAACTTTCTACAGAATACTTTCACTTAGATTGTCATTGTCAATTCACTATCAACATGTCTCAAACAGAATGATCATTTTAAAATTTAATAAAAGCTTCCTTATTTAAGCTACTGTTAACAATTCTTTGTCTCTTAGTTCCAAAAGAGAACTTTTATTTTTCCCTTTCATTTTATATCAAGTTCTGTCATATCTTTGAGTTATCTCTTAAATATTCTACTTCCTTTCCATTCCAGCTACAGCCATTGTCATCTAGACCATATTGTAAAGTTGATTGTGCATTTTAATAAGGCCACTAAAAGGCAGCATAGGGCAGTAGAAAGAGTTCTGGCTCTTGAGAAAAATAATGTGGGCCCAAATCCTGCCTATCTCTCTTACAATAATTTTGACTTTGGGTAAGTGACAAGTGTTTGGGACCTCAGTTCCAACATCTGTAAAATGAGGATGTTAGATTAGACGACCTTTAAGAACCTTTCAGGTTCTAGGTATATGATTGCACAAATAGAGTAACACTTTCTTAAAGCTCTACTGATAATTATAGATGTCAATACCTGCCCAATGAGAGAGAGAGAAAGATAGGGATAGAGAATGTGTGATTAGACTTAAAAAGTGTCTTTGTCTTTATCAAAAGCTAGTTCCCAAAATGAATCACCATACCCCAGAACTGGAATAACCTCAGTGAACCACCAGCAGTGGAATTAGAATTGCTTCTACAACACTTTTGATGACAGAGCACCCATTCTTTGCTTGAAGAACTCCAGTAACAAAACACTTCTAGTGGAAGGTAGTGACTGCTGCCTCCTAGATTGAAATGGGGTTCTCAGATGCCAGGGGAAAAAATCTTCATAAAAATAAGAACCATCTAAAAGTGGAATGGGAAATCTTCAAAGGTGCTGGTTTCCTACTGGTTGAGGTTCTTCAAGTGAATACTGGATAACTACTTGTTAGACAAGCCATAGTGGGATTTATTTTTTTTATAGTTTGAACAGCTGATGAGTTTTCAAACACCTCCTAAACTCTATAATTCTGTTCTCTTTTCATCAAATTTGACCACGGTTCATATATGACCTGAATATAGATAACTTCTGTATTGACATGGATTCCCAAGGTAGTAAATATTGGACAAATAGTATATAGAGTACCCCCTCTGGCATATCCCACCAATTATTCTCTTGCAATTATAAGTTTGTTTCCCCTGGAAGGAACTACTAAAAGCTCAAGATATTCTGTGGGTATTGAAGCCAGATCTTTGCATGTAATAGTGTGAAAAATAGCAGTAAATCATTCCCCTAATAAACCTGGACCACACTCCTTCACAAACATGTGTAACATCATTAGGAAGAATGATCACGCACATAAACTACAATAACAGTGAGAAAACCATTTGTGATTTCCTGCCTCTTTCTGTATCTCTCTTTGATTTATATTGTGTATCCAATATTTCATCTAGTGTGTGCTCCAAGTTGCATGCAGATTAAAAAAAAAAGTAATTTGAGCAGTATGGATAGTTATGACCAAAACTTGTTCTGCATATCAAACTTTTTTTTTCTTTAGTATTAAAACTATTTACAGGACCAGAGGCAATCTGATGTTGACTAAGCTTCCCTGCCACTATGAGCTGTGTGACAGATTTAGAGTGTCAGATATCTAAGGGAATCACATTCTCTGCTGTCCAATAAATGGTTTTGTTTGGTCAGTTTGCTCAACTGGAGTTAAGTAACTAGAAAACCTTGAGGGTAAGTATGTTTGTATTTTCTTTTGACCATGATAGTTATGAATAGCTCAAAAGTTTGTTAGCATTTTTCTTTAAGTATATAAAAGTCCCCTGGTGATTTACTGGAATTTTCTACAGCTGCGAAGTGTCTGTAAGAAGTAGGTATTGTTACAAGAAAGTCAAAGCAAGAGAAAGTAGATTCAAAGGAAAAGAAACTATATGATATAAATACTATCAGGCATTTTGGCAACCTGTGGATCTTTAAAGTTATATACTTTAAAGCTAAAAGGAATGTAATTTGGATGATGCAGATAAAGGATGCTGTTTACCCCAGAGTCTATAGCTATACTTTATTCTCTTCACTTAACTGGACAGGAAATTGCCTTATACAGCTCATAACTGAAAGTCACTACCTAGAGTAAGGCTTTAATTTTGTCAAAGACATTTCACCTAGTTAGTGACTGCAAAATTACTCCCAGCTACCTTCCAGTTAAAAACAAAAACAGACATCAAATTGATTATTTATGTTTTCCAAATCTCACCTTGCAGCATTTTCCATAAGGTATTTCTGGTTTGATGTCCACTTATCACCTCTGATTCAATTTGCATAAAATTTGAATTAATCATCTTAATGCTTGTTTCAACAATCTGGCTAGTAGCTGTTGTGGGGGAGGTGAAATACCAACACAAGCCCAGCAACAAGAATGCTACCAGCATGCTGCAAAAGCACAGGTTCTTTTGATCTGCTTTAGTAAGGAAAGTGATGTTAAGGGGTTGACAAGCTTACTTTAATTCAGCATACAAATATCATTCACTTAGTTCAGGGGAAAAAAACAGCACCCTGAACTTCAGGGCAAAATACAAACATCAACAGACAGACCTTGTCTGATTCAAATCCCAATACATAGTTACCAGAGTTTAACAAAGCCTCAGCATGCAGGTTACAAGCTGGAGGGCTCTTAGCTACAGGTGCCCGGAGTCTCTGCACCAACACCATCATGAGTGAGAGCCCTAAACAAATTACAAACATCGACAGACAGACAAAATACAGATTCATAGTTACCAACATCTAGGCTCAGCCCAGGAGCTCATAAGGAGGGCTGGCCCAGAGTTACTTTCGCCACCACTGCTGTGAGTAAGAGCTCCAAAAAAGAGAAAGCCAATCCCTGGTTTTATATCTTTTGCTGGGTCAGGGGTGAGTCACACATGTGACTCACCCACATGACCTAGAATTGTCACAAAGAGGAGACTTAAACCCACGTAGTCTAAAAGCCTCTGATGTCCCAAACATGTCACTCAAACTCATGTGTAAACTAGGCCCTCCCCTGAGGCAAGGAGGCCACCAAGGACTCCTAAATCTAATCAAGGAAACAAAGGCCAAACTCTTCAAGGGCTAAGCACTTGAACTAAGTGCTAAGAGTCCATTTCGCTTACCAACATAATGCTTCACACTCACTAAGATAAAATGTCTCATTTTGTTGGTGCTGGCAATGGTAGTTTTTTTTTTTTATATATACATTGTGGGAAAGAGAAGGATAAATGAAAAAATAGTAATATTCATGGGGTGGATGAGGTGACATTAATGTACAGCAGAGATGTCAAGTACATGGCACATGGGCCACATTACTGCCTGCAATGTTTCTTAGTGCAGCCTGAACCAGATTAAAATATAATTGGGGAATATTTAACAACATAAGTAACAATGCATTAGAATATAGATAACATGTAGCTTTCTAAGTCAAAATGTAGCCCACAGTGAACCTTGTGTATGGTTTAGTGGCCCCCATTTCTATTTGAATGTGATACCACTGATGTACAGTGAAACTTCTCTTTCCTCTGTCAAAGAGAATGATACTTGGATTAAAAAGAAAAAGAAAACAAAACCAAAAGACTATTTGGAAGTTGACATCTAGGTTAAGTAGGGAAATACCAAGAGACCACCTAGTTACCACTGAAAAGTGTGAGACACTTGGAACAGATTAATTATATCCCAAGGTAGTGACAAGACTCCTGGCAAAGTAGGTAGAGAGTTGCACTTGGTGACAAAAAGATTTGAGTTGAAGCCTTGTTTCTAACGTAAAATGGAGGTCTAATTAAGAGGAAGTCACTAAACCTTTTAGGCACTGCGACTCTAATTTACAAAGAAGTTGTCAGTCTATATAGGTGAAGGAGATTTCTACACCTGGAATTCCCTTGAACTGAATAATCATAGAAGAGAGAGAGAGAGAGAGAGAGAGAGAGAGAGAGAGAGAGAGAGAGAGAATTCAAAGATGTAGTACTCCCATGCTCTCTCTTTTATCCTCTCCCAGTCTGATCTTTAAATTCTTGAGTCATTTATACTTTATACAAATACATCTTAGTGTATTACTTCTTCCTGTGAGGCAGCCACATGGCTTAGTGGATATAATTTTGGGCCTGGAGTCAGGAAGACCTGAATGCAAATTCAATCTCAGATACTTACTAACTGTGTAGCCTTGGACACTTAAACTCTGCCTTCCACTGAAGAAGGTCATGAAGGTCAGACACAACTGAACTATCATCATTTCATCCTAGAGTATATCCAATTTAGATCTCATTTTTAATTGCAGAATGAGAATTTGTACTCCCTGTTAATAGTATTTCAGGCATTAGGAGACAGATTTTTAGATGGGGTCCTCTTCTCAGGCCTTGAAATCAGAGCACAAAAATGCTTCTATTATTTCTGAAAACCATATTATGTTTCAGGATTTCTCTCTTTTTCTACATAGTCCTGAACTCCCTTGGGAAATTGGTTGCAGTTTTATTGGTTTTAGATGGAAAACTCCAGATACCTATTCAGATTAGTAGGCATGATCTCTGTTCTCTGTAGCTACTGGTAACAATGACCCAAATTATCAATAACACTTTACTGATGTTTGACATTATTCTACCTATTGTGGTCTTGCCAGTTTGAATTATTCTTAGGAATGTACCCACCTATGGAGTACATCCTTAATCAAATACTTCTGGGTCCAGCTCTCTATCTTGGGGAGAACAAAGACAACTGTCCTATAATAGTCATTTGGACAGGCATGGCCCAGCCTTTTGGGAGGCTGCTGTGCAATTTTTTTTTAAATATCCCCTAAATTCCCAAACCCATACATGGTATGTATCTGTACATTTTTTTCCTTAGTAGCTACTGAACAGCAACATTTCAACAAATACAATCATACTTAATTCATTTTACAACTATGCAACATTTTTTTGCCAATGTGCTCCATTAGAAATGACCAAGTTGGGGGCAGAGCCAAGATGGCAGGTGAAAATCAGGGAGTTACATGAGCTCTCCCCTAGATCCCTCCAAAAATGGCTCTGAACAAATTCTAGATCTACAGAACCCACGAAATTACAAAGGGAAACAGGGCTCCAGCCCAGGAAAGCCTGTGTGGTTGCAGGGAAGGGTCTTTTGCACAGAGCTGGGAGAGGAGCAGAGCATAGCCCAGTGTGAACTGCACCAGGACCAACCTGACTGTGAGATGGGTGAAACAGGCCATAGGGCCCTGAATGATTGAGCTCGTGGCAGTTATCCGACTTCTCAACCCACAAACACCAAAGACAACAGAGAAGGTTAGTGGGTAGAACTACTAGAATGGAGTGAAAGGAGTGCATAGTTGGCCCCAGTCCCAGGACCGTAGAGGAGGTGCAGTTCTGGGATACTTCCAGAGCTATATCTGCAGTTGCTTCCAGTCCCAAGCATACCAGGTGTGAGGAATTAAGCAGTGGATCAGAGCAGGTGTGCAGAGCCTGCTTGGATCTGAGTCGCAGTCCAGGTTGGTGGTTCTTGGGGGAAGGAGGAGCGCTGGTGTGACAGAGCTTGCTGTCTAGAAGCAACTCTGAAAATAGCAGCAATAGGCCCCTAAAGCTTCGAGCAAAGTACTCTCTACTCTAGAAGCAGTCAAACCTTCACAAAAAGCTCAAGGGTCAAGTAGTTGGCTGGGAACATGACCAGGCAATGAAAACAGACCCAGATTCACAATCAGATTTTGGAATCTATTTTTGGTGACAAAGAAGACCAAAACATACAGCCAGAAGAAGTCAACAAAGTCAAAGAGCCTGCATCAAAAGCCTACACAAAAATATGAATTGGACTCAGGCAATGGAAGAACTCAAAAAGGATTTGGAAAAGCAAGTTAGAGAAGTAGAGGAAAAACTGGGAAGAGAAATGAGAGTGATCAAGAAAATCATGAAAAACAAGTCTATGACTTGCTAAAAGAGACCCAAAAAATACTGAAGAAAATAACACCTTAAAAATAGACTAATTCAAATGGCAAAAGAGCTCCAAAAAGCCAATGAGGAGAAGAATTAGCCAAATGGAAAAGGAGGTCCTAAAGACCACTGAAGAAAATACTACCTTCAAAATTAGATTGGAGCAAGTAGAAGCTAGTGGCTTTATGAAAAAGCAAGATATTTTAAAACAGAACAAAAGGAATGAAAAAATGGAAGACCATGTGAAATATCTCATTGGAAAAACCACTGTTTGGAAAATAGTTCCAGGAGAGATAATTTAAAAATTATTGGACTGCCTGAAAGCCATGATTAAAAAAAGAGCCAAGACATCATCTTTCAAGTAATTATCAAGGAGAATGGCCCTGATATTCTAGAGCCAAAGGGTAAAATAGAAATTGAAAGAATCCCCCGATTGCCTCCTGAAAAAGATCCCAAAAAGAAAACTCCTAGGAATATTGTCACCAAATTCCAGAGCTCCCAGATCAAGGAGAAAATACTGCAAGTAGCCAGAAAGAAACAATGTGAGTATTGTGGAAACACAATCAGGATAACACAAGATCTAGCAGCTTCTACATTAAGGGATCGAAGGGCTTGGAATATGATATTCCAGACGTCAAAGGAGCTAGGATTAAAACCAAGAATCACCTACTCAGCAAAACTGAGTATCATGCTCCAAGGCAAAATATTGATTTTCAATAAAATAGAGGACTTTCAAACTTTCTCAGTGAAAAGACCAGAATTGAATAGAAAATTCAACCTTCAAACACAAGAATCAAGCGAAGCATGAAAAGGTAAACAAAAAGAGAAATCATAAGGGACTTACTAAAGTTGAACTGTTTTGCATACATGCCTACATGGAAAGATGATGTTTATAACTCAGGAGACCTTTCTCAGTACTAGGGTAGTCAATGGGAATATACATACGTACATACATATGTATGTATGGGAATATACATACATACATACACATATATATATATATATATGTATATACATACACACACACACACACACACACACACATATATATATATATATATATATATATATATATATATATAGACAGAGGGCACAGGGTGAGTTGAATGTGAAGGGATGATATCTTAAAAAATAGAATCAAATTAAGGGATGAGAGAGGAATATATTGAGACAGGGAGAAAGGGAGTGATAGAATGGGGTAAATTATCTCACATAAAAGGGGCAGGAAAAAACAGTTTATTTGAAGGGAAGAAGGGACAGGTGAGGGGAAATGAGTGAATCTTGCTCTCATTGGATTTGACTTGAGGAGGGATTACCATATACACTCAATCTGGTATCTTACGCACATGAAAGTAGGGGGATGGGAATAAAAAAGGGGGACAATCTAATGGAGGGCAGATAATGGGAAGAAATAATCAGAAGCAAACACTTTTGAAAAGGGACAGGGTCAAGGGAGAAAACTGAATAAAGGGAGACAGGGTTGGGGGGAGCAATATATAGTCTTTCACAACATGACTATTTATGGGCGTGTTTTGAATAATGATACATGTGTGTCCTGTGTTGAATTGTTTGCCTTCTTAGGGAGAGTGGGTGGGGAAGGAGTAGGGGGAGAATTTGGAACTCAAAGTTTTAAAAGCAGATGCTCAAAAAAAGGGTATTTTTTGCCTGCAACAGGAAAATAAGATATACAGGCAATTCAGAATAGAATTCTATCTTGTCCTACAAGAAATAAAGGGGAAAATGGATGAGGGGATATTCGAAGTGGGGTGATAGAAGTGAGGGCTGACTGGGGAATGGGACAATCAGAATACATGCAATCTTGAAATGGGGAGATGGTAGAAATGGAGAGAAAATTTGTAACTCAAAATCTTGTGAAAATCAATGCTGAAAACTAAAAAAAAAATCTAATAAAAATATCTTAAAAGAAAAAAAAAAAGAATCTTTACCCATACAGTTGAGTTTCTTCACAGTTCACCATAAACTGCAAACTCAAGGAAAAGAGGAAAAATAGTATAGAGAAATGTTCAACTTCCTAAAGACCTTGAGCCTCAGATAAGACAGCTTATTATAGTGAAAAGATAATGAATTTGGAGGCAGAAAACCTGATTTGAATCTGAGCTCTGCTACTTCTTGCTTGTGTGTCCATTCAGAGGTCATTTAAATTCTCTAGGACTAAATTTCCTCATCTGTCAAATGAGGTAGCTGGACTGCAATGTCAGGTCAAGCCAACAATTATTTTGTGAAGTGTTTCTTATGTGCCAAACACTAAGTCCTGCCAATGTACATATAAGCAAAAAAAAATTCTGCCCCCAAGTTTTTATTCTACTGTAGAGAAGATAACCCATAAAAGGAAGCTAAAAAGAATGGTGGGGAGGGGGAAAAGTTGCATAGGAAATGGCAGGGAACAATCTTCAGAGTGTTAGGAGTAGAGCCTGTAGAGCATTGAAGGAACAAATATGGCTATTTCAAGCACTTTCTAGTTCTGGAAATACTGACTAATCAACGAAAGAGACAGAGGATCTGAGCACTTGTCCCAAATATGACTCTTAATACCTGTGTGGCATTGGATAATTGTTACCTAATGTTGTGCATCCACTATTTCCAAATTTCTAAAACGAGGAATTTAGACTTGGACGGCTCCTAAGGTTCATTTTGCTTCTGATTTATGACCATATGGCCCTATGCTTTTTTGGGAAAATAGTGGATTTTCTTTCTGTATTTGACCCCTTTTTGTGGAGTAAGTCAAGTTGTGGGATCCGTGGGATAAAACATATGTAAATATTTTGCATTTTTCTTATGTAATTCCCAATTGATATCCAGATTGTTTGAATGAATTCACAATGCTACCCACACAATATTAGTTGCCTTTTCTCTCATAATATATCCATCTACTGATCCCATAATATTCTATCTTTGCCAATCAAATGGCTGTGGAGGTACAACCTTGGAATTGTTTTATTTTGTATTTACCATACTATAAGTAATTTGGAAAATATTTTGGATTGGTTATCTATGACTTTTGATTCTTTTAAAACTTATTTATTCATATCATTTGATCACTAATTTATTAGGGAATGACACTTAGTCTGATATATTTGATTCAGTTCATTAGGAATTTATCCTCCTTACTAAACTCCACAAAACAGGTGTTGCTCCCAGAACAACAACTTTTGTTGCAAAGTTTTTTTATTCAAATTCAATCTTCATTAATGAAGTTCCAGCAAAAGGTCTTTGATTTCATGTAATTGAAATTTTCATTTAGTCTTTTATCATTACTTCTCACCTTTCTTTGGTTAAAAATTCTACCCTTAGGCATATCTGTTAAAGGTGGCTTCTTCAGTTTTCTATTAAAAATGACCTTTTGTATGCTGATATAGCATTGATTTAATGTTTATTGTGATATAAAATGTTAGTCTAAAGCTAACACACCAAGATGCTTTTTGGTTTTCCAAGTAGTCTTTGTTGAACGGAAATTCCTTTCCCCAGTAATTCATGTTTTCTGTTTCACCAGCTATTATTAATTTTTTATTGACTATGACTTTTTTCTTATCAAAGTTATTTCACTGCTCTATTCTTTATTTTATAACTAGCACCACATAGTTTGGATGATTAATGCTTTATAATTTTGTTTGATATCTGACAACAGTGATATTTATATAGCAGAAAGACTTTTCAAGTAAACTTTTGAAAGTTCAAAGTATATTCTTTCATACTATGTAACTGAAGAGAAAACATTGTGGTTCCCTTCAATATAGTTCCATTTTGACCCACCTGTTGACATAACTTTCTAAAAATCATTCTTCAGAGCATCTTGAAATTTATCTAATAAAGTCCACTAAAGAACACTTGCTTTCAAATCTAGGCCTCAGCAGTATAATGAGTAGCCTTCTGAAGACTGAAAACTAAAGAGAGCTGTGCAGAAATGATCTGAAACTGAGAAAACAAGCCTCGTTTATGACATTAATAGATTTTCCCCTTTTCGTATATTTTTGCAGATTCAGTTGCTTTCCCTCTCTTCTTCAGATACACTGCTACCCTGATATTACTGAAGGATTTATGCTTTTTGCATGCTTCCAAATAACCAGGTGTTTGGCATGATATAGATCAAGCCTTTAGATATTTGATTGTATATCTATCATTTCATGGGCAAGGTTTTGAGTGAGCATGTCCAGTATTTTTTGATGTCCATAAGGTAAAAATTGGGAATTAAAGCAATTCAGTTTCTAAAAGTTCAATTATAATAATATCTTGATTTCTCATCAAGTCACTAGCTTCCACTTTCTCCAATCTAATTTTTAAGGTAATATTTTCTTCAGTGGTCTTTTGCACCTCCTTTTCCATTTGGCTAATTCTGCCTTTCCAGGCATTGTTCTCTTCATTGGCTTTTTTGGAGCTCTTTTGACATTTGGGTTAGTCTATTCTTTAAGTCGTTATTTTCTTCAGTATTTTTTTGGGTCTCCTTTAGCAAGTCATTGACTTGTTTTTCCTGATTTTCTTGTATCACTCTTATTTCTCTTCCCAATTTTTCCTCTACTTCTCTAACTTGCTTTTCCAAATCTTTTTTGAGCTCTTCCATTGCCTGAGACCAGTTCATGTTTTTCTTGGAGGCTTTTGATGTAGGCTTTTTGAATTTGTTGACTTCTTCTGGCTGTATGTTTTGTTCTTCTTTGTCACCAAAGAAAGATTCCTAATTCTGAGTATGTATTTGAGTCCATTTTCACTGCCTGGTCATGTTCCCAGACAACCACCTGACCCTTGAGCTTTTTGTTGGGGTATGACTCCTTGTAGAGTAGAGAGTACTTTTTCCCAAGTTTGAGGGGCTGCACCGTTATTTTCAGAGCTATTTCTATACAGCAAGCTCTGCCGCACCAGCACTCCTTATCCCCCAGGAATGGCCAACACAGACAGTGAGTCAGATCTAAGAAGGCTCTGCACTCCTGCTCTGATCTGCCACTTAATTCTTCCTACCAGGAAGGCCTGAGGACAGAAGCAACTGCAGCTGTTGTCCTGTAAGCAGCCTCAGAGATGGACCACCTCTGCTGCCCCAGGGGCAGTGCTGACCCTGAACTCCTTTCACTCAGTCCCCACAGTTTTTCCCACTAACCTTCTCTGTTGCCTTTGGTGTTTGTGGGTTGAGAAGTCTGGTAACTGCCACAGCTCACTGATTCATGGCACTATGGCATTTTCTGCCCAGCTCCCAGTCTGGTTGTTCTGGTCGTGGCCCACGCTGGGTTCTGCTCCACCCTGCTCCTAGCATGGTGAGGTAGACCTTACCCAGTGACTATCCAGGCTATCCTGTCCTGGAGCTCAGCTTCCCTCTGCTATTTTGTGGTTTCTGCAGTTTTAGAATTTGTTCACAGCCATTTTTATAGGTGTTTGGAGGGTCCTGGGGGAGAGCTTCAGGCAAGTCCCTGCTTTCCAGCTACCATCTTGGCTCCACCCCCCAAGGAGCTCATAATCTAAAGAGGAAAGACATATGTGAAAAAAAACTGTAAAATAAGTTGATACATACAAGATAAATTGGAGAGAGTGTTAGAGGAAAGGCAATGAGATTAAGAAGGTCCAGGAAAGGCTTCATGAATAGGAAAAAAATTAGCTGAAACTTGTAGGAAGCCAAGAGTGCCAGGAGACATCAGTGAGGAGAGAAAGAGTTCCAGGCATGGAGGATAGCCAGAGAAAATTCCCCAAAATGTCCCGAGCATATTGATAGAGTGATTTAGAACAACTAGAGGGCAGTTAGATGGCACAGTGGAGAGAGTACCATGCTTGGAACCAGGAAGATTTCTCTTCCTGAGATCATAACAGGCCTCAGTCTCTTACCAGTTGGTCAAGTCACTTAACCTGTTTGCCTCAGTTCATCATTCGTAAAATTACCTGAAGAAGGAAATGGCAAATGACTTTAGTATATTTTCCAAGAAAACCACAAATGGGTTCAGGAAGAATTGGATGAGACTGAAACAAAATGAACAAGCAAAAATAAACTGCAAGAAGGTCAGTTACATGGGGGCAAGTGATAGTAAGGTATAAGAAGATTGTAAAGGTAGGAAAGAGATAGATTATGAATGGCTTTTAAAGGCAAAGAGACAATTTTATTTGATCCTGGAAGTAATAAGAAACTATAGGTCTTTTTAATTAGACAGTGATATTATCTAGAGATCTGCTGTTCAGGAAGCCCAATTTGACAGCAGAGAAGAAGATGAATTGGAGGGGGCAGAAACATGAGTAAGGGAAACCAACTAAATGACAATTTCATAGTTGAGCTGTGAGGTGTCTGCAGACTGTGCCAGAGTGCTGTAAGTGTAAAAGAGAAGAGAGGTGAATAGGGAGATGTCATATGTTAAAAACATGAAGTTATAAGGCCTTGGCAACTGAGTAGAGATAGGAGAAAGTAAGAGAGAGTAAAGAGCTACGAAGAGACCCAAGTTGAATTCTGTAGTGATGTGGAAGATGGTTTTACATTCTACAGTATTAAGGAAGATAGGAAGAGAAGAGGGATTTGGGGAAAAGATAAGGAATTAGGATTTGGTCATGTCACAGTTAACAATATCTATGGAATTTCCAGTTTGAGATGTCCAATGAGTTGTTGAAATTAATAGGACTGAAGATATGGAGAGGTGCTAGGACTTGAAAAATAAATCTGTGCATCATCCACATAGAAAAGACAATTAATTCAATAGGACTTGATAAGTTCCCCAGGAAAAAGTAAAATATTGGAAGAAGAGAAGAGGGCCTAGGATTGAGTCTTGAGGAACGTTCATGGTTAGTGGAAGAAATCTGAAAGACAATCCAGTAAAGGAGCCTGTGAAAGATCAGTCTTAAAAATGGGAGAAGAACCAAGAGTAAGGGGTATCACATAACCCTAGAAAGAAGAGAGTGTCAAGGAGAAGATTATAGAGATGTCATGAAAGATGAGAATTAAGAAAAGAGCATCTAATTTAAATACGATATTGCTAGGAAATTTAGAGAGAGAATGAGAATAAAATTCAGTTACATGATACAATTAAAAATCAGATTGCAGAGTTAAGAAGAAGGTGAGAGGAAAGGAAGTTTAATCAACAATTTTAGATCGCGTTCTCAAGGTTAGTCATTAAAGGGTGGAGAGATATGGGAGAATACTTCATGAAAATGGATAGATTAAATGAAGACTTTCTGAAAATGGGAGACACATAAGCATTTTTGCAAATAGTATGGAATCAACCTGTTGACAAAGAGAGATCACAATATTTCTCATTTATGTCCCTTTTTGTCTCTGACTCAGTCACCAGCCTGGTGATGACTCACATCATCTTATGCCTATCACCATAACCATCTTGTGGTTCTCCCTACCTTGTCTTCCCCTACTTCAGAACTTCCTTCACTTAGCTGTCAAATCAATCTTCATAAAGTACAGGCCTTATTATGTCAAAACTATTACCTATTGGATCAAGTATAAATTTCTCTTTGTTTTTTAAAGCTATTCATAAATGTTTTTCTTTCTCTCACTCCCTCCTCATTTACTCTATGATTCAATAATAATGTTTTTTCTTTCTGTTCTTCACATTCACTTGCTGTTTCTCTGATTTTATTTTTTAAGACAAATTCCTAAGTAAGAAAGCTCTCTTTATCAAGGGAATGCATAGTCTTAAAGAGTTGCTATAGCACTGAGAAATCAACTGGCTGGTCCAGGATCCCAGTTTGATTATTATGTCAAAAGCAGGGCTTGACCCGAAGATCTTCTGGGCTTGGCCTGACTTAGACTAGTTCTCCTGTATTTTGAGTTGAAAAATGGGTCAAAATGAGACCTTCATAGTTTCTTTAACACTAAGAAAAGAATATTTACTTAGCCATGGCAAAAGAAGGTTATTCAACAAGGATAAGCATCATGACTTTTCAAGTTCATTCAAATGAGCAGAACTCCCTTGGCTCAGTTGCCTTTAATGATCCACTAAGTATAAAAGAGAACACCTGAAACTCTTTTGGGATAATTACTCCTAAAGTGCAATAGCCAGCTTTGGCTTTAGCCAGCCAAAATTTTCATATGTTTTTAATTCCATTTGAGGGGAAAAATGGCCTAACTTTCATGGGGAGTGAGGTTAGGACATTGCTTCTAACATAGCAGTCTTCCTTGATACAAGACCAACTTTCTATCCACTATATGCCACTACTTCTTCTTGGTAATAATAACTTCTAAACATATAGTTAGTATTTATATTATGTTTTTAGATTTACATAGTATTTTACATCTAGTAGTTTATTTTATGCTCTAAATAATTCTATTGTGTGTGCAATACAGGTATAATGATCTCAGTTTTTTGAACAGGGATACTGAGGCCCAGAAAAGCTAGATACTTGGCCATCATTAAATGGCTAATAAGTGTAAGAGAAGGGGGTATGAATGTGGTTATTACCATTTCAAAAACAAAGTTATTCCTCTACACTGAGGGAGAAATGGAGAGAATGGGATAGGAAATAATATAGTTCTGTAGGTCAAAAAAGAGTTGAATAGCCATAGTTAAAAGTATTCCATAATACTAAAGTCTCACCTTAGGAGAGGTTACCTATTGGAGTAACCCAAGAATCTGTGGTTGGCCTTGGCATTTTTGACATTAAAAACATAGGATAGTGGTAGAGGGGGCATGTTTATAATAAAGATGGACAAAACAGGTGGAATAGTGAACCTATTAGATGATGCCATGAAGATTAAAATAAGAAACTATGATCAAATCTAAATATTGGGTTGAATTTAATAAAATAAATTTTAACTGATATTGCTTTATACCCAGGTTCACAAAATTAAATCATGAGTGTAAGATAGAGGAGACACTGTAAATAGATGTTGGTTTGAAAAAAATGTTTTGTTATTTAGGATCATTGGATCATTGATGTGGAGGTTAAAGAATTGTAATTTAGCTCTCATTTTGCAAATGAGGAAATTGAGGTCCAGAATGGTTAAGTGATTTTATCAAGATCTCTCAGGTGGAAAATGGCTAGCTGGTTTAATATGTCAACAGTGTATGTGTTAAACAAAAGAGAAAATGTAATATTAGTTTGCATTGAGTGGCATATTTTTAGTTCTAAGAGAACAGAATCCCATTGTATTCTTCCTTGGTCAGATCACATCTATTGCATTATATTCTATTCTAGAGACCACAATTTAGGCGAAAAAAATCTCTCCACTCTCATAGAAGAAGGAGATTATATTCCTGCTTAGTAGTCAACAACCAAAAACATTTATTCAATGACTACTGTGTGCCAGGCACTATGCCAAGTTCTGGGGATATGAAGAAAAGCATGAGATTCCTCCTCAAGGAGCTCATAACTCAATGAGGGAAGATGGCACATTAAAAGAAACTAAAAAGAGGGATGAGGTGGAGAAAGGTGGAATTCTGAGCTCAAGAAAGGATGAAGTCTTCTATCTGTGTGGGAAATGATCTAAAAAGAGTCAATTTTATCTCCCAGAGTTATTGAGGCCCCACGTGAGGAAATTGGGTATCCCCATTGATCCTTGCTTTTCACCACTGGGTTCACAGTGTTATACTCCCCCAGTGGAGGGAAGCAACAACAACTGTAGCTGCCCCACCTCCACTGCCCCCGGGGCTGGTAGCCAAACCTCTAACTCCTTCCACTTCCGCAGCTTTTCCCACTAACCTTCTCCACTGTCTTTGGTGTTTGTGGGTTGAGAAGTCTGGTAACTGCCGCAGCTCACTGATTCAGGGTGGTAGGGCACATTCCACCTGACTCCTGGTCTGGTTGGTCTGCGCCGCTCACACTGGGCTCTGCTCCACTCCCCTCCCAGCTCCGTGTAGGATAGACCTCACCCAGAGACCATCCAGGCTGTCCTGGGCTGGAGCCCTGCTTCCCTCTGCTGTTTTGTGGGTTCTGCCATTCTAGAATTAGTTCAGATCTATTTTTTATAGGTTTTTGGAGGGACTTGGCAGGGAGGTCACGCTAGTCCCTGCTTTCCAGCCACCATCTTGTCTCCGTCCGATCTGCATAGTTTTTAAGCTTCATTTTTAGAAAAGAAAAGGTCAAGGAAGAATTTAATAGTTTTTCTTAAGTGTTGGAAGGGCTTTTTACATAGGGGAGGGAATAAATACTTTGGCATGCTTCCTGCAGGAAGACCCAGGAAGAAACATAGGATAGAAGCTTCAGAGAGGCAGATATAGGTTTGATGTTCAGGGGTGAGAGATTTTTAAATTAGTTATCCATGAAGTCAAAGATAAAATGAAGATTATCATGGGAAACTGAGCAGCCTTTTGTACATTTTCATGTAGGGGAGATGGTTGTTTTGAGTAACAGACAGATAGCTCAGTTGATAGAGCTCTGGATCTGGAGACAGGAAGACCTGAGTTCAAATCTGGCCAGGCACTTACTTAAGCTGTGTGACCTTCCACAGGTTACTTATCCTCTCTTTGCCTTTATCCATTGGAGCAGAAAATGGAAAACTACTTCAGTGTCTTTGCCAAGAAAACCCCGTGGACAGTATTGGCATACTATATGAAGAGTCAGACATGA
Organism: Trichosurus vulpecula; assembly: GCF_011100635.1. Classification (NCBI taxonomy): domain Eukaryota; kingdom Metazoa; phylum Chordata; class Mammalia; order Diprotodontia; family Phalangeridae; genus Trichosurus; species Trichosurus vulpecula. The sequence continues at coordinate 262,435,630 of NC_050573.1, read as the reverse complement.
CTGAACAACTTGAAGATGGTTGTTTCAGGCATAGGCCGTAGTAGTGTATTGTCTTTGACAGCTATTCCAATCATGAGATTCTGGGATCCTGTGGTTCTGATCCACCATATAGTCATTTAAAAAATCAGTAGCAAAATGCAAGAATGCAAGAATGTTGTAATTCTAACAAAGATAAGAGGACTTCTTCTTGCTGTTGGGTAAATTAATATGTTTGGTGTTCATATTAGTATTTTAATTTTGCCTAAATGCCATCTCCACAAGAGAGGTTATAACCATTTTTCTAACAACAATAAAATATCAAAAGGATGCCATTGATAGATTTATGAATTCACAAAAGGGGATATTAAATATCCAGTTCTTATATATGGAAGGTAAAATAAATCACGATCCATGAGCCACACAAAGAGGAACAAATCATGCTATAGAGCAATGGTAGATTTTCTTTTTATGTTTTAGGTAAAAAAATCAATTTTAGAATAGAAAAAAAAGTACAGCATGTATTAAAAACTCAGTAGGAAATAAAGCACATTATTATTAAAATACCTGTTTATACAAATATATTCACATATTTTGAAAGCATTTTAATTTTTAAATGTACCAAATCTCAACATCTTGCTTGATTCCTAAGGAGTATTATTTAAATCATAAACTACAATTAACTATAAATTGTGTTTCTAGTGGAGATATTAGAATAGAATTACCTATTTTACTCTATTTAAGACTATCACCAAAATGGGGCGGGGGAGGTAAAGTCTGATAATCCTAAAAGAAACAGCCAGGGAACTTGACCATTCACAGAATAAAATTCTTAATCCTGTATCTCCACAATTTCAGACATGTTCGTTGGCAAAGCCATGCATGTGATTAGTAGATTTTTTTTATGTTCTGCCCCACAAAATGTCTAATCAAAGTGCTTGTCTCAAAACCAATGTATTTTGCACAGAAATAGGGTATCTGTAGTTAGTAGCTAATCAAGATGTCCCTCTCTTTTGTCAGCCTTGTAATTAACTTCCAATGAGCTAACTGTAAAGGACAAATGGAATAAAGACAGAAGTAATATGTATCTTCTTCACCCTTCCTCTAAGATGATTTAAATATATAAACCCCAGTCAAGATGTTCAGATTAAGTCTCAGTATTTACCTCTACAGTCTATTCTTTGTCATAGACCACCTATCCTCACCAGGTTAAGTTGTGGTCTTTTCTTCTAACATATACTTTCCATGTGGTCAGTATCATAGACATTCATACCAAAACAACAACAACAACAAACATGTTTACCTCATTGAAAATGCTTTACTTATGTAGATCCAAAGTTCAAAATTGTCATTTAAAAAATGATGCAAGAGAATGTGGACAAAACAACATGACAATAAACAATTCCTAGTGACTAAAGTATCATAGGATCAACAAGTTGGAAGAATTACATATTTGCCTTAGTTCTCATCATCTCTCAAACCTACCCAAAATAAGAATTATGCAAAAGAGATAAAATAATGTGACTGTCTAAATGGACTAAGATAACAAGAATCCCAGTTAAGTAAGTAAGTGAACAACTGACGATAAAGAAGGAAAATATCTAATCCCTAATACCTTCACTCACTGCCTTCTCACTTACCAATCTTACAGGTTTATGCTCTGGGACCCATACTCTGGATTTCTTTAGTGAGGCATCAGTCTAAGCTAACTATCTGCCGCATAATCCCTGCTTTCACTCAATCATTTTGCAGCAATAAACAACACCTACTTCTCTTCACATACACACCCTCTTTCATAGAGATGGTGGTACAGGAAAGAAGCATTCTCTGTCTAAAAGGGAGACAGCTTTGCTGTTAAATATCAGAGACAGATCAGAAAACTAAGGAAAGAGGGAACTAGGGCAGAATGTGAGGGTGTGAGGCTTCACTAAGAATGAAAGAAATGGAAGAGGCTTTCAAATAAGACCAGTTTTATAACAGTACCCCAACGCTCTTCCAGAATTCATTTGGTGCAGAAACTGAAAAGTGAATCCCCCAACTTGAGAGGAGACTCAGACAACTTGAGATCCAGCCTTTAAGGAAACCACTATCAAAGGAGACATAGTTAAAAAGAACATAAGAGAGGGAAAAAGATTGAAATTATCAAACATCTTATGAAAAAGAAAATGGTTGACCACAAGAAGACAAAACTTGAACAGGAGGGAAGATGGTCTCCAGATAGTCTAAACTAGTTCAAACACCTCTAAATACTGAAAGACAAAGAAAATAAATAAACAGCTGATGAGGCACGTGACACTGTGGATTCACAAAAGATCATGGAACCATAGCAACATAATCCTTAAATGTTAAAGAGAGAAATAAAAGTCTTAATAGAGGATTTTATTTTTACCTGTTCAACAATAAAAAAATAGAAAAAGGTGAATCCATATCAATAAATGTCACTATTGAATAAAAAGAAAAAAAAACATTTGATCAGGAATGCAAATGCATGTAATGAAAGACAATCTGGAGGAAGAAAAAAATCATTTAACATTCAAAGAAAATGTAATCTGTATAGAAACAAAACATTGAACTCAAAGCCAGTTTTCATAGAGATAACTTTTTTTTTTTTTTTTGCTTTTTGGCAGGGCAATTGGGGTTAAGTGACTTGCCCAAGGTCACACAGCTAGTACTTGTGTCAAGTGTCTGAAGCCGGATTTGAACTCAGGTCCTCCTGACTCCAGGGCCGGTGCTCTACTGACTGCGCCACCTAGCTGCCCCCGAGATAACTTAATGATAATAGGTCTCATGACAAAATGAAAAAAAACCCAAACAGTATAAAGCAAGTAGAATATAAGAAAATAAAAGAAAAAAAAGTGAAGCAAACAGTTTGCCTCAATTTGCATTCAGACTCCATAGTTCTTTCTCTGGACGTAGGTAGCTCTCTCCATCACGAGTCCTTTGGAGTTTTCTTTGCACCTTGTGTTGCTGAGAAGAGTGAAGTCTATCAGGGTTAGTCATTACAGAATCCATATATCTGTGGCTGTGTATAATGTTCTCCTGGTTCTGCTCCGCTCACTCAGCATTATACCTTGTAGGTTTTCCAGGTCATTATGAAGTCCATATCTTCCCCATTGCTTGTAGCACAATAGTATTCCATTACATTCATATACCACAACTTGTTCAGCTATTCCCCAATTGATGGGCATCCCCTTGATTTCCAATTCTTTGCTACTACAAAAAGAGCCACTATAAACATTTTTGTACATATGGGTCCTTTTCCCACTTGTGTAATCTCTTTGGGTTACAACCCTAGAAATGGTATTGCTGGGTCAAAAGGTATGAATATTTTTATAGCCCTTTACCCATAGTTCCAAATTGCTCTCCAGAATGGCTGGGTCAGTTCATAACTCCACCAGCAATGTAACAATGTTCTAATTTTCCCACATCCTCTCCAGCATTTATAATTTTCCTGTTTTGTCATTTTAGCCAATCTGACAGGAGAGATGTGGTGCCTAAGACTTGTTTTGATTTGCATTTCTCTAATCAGTAGTGATTTCAAGCATTTTTTCACATGCCTATAGACATCTTTAATTTCTTCCTCTGAAAACTGCCTCTTCATATCCTTTGACTATTTCTCAATTGGGGAATGACTTGTATTCCTATATATTTGGGTCAAATCCCTTTGTATTTTAGAGATGAGGCCTTTATCAGAGACACTAGTTGTAAGGATTTTCTCCCAGTTTTCTGCACCTCCTAATCTTTGTTGCATTGGATTTTTTATATGAAAACATTTCAATTTAACATAATAAAAATTATTCACTTTGTATTTTGTAATGCTCTCTATCTCTTGTTGTGTCATGAATTCTTTACTTTCCCATAAATCTGAGAGGTAAACTATTCCTTGCTCTCCCAAATTGCTTATAGTATCAACCTTTATTCCTAAATCATGAACCCATTTTGACTTTATTTTGGTATTTGGTGTAAGATATTGGTCTATGCCCAGTTTCTGCCCCATCAGCAGTTTTTGTGAAATAGTGAATTCTTAGCCCAGAAGTTGGATTCTTTGGGTTTATCAAAGAGTAGATTGCTATAGTCGTTGACTACTGCATCTTGGGTACCTAATCTGTTCCACTAATCCATGACTCTGTTTCTTAGGCAGTACCAGGTAGTTTTGATGACTGCTGCTTCATAGTACAGGTTAATATCTGGTATGGCTAGGCCACCTTCCCTAGCATTTCTTTTCATTAATACCCTAGATATTCTAGACCTCTTGTTCTTCCAGATGAATTTTTTTATTATTTTATCCAGCTCTGTAAAATAATTTTTTGGTAGTTCGTTTGGTATGGCACTTTTCTCAAAATTTTCTACTCCTGTTAATTTCAGTTTTCCTCTTAGGCAGAACAAATGCTCTTAAAGACTTAATCCTATATATGTATTTAAAAACACTTTTGACAAATAAATGCTTTTTACTCCTAGGTCCAATTGTTACACAAATGAATTTACTTACAAGGGTCTGTCTTTACTACAATTATAACAAAAGACCTGGCAGGGGATGTATCGATACACTAACTAATCAATTCCCAGTTGTGTACAGAGAACAGAATGCATCTAATGTGTTATTAACAATTAACCATGTTCAGTTGTTAACCAAATGCAAATAGAACAGATATTATACAAACAGAGACTACTGTTCTTAGAAGTCCTTTAAGTAATGGAAGCAACTTTAAGACAGTTCAGGCATTTCTGGCCAATGTTCTTCACCCAAGCTTTAATTTCAGATAAAATAACAAATCTAGGTGAAATTGGACTTTCTATTGACATGACACAAGGCACCTCATAAGATGTTCTCCCTTAAGATAAACATTGCAATGAAAATTTATTCTTTAAAACAAAATAGAAGAGGTTTCTGATACTATCCTCACAAATGTATAGATATATGTTTTATTTCACAAGCTTTTTTCTTAATCTTTGTCCAATTATTCCATACTCTTCTGAAAAAAACAGCTACTTCAGGTATTTACTCTTATGCATGACTATGTAACTATTACCAGGCAAACACTAATTTACTTAGTTGTTTGGAATATGGAATGATTACACAGTCAGAATGAAAACAGTAAATTCTTACATAATTTCATTGTATTTATATCTTCTATTGACCATCTTCTCTAATTCTAGAAATTTGTTATAAACTAAAAAAAAGCATGGACATGATTATTTTTTTTTTTTTTTAGTATTTACAGGATTTATTTAACACAAATAAAAATCTGCAAAGCTCTTTACTCATTTTCTTCACTCCTCAGTCTAGCATTTGGATTGGTGATCTTGATGGCCAGCTGAGCTGCTCTCTCAACAATAACTTTCCTATTCTTAGATGATACATTGTGAGCGATCTCAGCACAGTAAGATTTGTTGCACATCAGGAGCACCTCGAGCTCTTTGACGTTGTGCACCAAAAACTTCCTGAATCCACTCGGTAGCATGTGTTTTGTCTTCTTATTGCTTCCATAACCAATATTGGGCATCAATATCTGGCCCTTGAATCGTCTTCACACCCTGTTATCAATGCCCCTTGGTTTATGCCAGTTTCTCTTGATCTTGACATATCTGTCGGACTGGTGCCGGATGAACTTCTTGGTCCTCTTCTTGACGATTTTAAGTTTCACGAGGGGTCTGAGGGCAGGCATGGCGCCGGCGAAGAGATAGCTGCCCCTCCACGGGCAGCGCCAACAGAAAGAGAGAGAAAGAAAAGCGCATGGACATGATTATAATAGCATCAAACCTGGTTTTCCAGGTCTAGGGTTAAGGGCACAAAAAGTCTCAACACATGTGTATTAGGATAAAGCTTCCATAGGCATGTTTGGTTTCAGATAAGAGTAAAAGTTAAAACTTTGGAAGTCACTCATGCAGCAAAATTCCAATTTAAAACTAGACTTAGTATTAACCAGGTAGGAAGCATTCTTGTTCGAAAGGAAAAAAAAAACACCATCAGGGAACTGAATCAAGAGGATCCTGCCTGAAGGAAGAGGATCCATGCTGAGATCATCCCCTTAATTTTATCCCAGATACAGACATCCACCTGTCACAGTTCAAGATCGTAATCCTTCTGAGTATCTTGTGACATATCCCTGGAATGGTGGATTATTGACTTAATGATTCATTAAATCACTGTGTCCAAATTCAAAACTCAGAACAATATGAATCACAGTCCCAAGAGATTTTACCTTGTATAGTAATTTTCACTAAACACTACTTAGGGCTGGATACACTTATTTCTCTCTTGGTGTTTCAATAAGCAATAAATTTACTGAGACTCACACTCAAACAAAAGCTTTTGCTTAACATCCTTCACTTATTTTCTTTTCTTTTCTTCTCCTCAAGTTTAAACTCATCTTGGTACAAAGATCAATAATTCAAAATCACTTCTATATGGGGTGGATCCAAGATGGCAGAGTAAATGCAGGGACTTGCTTGAGCTCTCCCTCAAATCCCTATAAACACCTGAAAAAATGACTCTAAGCAAATTCAAGAGCTACAGACCCCACAAAATTATGGAATAAAACAATTTTCCAGCCCAAGATGGCCTGTATGTTTGCTGGGAAGGGTCTGTCATACTGTGCTAGGAGTGCAGTGCAGCCCAGCCTAGGCTGCACCAGCACAGACCAGCCTGGAGCACACCGGGTGGAGCAGACCTCAGTGTACTGAATCACTGAGCTGTGGCTACTTCCAGACTTCTCAACCCACAAACACAAAAGACAACTTAGCAGATCAATGGGAAAACTGTTGGACCTGGGTGGGAGAAGGTTGTGGTCCGGGCCCAGCCCCAGGGCAGTGGAGGTAGAGGTGGCCACAGTGTCAGTGGAGGCAGTAACAGCAGCTTCCAGAGCTCCAGGCCCACAGATTATGAGGTGAATCAAGTGGCTGATCAGGCCAGGAGTACAGGATCTCTTTGCTTGCAGTGAGGCAGTATGCTATTGCTTTGCCTGCTTGGATCTGGGTCACAGCCCTGTTTGGTGGTCCTGGGGTAAGGAGGAGGGATGGTGTGACAGAATTTGTGGTGGCTGTGGAGAGAGAATCCCCCTAGGTGGTCCAAGGCAGAAAAGAGTGCTCAAGGTCACTCAAAGACCAGAGCACAGGCCAGTAGAGGAGTAAACACCTCTTCTTGGACATTCCCCCTTCGAAGTGCTGAAAATTTACAGGTGCTTACAAGTAGCTTGAAAAACAGCTATGCAAAACTTCTGAAGCTTGGGACAAAGCACTCTCCACTCTGGAAGCAGAGGCATACCTTGACAAAGAGCTCGAAAGTCAAGTAATTGGCTGGGAAAATGAGCAGACAATATAAAAAATGTCATACTATAGAATCTAACTTTGGTGACAATGAAAATCAAAATATTCAGTCAGAAGAAGACAACAAAGTTAAAGATCCTATGTCAAAATCCTCCGAGAACAAAAAAAATATGATTTTTTCTCAGGCCATGAAAGAGCTCGAAAAGGATTTTGAAAATCAATAAGAGAAGTAGAGGAAAAATTGGGAAAAGAAATGAGAGGAATACAAGAAAATCATGAAAAACATGTCAACAGCTTGTTGAAGGAGACCCAGAAAAATACTGAAGAAAATTAAAACTTAAAAAATAGACTTACCTATGTAGCAAAAGAGGTCCAAAAAGCCAATGAGAAGATGAAAGCCTTTAAAAACAGAATTGGCCAAATGGAAAATTAAATCTAAAAGCTAACTGAAGAAAATATTGCTTAAAAATTAGAATGGAGCAAATGGAAGCTAATGACTTTATGAGACATCAAGAGATTATATAACAGAACCAAAGACTGAAAAAAAGAAGAAAGTGTGAAATATCTCATTGGAAAAACCACTGACCTGGAAAATAGGTTCAGGAGAGATAATTTAGAAATTAATGGCCCATCTGAAAGCCACGATCAAAAAAAGAGCCTAGACATCATCTTTCAAGAAATTATCAAGGAAAACTGCCCTGAAATTCTAGAACCATAGGGGAAAATAGAAATTGAAAGAATCCACTGGTTTCCTCTGGGAAAAGTTTGCAAAAGGAAAACTCTTAGGAATATTGTAGCAAAATTCCAGAGGTCTCAGATCATGGAGAAAATGTTGCAAGCAACTAGAAAGAAATAATTCAAGTATTGTGGAAATACAATCACTATAACACAAGATCTAGCAGCTTCTACATTAAGGGATTGATGACCTTGGAATATGATATTCTGGACATCAAACGAGGTAGGATTAAAACTAAGAATCACTAATCCAGCAAAAGCGAGTGTAATGCCTCAGAGGAAAAAATAGATTTTCAATGAAATAGAGGACTTTCATGCATTCTTGATGAAACGACCAGAGCTGAAAAGAAAATTTGACTTTCAAATCCAATAATCAAGCGAAGCATGAAAAGAAAGTTTACATTGAACAACAGTGAAAGTTCATCTGTTAACACTGCCCTGATCCCAGAAGAAAAACTTGCATTTTTCTTGAAAGAGAAGGGAGATCACATGAGCCAGTTGGTCTCAGCCATAAAATGGACATTGGTAGTCATGAGAATGGTGCTTTAATTTATTTATGTTACTCATCAACAGTGGCATAGAAAGTGTGAGTGTCCATTTTGAAAATTTTATTTTATCCCCTCACTTACGAACTTTCCATTAGTCAGTCCTCCTATAATTTTCATGAAGAGAATTCCACCTTTCATCTGCTCCTGTATGTATTCATAGGACATGGAAAGAAAAGTCAAACAACTCAATGTACCAAAAGACCAAAGATGATCTTCTTGTTTTCAGCATAGGAAATGACCGCTGTTTTAGGTCTACTTAACATTTTGGACGAATTGGTACCATTCTGGCTCAAACAAAATAGTCATAATAGCTGGGGTGATCAAAGGCATTTTGGCATAATGGATAAAAGAGAAATCAAAGTCAGAAAGACCTTGGTCAAGTCCAGACTCTGGCTTTTGACCTATGAACTCCAGTCTTATAAATACTTGGTAAGCATGTCCTTCCTAAGTGTTTGGCACTGTTCTAAGTTCTAGGGTTAAAAAGAAATGCCAAAATGATGTCCCTTATCTCAATTTAACTGGTACAACATTAAATGTGTAATATTTTTAAAAAAGAAATCACTTCTACATTATAAACAAACTTTTAGATTCTTGGTAAACCATTTCATTGTTTAGGAATCTCACAATCTGAACAAACCCTTTCCTAGGGGTGATAAGATGTATGATCTTGCCTAAACAGATGGTCTGTAGCATATCCTTGCAAGTTTACAAACAAGGGAGTTTTATAAGGTCTTTTCTTGTACCTTTTCCCACAGGGTAATTACCAAATTTCCCAATTTTCCCTCACACTTCCAGTCACTACCAAATCTCATAAATCAGTAATGGAGCCAAATGGCATGATTTTTTTTTCTCAATCTATTACAGCTAATCTATCTGGGAGTTCTCAGGAGGGTTTGAGATCACTGCTCCTGCTCCTTAAATAAGTTTCATTTTTTTTTGTCAGGAGAAAGCAAGACAATTCTTAAAATTAAAATTTAACATAATCTATTCCAAAAATGGATAGGAATTAGATAATTTTACACACACACACACACACATACACACACACACACATACACACACACACACTATACACAACCTAAGGAATTATCACCCTTCAAAACTGTACCTGTCTTGTTTCTTTCATATTCTTAGCCAACACTTCCTTTATCAATCATACCCCAAATAATCTTTCCTTCACGGAGTTTTTTTTTTTTCCCTTTCCCTGAGCAGGGGCGGAGACAGAGAGAGAGAGAAAGAGAGTGAGTCACCTCTGTCTTTTACCTCAAGGTTATTCTGTTTTTGTCCTATGATACAGAGGGCAAGTGCTGTTTCAAAGCTATTGTTAATAGCACTGAAAACCTCATTTTTGCCTAAGCTATGAATCTTCCATTAAGAAACATAGACAACCCAACATGCTGCAAGCCTCTTAAGAAGCACAAGCCAATCAACATTTTCTAGGTGTCCCCATATTTAGGCCAGGTATTTAGCATGCTGGATGTGGGTGACCAACCTGGATTAGCCATAGCAGATTTACCACCTTTCCTCTTCTTCCCCTGGGATGAGAATGCCCAACATTTCCCCTTAGAAGGTTTCTCTTGCCAAGCCCATTTCTTCAGAATCTTGTCAACTATGATAATTGTAAGCAGGTAGACCATCCTGAGGAAAGGTGCCACTCTAATGAGAGGATTCTGTGGTACTGAAGAAAGAGCGGCCTATACCAGCTTAGTAATAAATAGGTTTTATTAGAGGAACCTTACTCATGAGGTGATCCTGGGTAGCAGCAGGACAAAATGGTAGATCCCTGCAGCAACCCCTGGTCATGTCAAAAATTCTATAGAAAAAAAAAGAAGGCATAGTAACAGGGATGGCCCAGGGACACATATAAGTTTTCTCATGAAATAGAGTTGCTTTTCTTGTTTAAATTAACCATGATACTTGCATTCACATTACCATACTCTTGCTCTTATCACTTAACATCTTGATCCTCTATGCAACTTGTTAAGGCTATAAGTGGCAGAAGAGTTGCTGGTCTGCATTGTAGAGGAATTTTCTTTATCCAGCAGGCCCTTCTACTAATGAAATCAAAGGTCCATTCCCTAATCCTACTTAAGAGAAAGATTTGGATTTGAATCTCAGTCCTTCACTTAGTATTCAAATTGCATCTTGGTGGAAAAGAGCCTTGGATTTGGTGTCAGAACACCTGGGTTCAAATTCCAGCCCTGACATTTACTACTTAAATGATGTTAGGCAACTCACTTAACCTCTTTGACCCTTGGTTTCCTCATCTGGTAAATACGAATATTGGGCTATGTGATTTCTAAAGTCCATTCTAGTTCTAAATATAGCATCTAATGATAATATAAATTTATAACCTAGTAAAGAAATAAAAAAACTAATTAAAAAGAATTATTAAGCTTCTTTCCTATGCAGTATTGTGCTAGGTGATAGGGGTATAAGACTTGAAGTACCCTGTCATGTAGAATTCACATTTCACTAACTAATAATAGTTCGGGGGGCAGCGCAATGGTATTTAATTATGAGTGCTGTAGAAGAAAGTATCGTATAGGTACAAACTGAATAATATCTAGGCCATCAAGCTCCTTACCAATTCTATGGTTTTAAGGGAAATGTACATAAACATATTTGACACTAGAAATAATGTGATCAGAGGAAAGGAAAGGCAGAGATAGAGTGAGGCACAAAGAAAATGGTAGAAGAAATTGTAATAGAAAAAGATCACTTTCATTTGAGGAGATGAAGACTTTGCAGCATTTTTCTTTTCTAAATACAGACTTAAACATTGGGAACGTTAATAGTTCAGGCTTGCTTGAACATAGAGTGCATAAAGGGAAAGAGAGTGACATAAATGTATAGTATTAGTTTGAAACCATATTATGTAGGTCCTTAAATTTCAAGGTAGAGAATATGCATTTTCTGTTCTACTCAATGAGGAGTCCGGGAAGGTTTTCTTAGCTGGGGAAGGCTTATTGCAGGCTTTTGAGGAAGGAAGATTATTTTGTCAACCAAGTAAAAGTTGAAATGGGGGTGGGGGGAACTGGATGCATAGAAACTACTTGTGCAGCTTTTCTCAAATAGAAAAAGAGTATAATAACCTTGCACATATATTCAAGCTGCGTACTGTTGTCATCCCTTGGTAATCCAGAATGCCTATGGCACTTAGTCCTTTATTCACTATCCCTCCTAACATGTCTGACGATATTAATAACTTCTGTAGGCTTCAGAATTTTACATGACTTTTAACTTCCTGTATTACTTTTGTTAGAAAATGCTTTTTAAAGGGGGTGTGCCTTTTCTTCCTTTTGAACACTGAAAATGCATTTGAAAATGAACAGAATTATTATCTGACTTTGATTTTCTTATATTTATGAGATTATAGGAAGAGGTAGCTGAGGCACACTTGTCTTTGATGCTTTAGGGAGTCAGGTAGTTTCTTCTAAGCTCTATCGACTTCAAGCAGAAACTAGACTCTTTCACCACTCCCTAGTTCCATTGAGTAGAACTCAGCACATTGAAGTTCCAGGGACTTCAAAATAGCACACCTGCTTCTTTTGGATGTGTATTTATCTTGCAATACCCTACTCAAGCAGGTTAATAATGTAGTTGTTTCCATCTTCAATTAGAGTTACCCCATTAATCAAAGGAATTGTCATTTACATCCTACTTTATTCTTTTTTCCATTTCAATCCTTAGTATTAGGTTTCTGAAGTGAATTGATTAAGAACATTTTACTATCTCTTCTCCAATGTGACTATATTATTTAGCTATCATTCCTTGTCATTCTTTGCATTTCCATGATATCCACCCATCTACCAAGAGTGTCCTGTGCCTACAAGGCTAGTGGTAACAAAATATCCTTGCAGATGAAATGTAAGCTGACTATTCTGAAATTATTTCAATAATAATTAATTCTTGTGGCTTAAGTGACACTAAATTTTCATAGTAAAACAGTATTTTCAGCTAGTTCCTCAGCTGTCAATTTTCAGTATTAAGAACTGATTGCATTATGAAATATCCTTTGTTAGAATTCCTGGGGTTTTCCATTAATAAAAGGAATAGGGATACTTACCACAATGCTTTGAAAACATAATTTCTTGCCACCTGAAGGTTTTAAATATTTTTGTGAAACAATTTGAACTTTGTTTCCAGAAGGATAAGCAGACAAAAGCTTAAAAATGAAGACTACAAACTGGTAAAGTACATGAACTCAAGTGAACCACCAAAATTTGTAAAAAATATGATTTTGTTTAAATAAATTACAATATAAATATGAAGAAGCAGAGACACTTTCTTGGAAAGCATCAATAACCATGGTAACTATAATCTTTTAGTCTTGAGTATATATTCATAGATCACCTTTACATATGGTTTATTTTATTTTGGTAAAATAGAAATCTTTCATAGTTTCTGTATAAGAATTTCTGCATTCTTAAAAATATTATATTTTCAAGGTCAAATTATTCTAGGAATTTTGGTGAGAAAAGTAATAAAGTTTGACCAAATACATTGTGAATGTCTCTGAAAACAAACAAATATTATGTAGGAATCTCTTTTTTAATATCTTGTATATCGCATTTGCACAAGCATACTTCCTTTCTTTGTATGTACTCTAGATAATCATGACTTCAGGATACCTACATGGATAAAAATCTTTCTGTAGTATTTCCTTGTTTAGAATTTCTTGGCTCCTTTTCCAAATTATTTTCTAGCTCCCATCATCAATTGTATTTGTATGGGAGTGGGGGGAGGGGATGAGGCACTCATTAATCATGGAACAAATAAGGTTTACTTTGTTCAGACACGGCAAGGATATACAGCAAAGAAAGATCCAACAACCCTTAGTTTCTACCCTCTTGTCTCCATCTGGAAATGTTTCTTGTCACTAAGGGTCTAAAGGATCCTATGGTCTGAGGAAACCATCCAGTCTGAGAGTTACTGAACTTACACTGCTGAGGTGTTTTATGCCCCCAGGCCTGGAAGCTGCATCAAGGAGGGTGAGGCCTATCAAATTGCATAACAGGAAGAAGTCTTGGAATTCAGAGACCTTTAATTAAGGTAACAGTGGTCATCTCATAAATGGATTTCTGAGAGTTCCTCCTGCAAAGTTCATGTGTGTCTAAGTGGACTGGAGTCATCTTTCCTTGATTGGAAAGAGGTTTGAATGCTAAGAGGAAAGGCAATCTATTTGGAAGATAACCCTTGTATGACAGTTATTACTTGTTATCATAAGTTCAGACTGGTAAATTCATTGACAGAGAGATTTGAAGGACTTTTTGCCTCCTTTATTTTACCATTTATTAATCAAGTATGTTACATATAAAGAATTCAGCTGTCTCCAAACAATTAGTCAATCATACCTAAGGATTTCCTTTACCAGTTAACAGGTAAACAGACTGATTAGCATTGGTGGCTCTACCATTTCAATCAATTTTATTAGCACATCTTAACTGTTATATCTAAGAAATACTCTTTAATAGTTTAAATTCTAAGCGGAACAGTGGATAGAACACTGATCTTGGGGTTAAGAAGACCTGAGTTCAAATTTTGTGTCAGACACTGCCTGTGAAACACTGAGCAAATAATTTGGTCTGTCTCTACCTCAGTTTCCTTATCTATACAATGGGGATAATAATAGCACTTACCTTACAGGGTTATTGTGTGGGTAAAATTGGAAAGTGATTGTAAAGTGCTTTGCAAATCTTAAAACACTGTATAAATATTTATTATTGATAGTAGTATGGCAGAACCCAGCAGTTTTTATAACCCACTTCAACAAAACAATCTGTCAGATGATTACGGTATGGTCATTAAGCTATACCATCAGTAATTCCATGCACCATCTCCTTCTTTTAATTGCTATTTTCCCATTAAGCAGGTTCAATATTTCATAAAACCAACATTCTATTGAACAGGAAACTGGTGAATACACTTGGGTTTTGCAGCATCCTAATGGAAAAATACATTTCCACCAGCAAGGTGGTTTGGTCAAGAAAGTATAGAAATTCATGTATTTTCTTCCAGTAACAAACGAATTCCTTTCAATTTTTATGTACAATATTAGGCACTAGAGATAAATAGATAACAATGATAAAAAAGGAGCTTAATTTTATCAAAGCAAGGCACAGCAGAACATTAGAGAAAATGCATTGGTTGTAAAGGCAAAGGATGTGTGTTTAATCCTACCTTTGATCTTTATTATTTGGCTTTGGTTAAGTTAATTAACTGCCTTCATCCTGAATATCTTTGTGCCTAGAATGTGTCGATTAGAATACATAGACTCCAAAGTCCATTCCAGCTCTAGAACTATGATGCTAAGTCTATTAAGTTAATACAAGGGAATTTCCAAAGGTCAGATAACACTAGATAAGAGGAATCCTGAAAAGTCTCAGATAAGAGGTGGTATGTCACATGAGGTTTGGAGGAAACTAGAGATTTTCAGATATGAGGAAGGAACATATACCTTGTGTTTATTTGGTGTTTCTGTATGTACATTTATGAATATGCACTTATGTATGTATATTATAATAATAATGACAAAAATACTAATAGCTAACATTTATATAGCACTTACTGTATACCAGGCACTATACTAAGCCCTTTAGAATAGGTATCTCATTTGACCCTCACAGCAACCCTTGGAGATTGATCCATTTTACAGATGAGGAAACTGAAACAAACAGAGATTAGATGACTTGTTCAGGGTCAAACAACTACTAAGAGTCTGAGCCTGGATTTTAACACAGATTTTCTTGGACTTAAGGCCCTGCACTCTCCATTGTGTTATCTAGCACATCATCTACACTCAAAGAATGCAACTTCTTTAAAGGCGTGAATGACTTCAGTTTTATCTTTTTTTCCCAGAGCTTGCCACAATTCATTGGATATTGTAGGTGCTTTGTAAATGCATACAGGATTGTTTTTGGAGGGGAGAAAGAAAGGCGATTGGGGTTAAATGATTAGCCCAAGATCACACAGCTAGTAAATGTGTCAAGTGTCTGAGGCCAGATTTGAACTCAGGTCCTCCTGACTCTAGGGCCAGTGCTTTACTCACTGTGCCATGTAGCTGCCTCAATGCATATTGTTTTCATGATTCTAGGCCTGAAGACAATGGCCTATGCAATGGTAGTGGGGAGGGTACCAGGCCTAGAGTCAGGAACACTCATCTTCCTGAGTTCAAATCTGGTCACAGACAATAGCTGTGTGACCATGGGCAAGTCACTTAATCCTATTTGCCTCAGTTTTTGGATCTGTAAAATGAGCTATGGAAGGAAATGACAAACCAGAAACTCCAGAATCTTTGCCAAGAAAAACCCAAAAAAGGTCATGAAAAGATGGACATGATTGAAAAAAAAAATGACTGAACAACAATAGCATATGTGAGGACCAGAAAAGTGACTTGGCTGATCATCAGAGTAAATGAAAGGGAATGGGTTGCAATCAGTTCAGAAATTTCATGTTGTTGCAGATCTAGTCACAGTTGATTCATGGTCTTTTTCTCTGTCTTGACTACATGGGTTACCCAGTATAGACTGTGAGTCCCTAGAATTACATAGACTTGAGACCATATTACTCTTCTGATGCGGAAGGATGTAAGGCAGAAAAGAACAGAAAAATCAATATTGAAGTCACTAAATAATTAAATGGCTAATCAATGGCATTCCCCTATCTTCTCTCTTTCTTTTATACTCAGTATGAAAAAATCCACATGCATGTTTAAGAGAGGCCTGACAATTTGTGTATGATATTTTAGGAGCAATGCATTTTGCTCATCATTAAATTTAACTGCTTTATTTACATTTTTGACACAGATTTAATTTTTCTCATGCATACTTTATGTCAAATTTACTTTTTAATTAATACATATCATGAAAGTTCTTTTTTAAACTAAGCTAAAAAGTTGTTTGGGGAAATCTGCCAAATCTCTCATGATGGTGTTGTTACTGTTCTAAACTTCTGTGAGTAACTGTGTTCTCAAACAGGCAATAACAAGCTATAAATTATATGCATGCATTAAAGTGGAAATTATTTGGTTTGCCATTATGCTTCCAAACTGTTATTTGAAATGCCTATAACTATAGGGCTAATTTTTAAAGCCTATTTTGAAAGTGTTGCTTAAAATTATACCCTCAGGGCTAATCTAAACACTTTATACACACTTTTTAGAAAGTTAATCTGAAATCTGAGAACTATACAAGAGTTTAAAGAAAAGCAAGCTATTTTCCTTCATGTTTGAGCTGTGACTACAAAATAACATCCGCATAGAATGCAAAAAATTAAAGTACCTTACTTGATAGTTTGAGCCAGAAACTCAACCATTGTGGGAAACTAGGATGCAGAAACTACACAACAGTGTAGACCATGGACATTTTGGACCACCCTTTTATAGAACTGGCTATCTCACTATTAAAGGGGACCAATGTGGCATATTATAAGAGTATAAGACAGACAAATATATTTCAATTAATAAAGGATGGAGAAAGAATTTTTATAGCTTTCCTTAGAACTTGATACTGAGTCATGAGTAAGTTAACTCTTGGGCAGTATTGCTACTTGTTGACCTGAAGTATTTTCATCTTTGTGATTGTGACTTAAATCTTAAGCATTTATTTTGCGTATATTAATGAAGTATCTGACCAATAAGTGATTATCTGTTGAATACCTTTTTACTCCTCCCCTTGGGAAATATTATATTAGAAGCAAGTCACAATATAAGACATGGTCATTCTCCCCACTAGTGGCACCAGAGGGAGGGGATTAACTATTTGAAGATTCTGAAAAAAGGAGCCAAATTCCTCATGAAGGCCAAGTTTCCCTAGAAATGAAACTGATATAGCATGCTATGGAAACAGTTGAAAGGATGCTTTTCATTACAAGGCAATAGAAGAGTACCCAACCAACCCCCCATGCCAAGCAGTGGTTATTATTATTTTTGGGGGGAGGGGAAGGCAAAGCAATTGGGGTTAAGGGACTTTCCCAAGGTCACACAGCTAGTAAGTGTCAAGTGTCTGAGGCCAGATTTCAACTCAGGTCCTCCAGACTCCGGGAGTAGTGCTCTATTTACAATGCCACCTAGCTGCCTCAACAGTAGTTATCATTGTTACAAGTATTTGGCAGCAGGACCTGGCTTGACAACGGTGTTTTGTGGTAAGGGTCTTCCTCTATTGCACAAGATGTGAACATGGGAAGATTAATTCCTTTGGCCAAACAAACATTTTGGCAAAGGAAATACAGGAAGAAAGGGAAGGGAACAAGCATTTACATAGCACTTATGACATGTCAGGCACTGTGCTAAGCACTTTTTCACAAATAACTAACTCTTCTTGAGGAATGACAGGAAGAAATGAATTTCTGCAACACTACCTGAGTTCATTCACTCTTTTTAAAAAATTGCATGATGAAGTATCAACATATGTAGAAATTCAGTTTTCAATTCACCTTTAATTTATTTCAATAAATATTTAGGTGACAATACAACACAAATGATATATAAGTTATAACACATTAAATGCAATATAATTCGATATTATGTATATAATTTATCTATTGCATATAATATATGCATATATGTATTAATAGCTACATACTTAGATTTACATGGACACCTTATATGTGTGTATCTGTGTTATATGTGTATAAACAAAAAGGTGTGTAAACATATACATTTGTATGTATATATGTATATGTGTTTATAGGTATATGTACTTATACTGGAAGCCTTTCAGCAAGTTTGAGAAACTAAAATCATTTGGATGTACCTAAAGGTCAAGGTAAGTGTTATGGCAGGGGCCTTCTGATATATCTTCTTATTGAGCAACAATTTGAACATTGTTGGTTATTGTCCCTTTATGTACTGTAGTGTACAGGAAACTATACTTGGAAACATATGGAAAAATGGGAGGTGAGGTTCTCATGAAAGTACTCAAAAGAATTTAGGAAGACTGTATATCACACAGAGTATTAAACTCCATCCCACCCAAACCCTGGACCAGGATGACCTTCATATTTATTCTGCTATGTGTAGGGACTTTTGATTCCTTTTAGGGTATTAATCTCTTGTTTCTTAAATTGGAGGTGGATTGAAAAACCCATTGCAAAGTGCTTCCTTAGTGTCTCATTTCTTTTGAATAAACTATCTCTGTCACCACCTTGAAAAAATGATGTACCTCTACTTTCTACCATGATTCACACCCCTCCCAAAGCTCAATCTGCACTAATAACTTTATCCATGCAACAAGGATAAATTGTTGACAATTTTCTTTATATAAAAAGGGAATTAAATGATGATATAAAGAGACTGTTCTGGCTAACTCTTCCAAAATCATGTGTATGTTACAACAACATATGGATAATAATATTGGATGATTCTTTAGTCCTTAAGGCTTTGTGAAAATACTTACAAAATGGCTATTTGATTATTATTGGTGTGAAAGATCAACACTTGGTAAATTAGCTAGACCAAAGTTATTCTTGTGTCTAATGAACTATTTATCCTGGTGAAAAAAGAACAAAAGCTTTTGAAATGCTAAGAAGAAAATAAGAGCACAAAAATGGAAAGAAGTGTCATCGTAGTAGAGTAAGATCTGGCATCTCTGTTCTCTTTATTTTTCCCCCAACATTAAAAAGCAATCATTTTGTTTTTGTTGTATGTTTTGTTTTTCTTTTGTTTTTAACATCCTAGAAAGGCTGTATGAAAACTAATTGCTATTTTCCTCAGGCTCTATGGACTGTCTTCAGCTCTATTGTCTTTTCAGGTTTGGCAGTCATTTTAGGTGCTTCTGGCTTCTAGCATGATAGAGCAAATGGATGATGTCAACTTCACTTCAGTTTCCAGAAGGAGAAATAAGACTCTAGGGGAGAAGTCAACATGAGAAGAGCTAGTAGTCTTCATCATATCCATGTCACTAGCTTGCTCCAACAGAGGCTTCAGAAAAATTCCCCTTGTGTGAGATCTGGGTTGGTTTCACTCTATCTGTTTCTGTCTTTTTCTCTGTATCTGTCTCTCAGATGAGCTGAGTTCTCTTATTTTTTTTGTCTTTATTTTTGGAGGGGCGAAGGCAGGACAATTGGGGTTAAGTGACTTGCCCAAGGTCACACAGCTAGTAAATGTGTCAAGTGTCTGAGGTGAGATTTGAACTCAGGTCCTCCTGATTCCAGGGCTGGTGTTCTACTCACTGTGCTGTGTACCAGCTCCTGAGCTGAGCTATTTTGTTTCCAGTGGGAGAACACTTTCATTCTGTATTGTCTGGTATGTATTCTATGTATGCATTTCTCCCCTGCCCCAATTTCTGTTTTGGTATTAAATTGTACAAATGAGTTTCTTTGAAACAAAACAGAACACTTGTTAAATACCTACTATATGCCAGTTACTGTACTATGCCCTGGATGTACTGATAAAAGCAAAAAATGACAGTCCCTATCCTCAAAGAATTTACTTTCTGTTCAGGAAGAAAACCCATAAAAGAGAGTTGAAATGGAAAAGGGGGAACAACATAATCACAGAAAATGCAGTGGATCTCTGCAGTTCTCGAGACTATAGATAAATTAGTTCCCTATATGTGTGCCTCAATACTAATGAACTCAAGGTAGTACCCACTTTTCCCACTGATAACATATAGTATGTATGTGGGAGATTGCACTTTAGGCTTATGGGGGAATATTTCATAGCTACTGTTCTTTTCATTGTATTTTACTAAATGCAATTTGCCTTGAACAAATTATGTCTATTGGCTGACTAAAAAGAAGCACACATGGTAATTTAGGGGATGTAGTTTGGCAACATGGACCAACGGAGTACTTTTCAAGAGTAGTATTCACCCTCTGAGGATTGAAACCTCATATGCATGTCAGATGTAGTAGTCTACAGAGCGGGTATAACAGGTCAGTCCATGAAATACTTAACATAGTGCCTGACACAGAGTAGTCACTTACAAATGTTCATTAGCTGACTGATGTATGTGGCATGGTCATTCATTCATCCATCCAATATTCTTATTACTCAATTCTGTGTGCTTTTCAGCAGCTTATGTAGTATATTAGAGAGAATGTTAAATTTAGAGTCAACAATTTCAGCTAATTACCCACCTCTGCCACTAAAAAATGATATGAATTTGGATAAGTAACAACCTCCATGGGTTCCAGTTTCCTTCTCTTTAAAATGATGTGTTAAAGTAGATGTTCTTGCAGTTCCCTACTACCTCTGGATCTGTGATCATTGTCAGCTTATCATTATCCTTCGTAAATTGTGTTACCTAAGGGGCAACTAGTTGGCACAGTGAGTGGAGCACTGGCCGTGGAGTCAGGAGGACCTGAATTCAAATTTGGCCTCAGACACTTGACACACTTACTGGCTGTGTGACCTTGGGCAACTCGCTTAACCCCAATTGCCCTGCCTTCCCCCTTCCAAAAAAAAAATCAAAAAAAGAAAAGAAAAGAGTTACTTAGAACTGAACACAGTGTATCATATGTGACCTTTCCGAGACAGAGTAGATCAGAAATGTCATATCATACCTTTTCATTTTGTACACTATGTGACTATTATTTCAACCCTGGCTATTTTAGCTTATTTGCCTTTCATCTCTTCCTATTGACTCGAGTATGTGGTGGGTAAAAAAATGAAGTGAAAGACTGTAAGAATATTTTTTCTTTGAGCAATTCGTGGCCTTTGCCTAACAAACCAGGATTGCACTTCCTGAGAGTAGGCCTAAATTCCAAATAAAGCAGGAGATACACTTTTTTATGTTAAAACATTTAATCCAATGAAACCGATTGATCAAAAGAAAACAATACACTTTAGATAATCTCATTTCTAATTGGATGAAAGATTAGGGACTTTCCAAGTTGGGAGGGGGTGAATGAACAGTTACAATTCCATGAATTCAGAAAAGAAGGTGTTTCTCTAAGTACTGGTAAGCAATTAAGGGAACGTGTAAATAAAGATGGATTGATCAGTACAGGGCCAGTTTTCAGATAAAACATATGGGTTGCTTGAGATGGACAGTTTTGAGAAAACTCCTTGCATCAATCTTTGGGTCTGACTGGGTTTCTGGTCAGCATAAACTAGGTCTTCAGTTAAGGGTCTCTAAGGAGCTGGTAGAGGTGTTCCAGCTTCCCAGCCACACAGGGTTAATTACAAACAATGAAACAAAGATTTTTTTTTTCTCAATCCCAACAGTTGAATAAAGTTTTCTCACGGGACAGAATTTGGATTAAGCCCATAATTGATCAGAAATGGAACACAGCAACCTCAAGAATTGACTCACAAGACAGTGTCAGTGTGGTTCACTTAATTCCCACAATTAACCTCTTGCTGTCGTTGTCCTCTCAGTTCCCTAAGGTATGGGTTGTAGTACATGTTTTTTTCACATAGATTCTGTGACTGGTGCAATTAACATGTTTATTAAGCAGCTACCAAATGAAGACTATGGTTCTAGATGCTGAGGGAGATACATAGACACTGCCTTCATGAAGTTTGTAGTAGTTGCAAGACACAAGTAGTTGCAAACTACTTGTAAAATATTTGAGGACTTTGCACAACAAAAAGTTCTTTGAGGGCTTATCAGGAAGGTTCCTCATAGATCAAGAAGAAAATATGGAGGATTTTTAAGATATCATGTTTTGAGCTCCAAAAGACATCTTAGTGCTCAAAGCAATTAAAGGAGTTAAGATGCTCAAAAGAATGCATGAGCAAAGGCAAGGGCACAGAAATGTATTTTTAAGGAACAAATGAATGAAATTTTCTGCAACAAGGAGCATATATATATGTGTGTGCATACATACATATATACGTATGCATGTATTCACATAAATATCCACACACATGTACGTATGCATGTGTATATACCTACATATGTACATGCATACACATAAATATTCAATAAAATCTCAGTTCAAATCTGGACTTGGACATTTACGAGCTATTTGACTGTGAGCAGGTTGATTAACCTCTGTCTGCCTCAGTGTACCCATCTATAACATTGGGCTAATAATAGCACCTGCCTCCCAACATTGTTGTGAGGATCAAATGAGACAATAATTATAAAGTGCTTAGCATAATTCCTGGCACATAATAAGCACTGTATAAAAGTTTATTTAATAATAATTATTATTATTTCATTTTTATCTCTTTCTATATCTCCTTGCATATTGTACTCCGGGCTTGATTCTACACTGACTAAATATCCAGAGCAAACACCATGGTAACAAAAATGATTCAAAACTTCTTCCTCACATCACATTCCTCTTCACAGGACAAACATTTATTAACGGATACCAAGGAAGGGGTAGGGCCATTCTGATGCCAGCATCTTAGCTACAATTTTCTCTCTAAGAGAAAGAAAGGATCTAGAGTGCCTTTGGTGCACAAAATTAGAGAGCATTATTCCTATATAATGATCATAACTTCAGAAATTTAAAACTCTCAAAGCATGAATTGTCTTGATTTCATATACCTATAGCTGCTAGCACTCTTTGAGAAACTGGAGTATAAATTCCCATGTAACTTAAGAGTAATCCATTCTTTTAGCTGAGGATTCACCAGTACTTGATTTAAATTAAAATTGACTGAGGAAATTGTGCAGTGAAGTAGATGAAATAGTGTGGAATACAAAAGAAAATTGATCCCTGCAGGCAGCATATTAACTTAGAAAAACACACATTAACATTATCTATGTTGTATTTTTAAAAGTTTATATTGTTAAACATTTCCCAATTACATTTTATTCTGGTTCAGGCTGAACTCAGGAGTTTTGCATGAGAGCACCCACAATGTGTTTAGGCCTTTATTTTTTTTTCAAATTCTGCTTACTTTATGCCCTATTGACTTGAAGAGCCCTGGTTGTTGTTGTTCAGTCATTTCAGTTGTATCTGACTCTTTGTAACCCCATTTGGAGTTTTCTTGGCAAAGACACTGGAGTGGTTTGCTGATTGCTTCTGCAGCTTGTTTTATGGATAATAAAATTGATAGAAACTGGGTAAAGTGCCTTGTCCAGGGTCACTTAGTTGGTAAGTGTCTGAGGTTGGATTTGAATTCAGATCTTTCGACACTCTAGACTTGCCACTATCTGCTTGCACCATCTAGCTGCTGTAGATATGGTGCTAAATAACTCAACAATGTATTTCAATTCCACAAGCATTTTTTGAGAGCCCATGGGAAATAAACTCAGTAAAGTATGGGTTAGAGTGGCATATAGGTGGCTGTATCAGAAGAGAATCAGAAAATCTGCTTTTTGGTCATACATTTGCAGTCAGGAAGTGGCTGTTTTGCCACTAATTGTGTGACTTTGGGCAAATCCCTTAGTCCCTTTGGGCCTCATTTATCTTAGCTCTAAACTGAGTGGATTAAAAGAGATGATATTCAGAGTGTCTTGGAGCCCCTGAATGATAGAATTTAATGGGAAAAAAAAGACTGCTAGTTAAAACTCTGAATTTCAGAGAAAACCATTCTGTGGGAATCATAGTCCTTTAAGATAAGTCTGGCTAGTTCTACTTTCCACTATTAAAATAATGTTGAACCATTGCAGCAATTTTCTAAGATACTCACCAGGCTCATGTTATTCAAAAGCCATCTAAAGCAGGCTGAAGTTTTGATTGTTGGACTCAGTTATGTTTGCTCCTTCAGTCACTCCTTAGTTGTAAATTTTAGATGTGGGAAGGTGATTTTCTTTTCCTCAGTCCCTTTGGGTATTTTTTTTATAACGTTCTTACTACCATGCAGTAAAACAAGGATGGAAATACTACACAACAGAAGCAAAACTACACTCTTAAAGCAAGGATTTAGAGCATGAAGAAAGGGCCTGGAATGGATCCCTCTCACATCTAGCTTGGCTCTATGAACTCAACCACTTGCCATTCTAGGTTTTAGTAGTGGAGGATATAGTGGTGGTGGGGAGACATAAAGAAAGATACAAGGAAAAGTTTAAACAAGAGGAAAAAATAGGGATTTTGAAAAATGAAAGAAGGATGAAAGTTATTTGTGCCCACTCTGAAGCGAGCAGCATATTCATTGCTCACAAAAGAGCAGAAGTGTCACGCCCCCACCTTAGACATTGTTTCCTACCTCATGCCCAGTTGAAGAGCAATTTAATGGATGATCTTCAATGCTATGCCCCTCCCCTACCATCACAATCCAAGCATCAAAGTCCCTCTTCCACTTCTGTGCATTTTACACCTCTCTTTGCCCTGGCAGAGCTAAGGGTGGTAAGTGGTACGTATGTAGCTGAGGCAAACTGAAATATTGTGCTATTCTCTGCTTTTGTTCAAAGACACAGAAGGCTTACCCTAAACTTCTTCTTTTCTCCATTGGCTGTTTTTACGATTCTGCTCCTGCTGGCAGCTTGTAATGACATCATCAATTCATCCATGAAACTTTCTAAATTTTTTAAAGAAAATAATGAGTTCTCAAAGTACTTTAAATGAAAAATAAGTTCACTATTTCCCCCATAGCCTTGTAATCAAAGAATAGTGGTAGTGAAAGTGAGGGGGTGAGGTTCTGATTAATAAATGGAATGATCATTTTTGTTTGTTTGTATTTCCAGACGACTGTGAGTACTATCAGCGATACTTTCCTTCGAATATGAGGAACTTCCCATGAATGTGTGAGAAGTGAATATTTCTCACTGATATTTAACAACTAATTATTGTATTAGGACTAAGGTTTTTTCCCTCTTTTAACTTCCTCATCCAGAAACCAACCAGTGTGGTAAATGTCTCTTAATGATTTTCCCAGATTAAGATCTAATCAGACAATAAAAGAAATTTTAAGTTTGGGCTAATGGGTGTATGCTTGCTCATTCTGTTTGCTCAGGCAGGTCTGAGAAAATGCTGTTTCTCCTTATTATCAAGACAGGTGATATGAAAATTGATGTCTCTTTGACCAAGAATTGAGTGACCTAAGTCAGGTACCCCAAGATACCCCACTTCCCATTATGTTAAGCAGTGAGAGTCAATTAGGCACCCCTCTGGAACACCTACTCTTCAAAGGGCAAATAAACTGTGAGCCCACTTCCATGAGGGGCCTTTGGTCCAAGAGTGACAGACAAATGACCATCCTTTTATTAATAACCTGCTGGCCTTATTAATAAAATGATTAAATTCTCCAGAAGCTATGTCTCTCCAACTTTTTTCAATTTTCACAAGTACAAGACAATGATATGATGTAAATACAATCCTGTGAGCTAAAATAAATTTGCTAGTAAGAAATGCTCTAATTTACATAGCTTAGAGATCAATGACTTGGGAGTTGGAAGTCAATAGGGATCTTTTAATTGACTGACTGGGGACTCCTTAGTTAAATGGAAAAGATATAGGCTGTAGAAAACTCATAGAGAACATCTGAGACTACTTATGTGGGTCTCTGATGTCTTTCGTTTCTAAGTTACTCTCTACTATGTTATATCATTCATTCACTATATGTGCAAATTTCTTCACCTCTTGTTAGAATTTTTTACTAATTTGTAAAAATGGGGTTATTACTAGTTATACACAAATACCTACCTGAAATCATGGTCCCATGATTCCTGGAAAACTTTGAGGGCTTCCTCTTTGCTCTGGGTGGGTGGAGAAAAAAAAGAAGGAATGATTCTTTCAACTGTCTCCCTCTCTTGAATATCCACTTAAATACCTGATGTTCTGGAGTATAATAAAGAAAAATAGAACTTGGAAATTAAGATAGAAAAGAAGTAGGTAGGAAAATTGGGCCAGGGGGAGAGACACAAGTAGGGATGTTCCTAGTATATTTTGAAGACTATTATCCGTGAGGCTCACCATTTACATTCTGGTTCTCCCTCTTCCCTGCCCTTTTACAGGATGTGTTTTGAAAGTGTCACTGATTTTTAAAACTGGTACTGATCTGAGGGGTTTGAGGGCCTATTATAGCTCACATATATCAGTCTTACAGCCACGATGAAGGGATCGAAATATATAATGATGCTAACCTAATTGTAAAGGGCCTCTTTCACTCTATCGTGACAAAGCAAGCCACCAACACTTATTTAGTTTCTATTATGTTCCAGGCAGTGGGGTGTAGCCAGAATGGACTTTGTTTTCTTTGAATGACTCAGCTTGCCTCATTGAGCTTCCCTGGACGCTGGGGCTTGCTCTTCTGGGGCAGGACCAGAGCTTCCTGTGTGATGAGTCGTGGCGCTGGCTGAGGGGAGGTGTGTTAACATGGTCTACGCTGGGGGAGGGGCCAAGTCAAGAACCAATCGGCCCTGGTCATTCAGGCGGCGCTTGATGATGTCAAAAACTCTATAAGAGGGGAGAGGAACTGCTTGAAGATCCTCCTTTCCTTTTCCGGTTGGAGCCAGAGATGCCTACAGCCGAAGCTGAGCTGCCGGTAGCAGAGCTGACTAGAGGCTAGTGGGTAATCTTCTTACCGTAGAGGGGAAGCATGTATACGATTTTGCCTTATACCATCTCGCTTCTCTGTGGCCTCCTAGTGACTCTTGTGAGGCGGACTTATTGGGCCCGGAAGCTTTTGATGAAAATATCAAAATGGGGACGCTGGTTTGTGGGATTGTTACTGTGGAGTGTAAATACATGCTTTAGTTCTCCTGCCTTCTGCCTAGAGAATTCCTTATATCCTGCGGTTCCGGACCTTTTAGGCACATATGAGATTCTCTTTGAAATCATAAATTCTGCCTTCCTAATATATGGGGTAAGGTAACAAAAATGAGAAAACCCTCAGAGAGTACACAGTCTAATGGAGGAGTGTGGTATTTGACCTGCAAACAATTATGAACAAACAAATTTGAGGGGCAATTTGGAGATATTCTCAAAGGGAGTACACTAGTACTGAGGGGACATGGGAAAAGAGTATCCCTTTGTTATTCCTGCCTTCACTCCTTTGGATGACTGGGTGACTGCTCTTAAACCTTATACCTTTCCCTTAAATTAAATCTATTTTGCTTTCAACATTACCTACTAGCCCAAATGCAAAATCTCTTTTACTCCTAGCAGCCATGGACCCCAATATTATTCCTTCTCATTTTATGCTTGTAAAGATATATATACACACGCGCACAAACACACACACACACACACACACACACACACACACACAGAGAGAGAGAGAGAGAGAGAGAGAGAGGTAGAGAGATTTAGCCAAAGTCAAATTATGTTAGTGTCAGACTTAGAGGAAAACATCAGGTTACCTGACTCATGGGTCATTTTTGTTATGCTTATACAGTACTCTTGTTTTGAAAATTATGTATGAGTTTTCATGAACAGAGCTGTTTCTAAACACTTTTCTAGTGGCAGTTATTTTAATATTTTAAAAAATTTTCTGTAGGTGTGATTCACATGACTCTTTCAGTCACTATATGTTTGAATTATTATCCCTCAGAAGGTTATTTTTCTACCAGTTTGAGTATATTTTTCTTTCTCCTCAGTGCAAATTATGTTGGCATTTTATTCTTATTCTTTACCTGCCTCATACTCATGTTGGCAACCACCACCGCAACCACCCAAGTTTTCTTTTTTCAAGTATTCATTTCATCCTTTACTGTTCAAATTTTGATAATATGTCTGAAATAATTTTATTTGTTCCACCTATTTTACTACTTACTTTGTTTTGAAATTACTGCCTTGTGGCAGAAATCATACTAAGATACAAAAAGAGTTCTGCAATGCTAGTGATATGGATACTTTCTACCTGAGGGATAAGGACAGTGTGATTCCATAAATCTCTCATGGTGAGTGGATGGTCTGTGTGTTCAAATGAAGTGCAAGAGTTAGAGACATTGGATTACTATACCAATTTGAGTACACATTCTATGGAAGGTGTAGAGTTTGTTCAGGGAAGACTAGTACCTATAGTAGGAGAGCTGCTGAGCCATTTCAGGGCTGTTTTCCACCTTTGGTGTCAACCTGACTCTCCCAGCTCTCACGTGTGGCTCCAAAAGCGGTAGGATGAACAGTTGCCACACTCTGGTTAAAAATATTTTCGTGGATAGGACTAAACCAGGTTGAGGGTAGACAAGGTCTCTCAAACCCTTCAGTGAGTAAGAGTGGTGTCTGCCCTAGGCATGTGAAGATTTCCCCTGGCTAAATGGGTGGATGACAACCAGTTGTTCCAATAACTATGAAGGAGGCTAAAGTAGATGCTGTGGGGTGCTTAGAGCTTGGTTAGGCAGCAAAGACACCAAGGTTATCCATTATATATCAAGCCATCACCAGTTGTATTGACTTTGTCTTGCTACTGCACTTTGATGACTCTGAAAGAAAGAAGGAGGCCAACTTCACACAAGTCTGCCTCTCTTAAATCCAATTTATGCATGAATCTAAAGATATCACCCATACCACTTTTCCATTTGTTACCTACCTCAAAGGTCTGTGGTGACTGGCAAGTGATGAAGCAGCAGGTGTGGATACACTGAGAGCTGTAGTCACAAACCTGCACACAGGTGGTCAAGGCCATAAAGTTGCCTTCTCACTGGAAGCAGCTCGGAGATTTGGCAGCCTGCTGGGTGTCTGAGAAGCCTTTAAAGGACTGCACTGCTAACCTCCTGGTGTGAGAAAGGGGGTAGAAAGGGTGCCCTAAAATTGTCTGCTTCTTCCAACCCTGATCTGCTTACTGGTAGGTGGGTATCCCACTCTGGTCAAAATGCAAAAAAATGTACAAAAATTTTTGCAAAGATGATTCCACTCACCATCAGTACATGGAATGTGTTAACACTTATGGGCAACACAATATCCAGGAGACCTGAAAGACAAACAGCTATTGTTGTGAGAGAACTCAGCAGGTATTGCATCCAAATAGCAGCCCTGAGTGAAACAAGGCTGGCAAATGAAGGCCAGTTTACCAGTGTCGGAGCTGGATATGCAATTTCTGGAGTGGTCATAGAAAAGGCGAGCATCATGAAGCTGGAATAAGTTTTTCAATCAAAACTAATCTGGTCAACAATCTTATATACTTACTGAAAGGAATGAATGACAAGCTCAAAACAGAATGATTGCCACTTGTAGAAAAGTGCCACACCACCATCAGTTCGCTGTGATGAACCCTGATGAAATGAAAGAAAATTTTTATGAAGACCTGGAGACACTCATCATCAATGTGCCAAAAGAGGAAAAGCATGCAATTCAGGGTGACTTTAACACCAGAGTGGATATAGAGTACCAGACATGGCTGGGAGTCCTTGGGAGAAATGAAGTCAGAAACAGCAGCAGCAATGGTAACTTATTCCCAAAGACTTGTGCACCTCATGATCTTATCACCAACACTGTCTTCAATTTACCAAAATTCAATAAAACTTTGTGGATACACTCATATAGCAAACATTGGCATTTAATAGACTATCTTATTATAAGGAGAAGAAACAGACAGGACGTGATAGTGACAAAAATGACGTGTGTTGCAGAGTGTTAGACTGATCACAGACATCCTCTCCAAGCTAAATATTCACAGTCAACAAAAGCAGTGGACTCAAAGCAAGATCACTACCAGAAGACTTCAGTGAAGTTGAAACCAGCATCAAGGTCAACTACTGCACTAATGGTAAATTATTTGAGATGAAAAGGCTACTAGCCAAGACTAAAGTGGAGAGAGCGTTGGTGCATGATCTTTTGTTTGCAAATAATTGTGCACTCAGTGCAACCTTGGAAGCTGAGATGTAACAAAGTATGGATTAATTCCCCACTGCTTATTTTTTTTATTAATTTTGCCTAAAAATTAACAGCAAGAAAAGAGAGGCTCTCCATCAGCCAGCAACACACAATCCATACATGTAACCATCAGTTATGACAAATGGAGATAAATTCAGTTATTTTAGAAGTATATTTTCCAGGGATTTCCACATAGATGAGGTTGAAGTATACATCACCAAAATCAGCTCAGTGTTTGGGAGGTTAAAAAGGAAAGTTTTGGAGAGAAGAAAGATTAGACTGTCTCCCAAACTGAAGGTCTACAATAGCCATTGTGCCAACCTCATTATTACATACCTGTGAAAACCAGAAAACTGAATCACTTCCTTTATATTGTCTTAAGAGGATTCTTAAAATCATCTGGAAAGATAAGTTGCTGGGCAAAGAGGGAGTTTCTAAAGCTAAACTGTCAATCATTCTAAGTCTACTGCAAAGAGTACAAGTCTAATGGTCTATCCATGTTGTTTGAATGCCAAACACATGTTTTTGTAAGAGACTATTTTATGGAGAACTCTTATAAGGCAGGCATCCAAATGGTGGTCAGAAGAAGCTATACAAGGATACTCTCAAGGTCTGTCTGAAGAACTTTGGAACTGATTATGTGACATGAGAGACACTGGCAAAAGACCACTCATCATGGCATGCCTGCATCAAAGAAAGTGCTGTGCTCTATGAGCAAAGCAGAATTGCAGTAGCTCAAAAGAAGAATGAAAAGGCTCAACCTCAACATCTTTGCTTCAATGATCATATAAACTATTTGTGCACAACCTATGTTATGGCATTTTAAGCTCATATTGGTCTAAGGAGCCACAGTCAGACACAATGTACCTTGACTTGAATATAGTGATGTCATTTTGGTCCTCTTGGAGAATAAAAGACAACAACCAACCAATCAACACTCTATGGGGGAATTATTGGAGTACGTGGGTGAACGAGAGTTGGAAGGGTGAGAAAGCATGGATAGACTGTGATCTGTATTTTGGACAGTGCCTGCATTGATTAGATCACAGATTCATGGGAATATCCAAAGATAATTTATATTTGTCTACATTTTCTTTCATCCCCAAGATTCAATTAGAATATTCTCTTGCAGTTCAACCTTTTGCATTTAGTTCCTATCTCTAGAAATTCAGGTCAGCTTAAAATTTAAAAAAAATTGACACTTTCTTTTTCTACTATGTGGAAGAAATTAATATGGGCTCAAAAGAGCTAAAACTCTGGAAATAATTTGTAAAATAGGTTGAGAATGAATCATATGAAAACTTCCTTAAATTACAGTCAATATAGACAGAAACTAGATTAAACAAGTACCTAGGGAATCACAGATTCTTCAACACTGTAAGCATTAGGAATGTATTATAATGATACAATTGGATTCTTTAAAAATTTTAATAGATGAAGATATCAAAACCAAGAGGGGCTAAGTGAATTGCATAAGCTTATACGGGTTGTAAGTTGAGGAAAAGTTTATGGGCGGAATTTGTGACGATAAACCGATTTGAAATCTATGGGCCAGTAACATATTTAAATATAAGAATAAATGAATTATACATGTTTAGCTATTTAAATATATAGATAAGTACTAGGAAAAAAGTATCATCATGTAGCAATTTAACCCACAAGGCAATCCTATTATGTTTCTTGAAAGAAAATGTCATTCTAAACTAGTGCATAGTCATGTTATCATAAATGCAGGCTATTAATACAATACAATTAATTCATTTTATTCTGTAGTCAAGTAGTGATTTAAAAATATTTAATGTTTTCTATTCTTGGCATTTCATCTTCTTTGTTGTTGTTGTTGTTCAGTTCTTTCAGTTTCGTCTAACTCTTCATAACCCCATTTGGGTTTTTTATGGCTAAGATACTAGAGTGGTTTGCCATTTCCTTCTTCGGCTCATTTTACAGATAATCAACTGAGGCAAACAGGATTAAATGACTTGCCCAGACTCATATAGCCAGTAAGTTTCTAAGGCCAGATTTGAACTCAGGAAGATAAGTCTTCTTGCCTTCAGGCCTGGCACTCTATCCACTGTGCTCCCTACCTGTGTACATCTATACAAACTCTTCATTGTGTCTGGATTGCCCTTCCTTATCATGATTCTCAAAATTCTTATATATCTTCAATGCTCAATTACAGGTACTATCTTCTATATTAGTTCCTCTCTTGTCTTCACAGTTTTCAGTGTTCTTTGCTTCCTTAAAGTAGTTTATATTTACCCATCTGTGTAAGTACATAAACTCCTTAAAAGTGCAGGACCTTTTTATTCTCCTTTTGTATTCTCAAAACCTAGCATGGTACCATAGTAGGTACTTAAAAGCAGTGAATTGAAGGAGTAATGCTGTCCCCTGAGTTTATTACAGAATGTATTACATATACATATACAATACAGTATATTAAATTATAATATATTACATACACATTGTATGTTATATACATATTATATTACCTATACATATATAATAGAGTATATAACAGAATTATAATATCAAATATGTATATATCCCTTTAAGGTTTGTAAAGTGAATTACATATATGATTGTATTCAAAAACAGTCTCTGCAATTCCTAAGTGTTTGATTTACTCATCTATTTCCTAGTGGAGGGTGCTTTTGATCAGTTTCACTGAGGAATGACAATTCTGTGGGGGTGGAGCCAAGATGGTGGTTGGAAAGCAGGGACTTGGTTAAGCTCTCCCCCAAATCCCTCCAAACACCCGTAAAAATGGCTCTGAACAAATTCTAGAGCTGAAGAACCTGAGAAGTAGCAGAGGGAAACGGGTCTCCAGCCCAGGAGAACCTCAATGGGGTTTGCAAGGCTTTAGTTATTCTAAGACTTGACATAAGTACATAAAGTTAACACGAACAATTTGATCAATTTCATGCTTCTAAGTATGCAGATATTATTCATATAGCTGCACATCATGGTACAGAGATGGCTCTATAATCCTGAAGGCTATGTCAGTGGAGCAAAAGCTCCAGGCACCTTTAATATTCATTCAAGTATAGTCATAAATGGAGACTGATTTTGCTTTCTTATAACCAATCTAGGTCAGTACAAAGATGCCCATCATCAGTAAGCTGAACTCTTGGTGATCAATTCTTTGGCTTTGTAATTCATAAAGAAAAGAAAAATGAGAAATGGTTCTCAATCATATGTAGCCTCCAACTATTGGTGCAATGATAATGGAACTAGAGAGAGTAGAAAGTACTAAGAACAGCACGGTTTTTAATCAATCTATATTCATTAATTTGACTACTGGTAACTAAAATATGAAATCCTTTTTAGACCAACTGTATTCTTCATCTTGGCCATTGGTACTGAAAAATCCCTTCCCTTCCTTTCCCTTGCCTTGCTTTCTCTTGCCGTCCCTTCCCTTGCCTTCCCTTGCTTTGCCTTCCCTTCTCTTCCTTTCCTTAATCAAAGATAAACTCAATTTCCACCTCCTAAATGAATCTCACATGAATCACCCCACAACTCATTACTTCCCCAAATTACTTTGTATTTATTTAATGTTTTACATTTATTAATCCATGTTCATGTTTTCTTCCCCAAAATATAAGTTACTTTAGGGCAGGGGCCATTCTCCCTCCCACAGCTACATAAATCTAATGTTTATTATGGTGCCTGGCATATATCATTTATTTATTGAATGAATGAAAGAATGAATGGACAAATTTTTGTTCTGTGCAACTCTTGTTTATATCTTTGAATAATTCATCCATGAGAATGCTACCCAATATTTTAGAGAACTTTCCCTAGATCTTTTGATATTGCATGGGTATCAATGTAGTATTCAGATTGCCCAGTTTTTACCTTTCATCCTTACTATATAACTGACTCAGCTTTTCTACTCATACATTATAGTAATTACTATTACATACATACATAATGTATTGCATATTTTCAATGTGTGTATAATGTGTATATGTTTGTGCCTACATATACAAATGTGTATGTGTATATGAATACACATATACACATACCTAGAGAGAGGTAAGTGAGTCAATATAAATGACAAGCTATTTCCCCAATCTTAATAAACATTATATTAGACATCAGCATTTAATTCTAATTTTGAAAATAGTTCTAGGTATTCAATTTATAAATGGTAGCATATTGACTTTAGCAAATGAAGCATGGCATTGGATGAAGTTTCTATTCAGATTAAATAGGGCCTATAAAATATCTGCAGAAGAGAAACAACTTGATTACTAAACTTCAAACGCCATGCCAGTTTTTAAGAAAGTTGAACTATGGTCTAAAGAAAGACTAGAGGAATTAAAAACCCAAGATAGACTAACTGCTCTATAATTTATCATTATTATTAAACATTAATCTGATTCTCCTAAATATAGAAGCATATATAAATTCAAACCCTTAGGGTATTGTAGCCTAAAATCTAGAATTACTAGCATAGATTTATTATGTAGTGATGTGTTGATTCCCATGCAATCGCAGAGAACTTTACTTTATTCCTCTCCAAAACAAAGGAATGTTGAAAATTTAATTGAAATTTCTGTTTGCTAACATCCTTATCTTTCCTAAAAGTAAGCAGCCTATACTTTCCAGTGCATTCTTTAAACAATATTGAACATTTAGCAACCTGAGAGGGAAGGGAAGTATTTCTTTTGTGACAGTGCCATTTTCTATTTGAGAAGGTATTTACACATATATAGATTGTTTTACCAACTCTGACCTGAGAATGAATGTCAAACTTAACATTCAGTTTCACTGTCCTTTACATCCCTTAGTGCTTTCTTATAGCTAGTTCTCTCTTGACAAGGTTTCCTTGCTCTGATTTACATACTTATCAACATTGCTATCATCCTCACTCACTCCAAAATATTTCTGTGTAAGTCAGATTCTCTAGTTTACTTTAAGGTAGTTACTAGTTTATGTCCTTAACCCATTCTACTTCTTAATGATCTACCTAACAAAAACATTAGAGATCAATAAGATAAATTTAAAAAAAGACAAAGTTGTTTCTTAAATAAAGATACTGATGCTTATAACAAAACCTGTTTTATATATACATATATATATATATATATATATATATATACACATAAACACACACATGCATAGAGAGAGAGATACTACACATAAAAAGTGTCATTTTTTTACTTTTGATTTCAAAAACAATACAAACTATATATTCTCAGAAAAAGAAATTTGTACACCATTCAAATGATCATCTTGTTTCCTTAGATATAGTGATAAAACAAAAATTAGCTTAACCCAATTAATTAACCCACTGAGAAGTGTAAAAGAATGATGTAATATATAAATGGTTGAATCAATTTAGAGAAGTAATACTATTTAATTAAGCATATTGTCAAAACATGAAATCAAGCAAAAGATGACAACATATTTTCTATTGATGAATATGCTAAAAATATCCCTACCAGAAGAATTACAAATGAATTAATATGTATAAAACAAATATCAGATAGTTCAGCTACTTAAAATTAGTTTCACAGCAAATTCAATTGAAGTAAGTGTGGAACCTCAAGATTCCAAAAGTGTTATTCTTTAACTCCTTAAAGGGGTTTTTAAAATCTTAAAATTTAAGGGAAGAAAAAAAGGGGGAAAATTTACATGATAACGTTATTTTATATTTAAAGGAAGAGCAAGGTGTACATAATAGATTGCAGTTTCATGCTCAAGTATCTTTTAAAATTATATTATAGAAATGCTTCTTTTATTCCATAACAAAATAATTTAAAAATCTTAAATCCTATAGGACAAACTTTGATGTCATTAAGAAAGCTAACATAAAGAGGTAGACCTCAGTTTCATTACAAGTAGGTCAGACCTTGACTAATAATCTGAGGACATTCCTTGCATATGTATTCTTGCTTGAACTGTGAAATAGAAGACAAACAGCAAGGAGATGATGAGTATATGAACTGACATTGGAGAACAAATAAATCAGTAACACTTCTCACTTAGGAATCTTGCTTCTTTCTACCTAATGCCAAAGAAATATTTTTTCCAAAGTGAAAACAGGAGGGCGGAAACAAGATGGTGCTGTGAAAGGAAGGAACTACCAGAGCTCTCTCAAAAATTCTCTCAGCTATGTATAAAAAAGTGAATCTGAGCAGATTTTAGAGAGTTAGAAGCCACTAGTAGAAGAGAGGGGTAGGAGTGCCAGACATGTGGATTGACACCAGACCAAACCAACTGGAAACAGCAGAGGAATCCAGCCAGTGTGCCGGTCTGGGAGAGCACTGGGTGAGCAAAATGCTGGAGAAGGAACTGGTCCAGGTTGGAAGTACCTGTTACAGACAAGATTCAGCTCCAGGCTTCTCAGCCCAGGATGGGAGTCTGTCAGAGTGTAGAGCCTGCAGCCTATGGAGCAACTACCCCAGAGGCCTCCAAACCATGGTCTAAAAGTTTGAAACTCACCTTCTTGAACTTCCAGGAGCCATGATGTTCAGGTAAAACGGCTCATATCCCTCCCTTGAATAGACCCAGAGAATAAAAATGCAGGAGAAACAGAGGAGCCAGAAGGGGGATTCAGTAGTGACAGAAATTGGGGAGAGGGCCCTTCCTGTGGTGGCAGGAGACCAATGCAGGAAGAGAGGAGTCCCAGCAGCCCTCAGCAGAACAATGAGAGTAACTGAGCCTCAGGGGTGGGGCTAACTAACATCAACGCCAGGACCCCAGACTTGACTTTGCATAGCCAGGGGAAGTGGCAGACACCAACACAGACAAAAGCTAAGACCACCCATTCTGTAGAACAGTTCTTGGTAAGAGGGGACTCCCAGCAGCCAGACCACACCTCCCCCCACACCTCATGAAATCAGAGGCCATAGCATATCAAACTAGATCTCAACACAAAAAACTGAGGACAGAGCTCCCTGAGCCCCAGAAGCAGATATCCACTTCAGAAACCAGGAGGAAAAAAACATGAAAAAGAATAGCAAGAAGCCTTCAAAGATAATTGATTCATATCATGGGGACAGGGAAGATCAAAATACCAATTCAGAAGAGGACAGCATGGACACATCTGAAACCTCAAAAGGGAAAGTGAACTGGTCTCCAGACCAAAAAACATTCCTGGAAGAACTCAAGGAGGACTTTAAAAACCAAATTAAGGATGTAAAAGAAAAAATGGAAAAAAAATCAATGAGGAAAACAAATCTTTAAAAGGTAAAATTGGGGAATTGGTTAAGGAAAATCAGAAAATAATTGGAGAAAATATCTCGTGTAAAAGTAAAATCAACCAAATGGGAAAGGAGATAGAGAAGATAAAGGAAGAAGACAAAATATTAAAAACTAGAATTAGGCAAGTAGAAACTAATGGCTCTATGAGACATCAAGAATCAGTGAAACAAAATCTAAAAAATGAAAAAAATAGAAGGAAACGTGAAATACCTGCTTGGAAAAACAACTGATTTGTAAAATAGATCCAGAAGAGACAATATCAGAATTATTGGTCTACCTGGGAGCTATGATGAAAAAAAAGGGCCTGGACAGTGTTGTCCATGAAATCCTTAAGGAAAATTGCCCAGAGGTCCTAGAACCAGAGGGTAAAATTGTCATTGAAAGACTCCATTGATCACCCCCTGAAAAAGACCTTAAATTGAAAACTCCAAGAAATATTATAGCCAAACTCCAGAACTACCAGGTCAAGGAGACAATCCTGCAAGCAGCTAGAAAGAAACAATTCAAATATCATGGAACTACAATCATGATCACACAGGATCTTTCAGCTACTGCATTAAATGACAGAAGAAATTGGAATACAATATTCTAAAAGGCAAAGCAGCTAGGACTACAACCAAGGATCAATTACCCAGCAAAATTGAGCATAATTTTCCAGGCAAGGAGATGGACATTCAATGAAATTAGGGAATTCCAGATATTCCAGATGAAAAGGCCAGAGCTCAACAGAAAATTTGATCTCCAAACACAAAACTCGAGAGAGATGTAAAAGGTTAATGGGGGGGACCCCTGGTTCATCAATAAGACTAATTAATTACATCCTTATATAGGATTATTTTGTTTTATATGTATATACGCACACACACACACACACACACACACATATATATATATATATATATATATGTACATGTCAATCATGAGAATAGTATACTCATTATGACGATTGAAAGGGATATTCATAGATCATGGATATCAGTAAAAAAATACTGATATAATGATTAAAAATATAATTAAGAGATATAAAGGGATGGTTCTGGGAGAAGAGGTAAAAAGGTAGTAGAAAATTGAAAATTACCTCACATGAAGAGGCACAAAAACATATTGTTGTAGAGGGAAAGAAGGGAGGGAGAAAACCAGTATTTGAGCTTTACTGTCATTGGATTTGGTTCAAAAATGGAATAACATACCCTGATAAGTACAGAAATCTAACTTGTCCTACAGGCAGTAGGAGGACAAAGGGTAAAGAAAATGGGGGGTTGTCAGAAGGGAGGGACGTAGTAGCAAGAGGAAAAGGGTAACATAAGGGAGGGAAATAAAGATGAAGGGTAAATTGAGGAAGGCAGCCATCAAAACCAAAACTTTGTTGAGGAGTAGAAGGGGAAAGGGAGAAATAAAACCATAAACAGAGGAAATAGGATGGAGAAAAAGACACAGATAGTAATCATAACTGTGAATGTGAATTCTCTGAACTCTCCCACAAAAGGGATGTAGAGAGCAGAATGGATTAATAATCATAACCCTACAATATGCTGCTTAAAAGTAACACATATGAAAAAGGGGGATACGCACAGGGTAAAGATAAAAGACTGGAGTAGAATATTTTGTGCTTCAGTTAAAGTTAAAACAAAAAAAAGCAGGGGTAGCAATCCTAATCTCAGACAAAGCAAAAATAAAGATAGATCTAACTAAAAGAGATAAGGAAGGATACTGCATCCTGCTAAAAGGCACCATATACAATGAAGCAATATCGTTGCTTAACATATATGCACCAAGTGGTATGGCATGCACATTCTTCAAGGAGAGGTTAAAGGAGTTACAGGAAGAAATAGACAGCAAAACTATAATAATGGGCTCAACTTCCCCCTTTCTGAACTTGATAAGTCTAACCTCAAAATAAAAAAGAAAGAAGTTAAGGAGTTGAACAGAATTTTAGAAAATGTAGATATGATAGACCCCTGAAGAAAACTGAATGGGGATAAAAAGGAATATACATTTTCTCAGCGGTACATAGCACATACTCAAAAACCGACCATGTACTAGGGCATAAAAACCTCACAATCTAGTGCAGAAAGGCAGAAGTAGTTAAAGCATCCTTTTCACATCACGATGCAATAAAAATTATTTGTAATAAAGAACCATGGAAAAATAAGCTAAAAATTAATTAGAAACTAAATAATCGAATGATAAAGAATGAGTGGGCCAAATAACAAATCATAGAAACAATTAATAGCTTCATTCAAGAGAATGGCAATAATGAGACAACATAAGAAAACTTATGGGATGCTAAAAGAGCAGCTCTTAGGGGAAGTTTTGTATCTCTAAATGCTTACATGAATAAAGTAGAGGAAAAAAAGGAGATCAATGAACTAGGGATGCAACTGAAAACCTAGAAAAAGATCAAATTGAAAATCCCCAATTAAATACCAAATTAGAAATACTGAAAATCATAGGAGAGATTATCAAAATTGAAATCAAGAAAACTGTTGAATTAATAAATAAAACCAAGGACTGGTTTTATGAAAAAAGAACAATAAAATTCTTAAACCTGTGGTCAATTTGATTAAAAAAAAGAAGAAAATCAAATTACCAGTATCAAAAGTGAAAAGGGCGAATTCACATCCAATAAACAGGAAATTAAAACAATAACTAGGAATTATTTTGCCCAATTGTATGTCCATAAATTTGACACCTTAGGGATATGGATGAATATCTACAAAAACATAAATTGCCTGAGATAACAGAAGAGGAAGTAAAATTCATAAATAACCCCATCTCAGAAAAAGAAATTGAGCAAGGCATCAATGAACTCCCTAGGAAAAAAATCTCCAGGGCCAGATGGTTTTACATGTTAAATTTATCAAAGATTTAAAGGACATTTAATTTCTATACTTTATAGACTGTTGGGGAAAATAGGTGAAGGAGTCCTACCAAATTCTTTTTATAACACAAATATAGTACTAATACCCAAACAAGGAAACAAAGAAGAGTCAAAACAGAGAAAGAAAATATTGATGCAAAAACTTTAGATAAAATATTAGCAAAAAGATTGCAGCAATTTACTAGGAGAATAATACACTACGACCAGAGAGGACTTATTCCAGGAATGCAAGGCTGGCCCAATATTAGGAAAACTATTAGCATAATTGATTATATCAACAACAAAACTAGCAGAAACCATATGATCATTTCAATAGATGCAGAAAAAGTCTATGACAAAATACAACACCCATTCGTATTAAAA
This sequence comes from Trichosurus vulpecula, assembly GCF_011100635.1. Classification (NCBI taxonomy): domain Eukaryota; kingdom Metazoa; phylum Chordata; class Mammalia; order Diprotodontia; family Phalangeridae; genus Trichosurus; species Trichosurus vulpecula. Next base: position 262,395,049 of record NC_050573.1, on the reverse strand, counting down.
ACACTAGAAAGCATAGGAATAAATGGAGCCTTCCTTAAAATTATAAATAACATCTACCGGAAACCATCAACAGGCATTATTTGTAATGGGGATGAGCTAGATACATTCCCAATGAGATCAGAGGTGAAACAAGGATGTCATTATCACCCCTACTATTCAATTTGGTACTAGAAATGTTAGCTGTAATAATAAGAGAAGAAAAAGAAATTGAAGAAATTAGAATAGGCAAAGAAGAAACTAAATTGTTTCTTTTTGCAGACGATATAAGGATTTACCTAGACAATCCTAGAGAATCAAGTGAAAAACTTCTTGAAATAATAAACAGCTTTAGCAGAGTTGCAGGATATAAAAGAAACCCACATCAATCCTTGGCATACCTGTACATTACTAACAAAGCCTAACAGCAAGAGATAGAAAGAGAAATTCCATTCAAAGTTACTGTAGACACTATAAAATATTTGGGAGTCTATCTGCCCAGACAAACCCAGGACCTACACGAACATAATTATGAAACACTTTTCATGCAAATAAAGTCAGATCTAAATAAATGGAAAATATCAGTTGCTCATGGTTAGGCTAAGTTAATATAAGAAAAATACAATTTTACCTAAATTAATTTACTTATTCTGTGCCATACCAATCGAACTACCCAAAAATTATTTTACGTAGCTGGATAAAATAACAACAAAATTCATCTGGAAGAACAAGAGGTCTTGAATATCTAGGGAATTAATGAAAAGAAATGCTAGGGAAAGTAGCCTAGCCTTACCAGATATCAAACAGTGCTATGAAGCAGCAGTCATCAAAACTGCCTGGCACTGGCTAAGAAACAGAGTCATGGATCAATAGAATAAGATAGGTACACAATATGCAGTAGTCAAGAACTATAGCAATCTACTTTTGATAAACACAAAGAATCTACATTCTGGACTAGGAATTCACTATATCACAAAAATTGCTGGGAAAATTGGAAAATGGTAGCACAGAAACTGGGCATAGACCAATATCTTACAACATATACCAAAATAAAGTCAAAATGGGTTCATGATTTAGGAATAAAGGCTGATACTATAAGCAATTTGGGAAAGCAAGGAATACTTTACCTATCAGATTTATAAAAGAATTCTTGACATAACAAGATATAGAGAGCATTACATAATGTAAAATGGATAATTTTGATTATGTTAAATTGAAATGTTTTTGTACAAAGAAAGCAAATGCAACAAAGATTAGGAAGGAAGCAGAAAATTGGGAGAAAATCTTTACAACTTATGTCTTTGATAAAGGCCTCCTCTCTAAAATATATGGGGAACTGAGCCAAATTTATAGGAATACAAGTCATTCTCCAATTGAGAAATGGTCAAAGGATATGAACAGGCAGTTTTCAGAGGAAGAAATTAAAGATATCTACACATGTATGAAAAAATGCTCTAAATCACTACTGATTAGAGAAATGCAAATCAAAACAAGTCTTAGGTACCACATCTCTCCTGTCAGATTGGCTAAAATGACAAAACAGGAAAATGATAAATCCTGGAGAGGATGTGGGAAAATTGGAATATTGTTACATTGCTGGTGGAGTTGTGAACTGATCCAGCCATTCTGGAGAGCAATTTGGAACTATGCCCAAAGGGCTATAAAAATGATCATACCCTTTGGCCCAGTAATACAGCTTCTAGTGTTGTATCCCAAAGAGATCACACAAGTGGGGAAAGAACCCGTATGTACAAAAATATTTATAGCAGCTCTTTTTGTAGTAGCAAAGAATTGGAAATCAAGTGGTTACGCATCAATTGGGGAATGGTTGAACAAGTTGTGGTGTGTGAAGGTAGTGGGATACTATTGTGCTATAAGAAATGGGGAAGATACAGACTTCATAATAACTCAGAAAAACCTACATGAGATAATGCTGAGTGAATGGAGTAGAACCCAGAGAACATTATACACAACCACAGATATATGGATTCTGTGATGACTAACGCTGATAGACTGTGATCTTCTCAACAATACAAGGTTCAAAGACAACTCCAAAGGACTCATGTTGGAGAGATCTACCTACATCCAGAGAAAGAACTATGGAGACTGAATGCAGATTGAGGCACACTGTATGCTCTCCTTTTTTTCCCTTTGTTTTTTTTTTTCTCTTTTGTTTTTCTTTTTGTTTTTCTGTCGTTTTTTTTTGTTTGTTTTGTTTCTTCTTTCTCAAGGTTCATTCCATTGGTCATAATTCTTTTTTACAACTTTATTATTGTGTAAATAAGTTCAATGCACAGTTATATGTAGAAGATATATTGTATTCCATGCCATGTTGGGGAGTGTTGGTGGGAATGAAATTGGTGGGAAGAAAATCTGGAACTCAAAATTATGTGGAACTGAGTGTTGTAAACTAAAAATAAAAAAATCTTAATTATTAAAAAAATAAAGTGAAAACAATCTAGGGTGCCAATGAAATGCCTAGTCAAAACATTTCTTTATAAACTATAAGTTTCTCTCTATATCCTTAAGTGTTTCTAGCCTGGGATCTATGCATTTTTAGGGAAAAACAATATTTCCATGACTGCATTTCAACATATTTGGTTTCTTTGTATTCCTATTTAATTAAAACATTCTTCTGAGAGTGAGTCTATAAGGATTAATCACAATACTGGAGAGATCTCACACACACACACACACACACACTCACGTGTTTATGTGTTCCTATAGGTTGTCTTTAATGGCCATATTTATATTGCTTCTTATTTGTATATTAGGCATAAAATTCAGGGGAAACAACTTCTTCTTGTGGCTTTTGAAAGGAAAAGAGTTGTTGGCAGAAGTAAAATTTCTAGGAGTCAATGAAATGCAACTACAAATAGCATACAGGAGACTAACCTTTGAAATTCCTGAGAAGACTGGATTTGAAGTCAGAAGACCTGACAGAAGACCTGTGTGACTTTAGGCAATCGCATTAGCCTTCCTGAATCTCAGTTACCTTATCTGTAAAATAAGGTTATTGAGTTATATGGTTTCTAGAGATCCTGCCATTTTTGTGTACATTACTGTTACATCGTAGGTGTTTTTTTTAATATTCCTAAATCTTTAACAGCAAAATACAGATATTCCTGTAATTGTCTCTGGATTTTCACAACCATGCTGGCAACCAGTTGAACTAGACTGTGATCTTTCAGGATGACAAAAAGTATATGAACCAGCACCTAGCACAGGGCGTTTGATCCAATGATAATAAAAAAAAATAATGATGGTAAACAAATAGCGCTGCCACCAATTGAATCAGAACAGCTTCCTGATCTGGCATATATCCATGCCTGGGACCACACTGGCTCTGCCACTTAGGAACTATGTAACTTCTGAGAAGTCATTCTTTATGTCACAGGAAATGGTTGAAATAGATTATTTCTCTAACTCACGTGATCCTAAAATTTTCTCATGATCTCTGTACAAGAATATCTCTCTACAAACAAATCTTTTCCCTGCAGTTAAAGAAACTCTTATGTGTACAGATTCCACATGTTATTTCACTCTCTGCTCACAAGTAGTCGTTTGCATTCTTTTGGACTCCAATAGGGAGACAGAAAAATTATTTTTCCTCAATTGCTTGAGAAAATAATTTTATAATTTCTACATATATTACACACCCTCAGAACAACTTTAATTAGGTAATGCTTGTGTTCCTGTTTGTCATGAGATTTAATGGAACTGTGCTAGGCTTTAATTAATTGTTTAACCTCAAGGAAAGCTTGCAAACCATTTGAGAACACTTGTAAACTAATGTGAAGTGCATGTGATAAATTCTTCTATAAACATTCTTTCAACTGATTAATATTTGAAACTTCTTCCTGGACTATGAAATAGATTTTCATTAAATTATTCTATTGAGTTGCAAATAAATTACATAATATTATTGCTTCATTTGGGACTAAAGTAGGGTAGCTAGATGGCACAGTGGACAGAGCATTTGACCCAGAGTCAGGAAGAGCTGAATTCAAATCTAGCCTCACAGTTACTAGGTGTGTGACCCTGGTGTAACAACAATGTTACTAGCAGCTTCTGTAGAGGTGTAAGGCCAATAACATCAGCACACAGAAGGGCTGCTAGCACAGATTCTTTGATCTGCTTTTCTAAGGAAAGCAACTTTAAGGGGTTTGCCATCTCACTTTAATTAAACAAACATATATCATTCACTTGGTTCAGGAGAAAAAGTCAGCACCCTGACCTTCACAGAAAACACAAACAGAAATATAATCAGAAATTATATAAACAGAGCAAATAACACAAATCAGCAGCCAGGGTTTCTGTCTGAACATAACAATACATACATAGTTACCAGAGAGAGAGAAGCACCAAAATCTGGGTTTTCAAAGCCAGAGGGCTCCTTAACAGCAACCCAGAGTCTCCACATGAACACTGTTCCAACAAGTGATCCCCAAGCAAAATGGTAACCTCAGAGTATATATACACTTCTTCAGGGTCAGAGGACATCACAACCATGTAACTCAAACTTATGTGACTTAGGCTTTCTTGTGACTCTTGTAGGTAGTTAAATATTTTGTAGTTAAAATTTCTAATTCTTAATGTCAATTTCTGTCCTTATGTCTGGTATTTTTGCTCTTTTTCATCCATCTAATGTATTATTAGAATAGTTTCTCTCTTACAAGAAAAAAATCATTGTTTTTTTCTTCAATTTTCTCAGTGAATTTTGACTCAACCACTTTTGTTTCTTTTTTCCCATTTCTTTTCCCTTTTTTTGGTGAAGTACTGCTCCATTGAAATGTTCTTTGCTTTCAATGCCTGTTCATTTCTATTTTATTGTTATCTAAGCTATTTTATCTATTAATTATTGCTGATTTTTCTAAATTATGTTGCCTTTGGAAAATTTATATTATTCTTACTACCTATCCTTTTTCTTCAGTAGATCCATATCTTTTGTATCCCAACTCTCTTACTCTTCGTATTCTATTCCCTGAGATGCCCTGGATTGGACGAGGTCAGTTTTTTCTCAGAGGAGAAATAACCACTTGTGACATGACTTCATTTACCCTGATTGACCAATGTAATGGGGTCCATTTTACACTATTAGCAACCCTACTTGTTAAGGCTTTACTAAATTCTCTGGGAATATTTTCTTTCACTCTTTAATCTCATCTGCATAGAACTAGTTTTGAAGGATTCATGGAACGGTCTCCTAGGACAATTCTGAGAAAATATTTTGAAACTCTTTTTAGTCTCTCCTTTCCCTTTCCCTTCTATCCATTAGCTGTTTCCATCCTCCTGTGATATATTAAATAAAAGTAATCACTGGTGCATTTCTTGTGTCTACCTGTACCTTTCTTATCTCCCAGATACTAAATTTTTCTACTGCTGCCCTCTTTTCCTTGAATTGAAGTTTAGTATTTTTTTCTTCTTCATTGGTAGTAGGGACTGTCAGTGATAATGTCAGAGTTAACCATCAAGGGGTTATCCATAGTAGGGGTGATAGGCCAGGTGCAAAATCTGTTTGTCCTTGTCACTAACTTGGCAATTGGACAGGGGAGGGGGTGGAGGAGAATTGTCTGTCATTAATCTATCATAGTGCACAAACATGTTCCTCATGTGCTTTCTGAATTATTTTGTCTCCTTGAAAATATGCCTGTATTGAAGATCACTGTCCTTTCAGTGAGACGTTCAAAGTGTCTTACATTAGGCTGTTGTTATCAGATCACAGATTTAGATTTGGCAGTGACATTAGAAGTCCTTTAGTTCAACTCCACTGTTTTATAAATGAGGAAGCTGAGACCTTGACTGGTTAAGTGACTCACCCAATATCACACAGGTATCAAGTAGAAAAGGCAGATTTCCTACGTATACTGACATGAAGTCTTGCACTGTTTCCATTCCATTGTGATTCCTTTTAAATGGTTCCACTTCTTTAAAACATAATTGGTACTTCATCCATAGCTCATTCTTTCCGTAACAAAAGACTTTTAGAGAGATGGCTTTCTGCCAACAAGCAAGAAAACTACAATCATGGAATGTCAGAATTAGATGGAGAAGGCAGAGCCAAGATGTCAGAGTAAAGGCAGGGACTTTCCTGAATTCTCCCCCAAACATCTCCAAATACCTTTAAATAAGGAAAATAAATAAATTCTAGAGTGGTAGAATCCACAAAAAAATGATTTTTTCCAGTGTAAGATGACTTGGAAGGTCAGCAGGAAAGGTCTGTTGCATTATGGTGAGAGAGGAGTGTGGCACAGTGAAGCTTGTGCCAGCGCAGACTGGGACTCAGCAAATCAGTAGCAGCCTTTGGGAACCACTGAATCAGCAGCATCAGTGGCTTCTTGTGGAGCTCTCAGCACACAGACAATAAAGGAGTTGAAAAACTAGTCATAAGGAGATTATTGAGGTCTCTTTGCTAGCACTGAGTCAGGATTATTTTGCTCTGTCCATACTCTAAACTGGGTCACTGTCCGGAGTGACAATTTCAGGGCAAGGAAGAGCACTAGCATATCAGATATTGCAGTATAACAGAGACTTTTGTAAGAGTTCTAGGGCAGAAAAGAGTGCTTGTGGTCATTCACAGACCAGAACACAGGCTAGGAGAGTAGGAAACACACCTCCTTAGATCATACCACTTTAGAAGAGCTTAAAACTTACAGGTCCTGGAAGTATTTCTGAAAACAGCTGCATAAAACTTCTGAAGCTTGGGACATTTCACCCTCCACCCTGGAAGCAGAGCTGTACTTTTAAAAAGAGCTAAAATTCAAGTAATAGACTGGGAAAATGAGCAAACCAAAGAAAATTCTGCATGGAAAGTTACTATGGTGGCAAGGAAGATCAAAACACAGACTCAGAAGAAAATAACAAAGTCGAAGGTCTTAAATCCAAAGCCTCCAAGAAAAATACGAATTGGTCTCAGGCCATAGGAGAGCTCAAAAAGGATTTTGAAAATCAAGTAGGAGAGGTAGGGGAAAAACTGGAAAGAGAAATGAGAGTGATGAAAGAAAATCATGAAAAATGAATCAATAGATAGGGAAAGGAGACAGAGAAAAAAATGCTGAATAAAATAAAACCTTAAAAAACTGACTAGTCCAAATGGTAAAAGAGGGCCAAAGAGCCAATGAGGAGAAAAATGCCTCGAAAAGAAGAGTTGGCCAAATACAAAAAAGAGGCATACAAATTCAGGGAAGGAAATAGCAAAATTATATTCTCAAAGCACACTTCGGGCCTTCTCATTTTCTTTTTTCAGTCCTGATTTTATTTTAAATTTATTTACTTAACATATTTAGATTTCAGCATTGATTTTCACAAGAGTTTGAATTACAAATTTTCTCCCCATTTCTACCCTCCCCCCACTCCAAGATGGCATATATTCTGGTTGCCCTGTTCCCCAGTCAGCCCTCCCTTCTGTCAACCCACTCCCCTCCCATCCCCTTTTCCCTTCGTTTATTGCAGGGCAAGATAAATTTCTACACTCCATTGCCTGTGTATCTTATTCTCTAGTTGCATGCAAAAACGTTTTTTTATGTTTTTGAACATCTGTTTGTAAAACTTTGAGTTCCAAATTGTCCCTCCCCCTCCCTTCCCACCCACCCTCCCCAAGAAGTCAAGCAATTCAACATAGGCCACATGTGTATCATTATGTATAAGCCTTCCACAATACTCATGTTGTGAAAGACTAACTATATTTTGCTCCTTCCCAGCCTATCCCCCTTTATAGAATTTTCTCCCTTGAACCTGTCCTTTTTCAAAAGTGTTTGTTTTTGATTACCTCCACCCCATCTGCCCTCCCCTCTATCATCACCCCCCTTTTTTATCTTCTTCCCTCTTCTTTCCTGTGGGTTAAGATACCCAATTGAGTATGTATGGTATTACCTCCTCAGGCCAAATTTGATGACAGCAAGATTCACTCATTCCCCCCTCACCTGCCCTCTTCTCTCCTCCCACAGAACTGCTTCCTCTTGCCACCTTTATGCAAGATAATCCACCCCATTCGATCTCTCCCTATCTCCCTCTCTCAGTATGTTCCTCTCTCATCCCTTAATTTGATTTTATTTCTTTTAGATATCTTCCCTTCATCTTCAACTCACCCTGTGTCTGCTCTCTCTCTCTCTCTCTCTCTCTCTCTCTATATATATATATATATATATAGCACATACATACACATACATACATATACACATACATGCACGTTCACTTATATATATATATATACATATATATATATATATATATATATATATATACATAAATATATATATATATATATATATATATAAATAAATATATATATGCATATTCCTTTCTGCTACTATGATATTGAGGTCTCGTGAATCATATACATCATCTTTCCATGTAGGATTGTAAACAAAACAGTTCAACTTTAGTAAGCCCTTTATGATTTCTCTTTCTTGTTTACCTTTTCATGCTTCTCTTGATTCTTGTGTTTGAAAGTCAAATTTTCTATTCAGCTTTGGTCTTTTCACTGAGAAACTTGAAAGTCCTCTATTTTATTGAAAATCCGTATTTTGCCTCACAGCATGATACTCAGTTTTGCTGGTTAGGTGATTCTAGGTTTTAATCCTAGCTCCATTGACCTCCAGAATATCGTATTCCAAGCCCTTCGATCTCTTAATGTAGAAGCTGCCAGATCTTGGGTTATTCTGATTGGGTTTCCACAATACTCAAACTGTTTGTTTCTGGCTGCTTGCAGTATTTTCTCCTTGATCTGGGAGCTCTGGAATTTGGCAACAATATTCCTAGGAGATTTCTTTTTGGCATCTATTTGAGGAGGTGATCAGTGGATTCTTTCAATTTCTATTTTGCCCTGTGGCTCTAGAATATCAGGGCAGTTCTCCTTGATAATTTCTTGAAAGATAGTATCTAGGCTCTTTTTTTGATCATGGCTTTCAGGTAGTCCAATAATTTTTAAATTATCTCTCCTGGATCTATTTTCCAGGTCAGTGGTTTTTCCAAGGAGATATTTCACATTGGCTTCCATTTTTTCATTCCTTTGGTTTTGTTTTATAAGATCTTGATTTCTCATAAATTCACTAGCTTGCACTTTCTCCAATCTAATTTTTAAGGTAGTATTTTCTTCAGTGGTCCGTTGGACCTCCTTTTCCATTTGGCTAATTCTGCCTTTCAAGGCATTCTTCTCCTCATTGGCTTTTTGGAGCTCTTTTGCCATTTGAGTTAGTCTATTTTTTAAGGTGTTGTTTTCTTCAGTATATTTTTAAGTATTTTTTTGGGTCTCCTTTATCAAGTCATTGACTTGTTTTTCATTGTTTTCTCGCATCCTTCTTATTTCTCTTCCCAATTTTTCCTCTACTTCTCTAACTTGCTTTTCCAAATCCTTTTTGAGTTCTTCTATGGTCTGGGCCAGTTCATGTTTTTCTTGGAGGCTTTGGTTGTAGGCTCTATGACTTTGCTGTCTTCTTTAGGCTGTATGTTTTGGTCTTCTTTGTCACCAAAGAAAGAATCCAAAGTCTGAGACTGAATCTGGGTGCATTTTCGCTACCTGGCCACATTCCCGACGAACTAACTTGACCCTTGAGTTTTTCAGCAGGGTATGACTGCTTGTAGACTAAAGAGTTCTATGTGCCACGTTTGGGGGGGATGCACCAGCTCTGCCACACCAGGACTCCTCCTTCCCCAAGAACCCCCAACCTGGACTGGGCTTAGATCTTCAGCAGGCTCCTGCTCTGATCTGCCACTTAATTCCTCCCACCCGGCCTGGGGCCGGAAGCAATTGCATCTGTATTTCTGTAGCTTCCCCACATCTTCTGCCCCTGGGGTGGTAGCCGAACTGAACTCCTGCCACTCCCGGAGCTTTTCCCATTAACCTTCTCCCCTGTCTTTGCTGTTTGTGGGTTGAGAAGTCTGGTAACTGCCGCAGCTCACTGATTCAGGGCACTAGTGCCCGCTCCGCCTGGCTCCTGGTCTGATTGGTCTGCGCTGCTCACGCTGGGCTCTGCTCTGCTCCACTCCCAGCTCCCAGCTCCATGTGGGATAGACCTCACCCAGAGACCATCTGGGCTGTCTTGGGCTGGAGCCCTGCTTCCCTCTGCTGTTTTGTGTGTTCTGAAGTTCTAGAGTTGGTTCAGAGCCATTTTTTATAGGTTTTTGGAGGGGAGCTCACACTAGTCCCTGCTTTCCAGCCACCATCTTGGCTCCGCCCCTACATGTGATCATCTTATAACATTGTTGCTACTGTCAACAATGTTCTCCTATTCTGTTTACTTAACTTTGCATCAGCTCACATAAGAATTCCAACATTTATCTGAGAACATTCTGCTCATTACTACTTATAAACAACAGTATCCCATCACAATCATATATTAATTTTCAACCATTCCCCAACTGATGGACATCACCTCAATTTCCAGTTCTTTGCCACTAGTAAAAAGAGCTGCTCTTTGGACATGTAGGTCCTTGTCCTTTTTGTTTTTTATCTCTTTTGGTTACAGACCTAGTAGTGGTATTGCATGGTTAAGGGGTTTTATAGCCCTTTAGGCATAGTACCAAATTGCTGTACAGAATGGTTGCATATAACTACACCAACAGTGCATTTGTGTCTCAATTTTCCCACATCCACTCCAACATTTGTCATTTTCCTTTTCTGTCATATTAGCCAATCTGATAGGTGTCTTTTTGCGTGTGTGTGTGGGGGGGGAGGGTAGTTCAGAGTTGTTTTAGTTTTAATTTGCATTTCTCTAATCAGTACCTATTTGGAGAATTTTTCCATATCATTATAGATAGCTTTGATTACATTGAAAATAACCAGTTCATATCCTTTGACCATTTATCAATTGAGGAATGACTCATTTCTAAAAATTTCACTCATGTCTATATTTATGAGAAATGAGGTCTTTGTCAGATAAACTTGCTGTATTTTTTTCTTTTCACACTTAAGATTACTATTTATTCCCCCCATCCTATTTCCTCACCTCTCCATCTTTCAATGAGTGTGCCACCAAAACAAAACACCAACCTCAGATTTTATATAGATGTCTCAGGGCCCTGGTGCACTTGATTACCACAGTGCTGAGAAGCACTCACACACACACACACACACACACACACACACACACACAAAACAGCAAAAAGTCACATTTTGCTTCTCATTTTAAAGGCAAGACTCATCAAAAGTATTTGATTACCTTGCATTCCAAAAGAGAAAACAGTAAAAAAGGCCCACTCTAATTACCATAACAATCTATCATTCATTTGATTCAGAGGAAAAAGTTGACACCCTGAACTTCAGAGAAAATACACACAGAAACTGCAAGCAGAAATTATAAATGGAGAAAATAACACAAATTAACAGACAGGCTTTTTCTGACCATAGCAATACATACATAGTTACCAGCGAGAGAAGCACCAACATCTGAATTTTCAAAGCTGGTGGGTGGGAGGAGGGAACAAGGATCCTTAACCACTACCCAGAGTCTCATTTGGCAACATTACACCAACGCTATTCCAATGAACAAGCCCCCAAAGCAAAACCTCACTTCAGAGTATATATACTGTTTCCAATCAATGACTGTTGATTCAGTCAAAGACTCTTGATTCAAACAAAGGCAAAACTCAATCAAAGACACATGATTGCCTTAGTGCTAAGAAGCACTCCAAAAGGGAAAAAAAACAGCAAAAGTCTCACTTTGCTTGTCCTTACAATACTGAAATGAGTGTTCCCTATTTTATCCAATTCCAATGAGAAGAAGGTTCACTCGCTCCCTCCTCTTCCTCCATCTTAACTTCCACTTTCAAAGCTCTTTTCCAACTCCTTTTTTCCACTTAATAGTATTCCGCCTTTTTCCAATTACATGCAAAGACAGTTTTCAACATTCACTTTTACAACTTTTTGAGTTTCAATTTTTTTTCTCCCTCCCTCCTCTCCCTCCTCACCAAGATGACATGCAATCTGATATAGGTAATACATGTACGATCATATTAAACATAGTCCTACTTTACTCATGTTATAAAAGAAGAATCAGAGGAAGAGGGGAATTAAACATGGGAAACAAACAAACAAAAGAAACTAGTCTGCTTCAATCTTCATTCTTCATTTAGACTTCAATCTGCTTCAATCTGCATTCAGACTCCATACTTTTTTCTCTGGATGTGGATAGCATTTTCCATCATGATTCCCTTGGAATTGTCTTGGTCATTGCATTGATGATAAGAGCTAAGCCTATCCAAGTTGGTCACTGCACAATGTTGCTGTCACTGTATACAATGTTCTCCTGGTTCTGTTCACTTCATTTAGCATCAGTTCATGTAAGTCTTTACAGGTTTTTCTGAAATCTGTCTGCTCATCATTTCTTATGAAACAATAGCATTGCCTTACATTCATATACCACAGCTAGTTCATCCATTCCCCAACTGATGTGCATTTCCTCAATTTACAATACTTAACCCCCACAAAAAAACTGCTATAAATATTTTTGTACAGGTGGGCCCTTTTCCCCTTTTTATGATCTCTTTGGGATACAAACTTAGAAGTGGTATTACTGGGTCAAAGGCTATGCAGTTTAATATCCCTTTGGGCATGGTACCAAACTTCTCTCCAGAATGGTTGTATCAGTTCATATCTCCACCAATGCATAAGTGTTCCAATGTTGCCACGTCTTCTCCAGCATTTATCATTTTCCTGTTTTCTCATGTTAGCCAATCTGATAAATATGAGTTGATACCTCAGAGTAGTTTTAATTTGCATTTCTCTAAACAATAATTATTTAGAGCCTTTTTACATGCAACTATAGGTAGCTTTAATTTCTTCCTCTGAAAACTGTTGGTTCATGTCCTTCGACCATTTGTCAATTCAGGAATGATTTGTATTCTTTTAAATTTTACTCATTTCTCTACATTTTTTAGAAATGAAACCTTTATCATAGACACTGGCTGTAAAAAATGGTTTCCTGGCTTTCTGCTTCCCTTCTAGTCTTGGTTGCATTGGCTTTATTTCTGCAAAACCTTTTTAATTTAATATAATCAAAATTATCCATTTTGCATTTCAAGATGATCTCTATCTCTTGCTTCATCATAAATTCTTCTGTTCTCCATAGATCTGACAGTCAAACTACTCCTTGCTCTCCTAAGTTACTTATAGTATCATCTTTGATGTGTAAACCATGCACCCACTTTGACCTTATCTTGGTATGTGGTGTAACATGTTGGCCTATGCCTAGTTTCTGCCATACTGTTTTCCCAGCTTTTTTTCCAAATAGTGAGTTCTTACGTCAGAAGCTAGAATCTTTGTGTTTATCGAACAGTATATTACCATAGCCATTGCTTACTATGTCTTGCATACATAACCTATTCCCTTGATCCACCATTCTATTTCTTAGCCAGTAGCAAGTAATTTTGATGATTGCTACTTTAAAATACAGTTTTAGATCTGGTATGGCTAGCACACCTTTCCTTGCATTTCTTTTCATTAATTTCCTTGATATTTTGGAACTTTTCTTCCTCCAGATGAAATTTATCATTTTTTTTCTACCTGTATAAAATATTTTTTTGATATTTTGATTGGTATGATGCTGAATAAGTAATTTAATGTAGATAGAATTGTCTTTTTTATTATATTAGCTCATCCTACCCATGAGCAGCCTTTATTTTTCTAATTATTTTGATCTGATTTTCTTTGTGTGACAAGTGTTTTGTAATTGTGTTCATATATTTCCTGGGTTTATCTTAGTGATTAGACTCCCAAATATTTTAAATTGTGTACCATTACTTTATTTGTTGGGATTTTGTTGTTGCTGTTGTTGTTTTGGTTTTCCTTGGCTCAATGCTGTTTAATGTTTTAGATCAATGAAAACACAGATTAAAAAAATAAAAACAATTTAAAAAATCATAACAGTTGTATAGCATCTTATGGGTTACAAAGTGCTTTCCATATACATTTTTCATTTGATCTCATTTGATGGCATTAGAAGAGAAACTTATTGAATTTTCACATGACTCAAAACTAAGATGCTTATGGATAATCAGCATATTAGATAATACAAGTCCCACTCCAGAAGGGACTCAAGGTGCTACAACAATAGGTAAAATTTAATCAGATAAAATTTAATAGTGATGAATGTACTATCCTGTTTGGGGAATACAACAAAAATAAGTGCACCAAAGCAGCATCCGCTATACTATGGCATAGTAAGGAGAAGAGACAGACAGGATGTGAGAGTAAAAAAGCTATGTGTGACATAGTGCTGGACCAATCAAAGACTTACCTTCAGCAAGGTAAACATTTGCATTTAATAAAAGCAGCAGCCCCAGGACAAGACAACTACCAGAAGACTTTATGTCAACAGATTAGAGCTCTTCTCTAAGGGTGAACAGTTTCTCACTAACTGGGAAGGAAAGCTGAACCAACACACAATTGGCAACAGTGGAACAGAAAAGGAGTCGGCAGGCAGCTTTTGGAGATTTGGTATTCAGCACCACATTTACTCATCTGGGATAGAATACTCCCAAACATCAAGACTGGTTTGAGAAAAATGAGGGGAAATTCAGAAGCTGCTAAATGAAAAAGGTGAACTCCACAGGGTTTACTAGCAGGATAGTTCATCTGTCTCTAAGAAGGCAAAATTTAACTCCATCGAAAGAAAAGTGCAAGTGAAGCTTAGAGAGATGCAGAATTCTTGGCTCAATAAAATGCCAGATGAAATTCAGTTTTATACTGATAGTAACAATCAAAAGCACTTTTATGACTTCCTAAAGGCTATTTATGAGCCAAAAACCTAAAGTGTAGCTCAGCTACTCAGTAATGATAGAGTCAGATTGATTAATGATAAGGACATGATACTGGAGAGAAGGGCTGAATGCTTTCATCGTGTTCTCAACAGACAGTCATCAGTCAATGCTAAGGCAATTGACTGTTCACTTCAGGCCCAAACTTCCAACTGAAGACAAGGTTTTGAATGACATTAGGCTCTTCTCTTCTGGCAAAGCACCTGTTGCTGACTCCATTCCAGCTGAGATTTGCAAGAAAGGGATTCCACTGCTCATACAAAAAATGACTGAAATCTTCTGGCTTATTGGGCAAGAGGAGGTTATACCCCAGGATTTCAAGGATGCCTCCATAGTCAGTCTCTAAGAAGGAAAAAGAAATAGGTTTTCCTATAACAACCGGGAGCAGCATATGTCTCTTACTCATTGCTGGCAAGATTCTTGCCAGAGTGCTCCTTAATAGGCTGATCCTTCACATGTGGCTTCTGAAAGGAGTGAGGAATGGGCAGTATGGTATTTGCTACCTGATAACTCCCAGAGAATTGCCCGGAGTAGAACAGAGTTCTGTACCAACATTAATCAATTTGACCAAGGCTTTTGATAGTATCAGCCATGAGGGCCTGTGCAAGATCATGGCAAAATTTGGTTGCCTAGAGAAGTTCGTCTATATTGTACACCAGTTCCATGACAGCATGCTTGCACAGGTCCCGGATAATGGACAAAACTCCTGTGTTTTCCCAGTCACCAGTGGAGTGAAGCAGGGCTGGGTCTTCACTCCCATGCTTTTAATTGTTTTATATTTTTTAAGATTTTTTTTAATATTTAGATTACAACACTCATTTCCACATGTTTCTGAGTGCCAAATTTTCTTCCCCTCCCTCTCCTCCCCCCAAGATAGCATGGAATCTGATTATATGTTCTACATATGCCTTCACATTAAACATATTTAGAGAATAGTCAAGTAGTAAAGAAGAACTATGATCAATGGAGTGAGTCATGAGAAAGAAGAAACAAAACCAAAAATGATATGGGAAAAAAGAGAGAGCAGATAGTGTCCTTCAATCTGCATTCTGACTCCATAGTTCTTCATCTGGATATAGATAGCTCTTTCCATCATGAGACCTTTGGGTCTGTCTTTTAACCTTGTATTGCTGAGCAGAGCCAACTCTATTAAAGTTAGTCATCACAGAATCAATGTCAGTGGTTGTGTACAATGTTCTCCTGGTTCTGCTCCATTCACTCAGCATCATATCATGTAGTTCTTTCCAGGTTATTATGAAGTCAGTATCTTCCTAATTGCTTATAGCACAATAGTATTCCTTTACATTCATATAACACAACTTGTTTAGCCATTCCCCCATTGATGGGTATCCCTTTGATTTCCAATTCTCTTCTACCACAAAAAAGAGCTGCTATAAATATTTTTGTACATACAGGTCCCTTTCCCCCTTGTGTGATCTCTTTAGGATACAGCACTAGAAGTGGTATTGCTGGGTTAAAGGGTATGAATATTTTTATAGCCCTTTGGACATAGTTCCAATTTGCTCTCCAGAATGGCTGGATCTGTTCACAACTCCACCAACAATGTAACAATGTTCCAATTTTCCCACATCCTCTCCAGCATTTGTCATTTTCCTGTTTTGTCATTTTAGCCAATCTGACAGGATTGATGTGGTACTTCAGAGTTGTTTTGATTTTCATTTCTCTAATGAATAGTGATTTAGACCATTTTTTCATATGCCTGTAGATATCTTTATATTTCTTCCTCTGAAAACTGCCTGTTCATATCCTTTGAACATTTCTCAATTGGGGAATGCCTTGTATTCCTATAAATTGTGCTTTTTTAGCATGGTATTTTCAGCAATGTTGTCAGAGACTTTCTTCAAGGGAGAAGGCAAAGGAAAATTGAGCAATGAATTTCATTTAGAGGGTAATGGTTTTATTTCTACCTTGGCTGAGTGAGCCACTCAAAGGGCAGAGCTGGTCTCCCTCCTGGTGGGGGTGGGGAGAAGCAAAGGCCCTCAATCAATGCCTCTTCCTCATTCCCCAGATTATAAAAGAGACTGAAGCATTCTCTGTATATATTTGCCTGCATTTTCTCTCCCCCTTAGATCATCAGCTCTTTGAGGGCAGGGGCTGTTTTTGCCTCCTTTTGTGTCATCGGCATTCAGCACAGGGTCTGTAATACATCCTTCCAAGTTTGCACTGGTCTCGTCAGCCACATTTGGACACACTGTACCTTGACCCCAACATAGTGATGTCATTTTGGTCCTCTTCAAGAACAAAGGAAAACAACCACCTTGAGAAAATAACTTTTTCCTCTCTTCTGGGCCTCAGTTCCTTCACAAGAAGGACTTCTTTGGGGTGTGGATTATTCATTTGCATCACTCAAGAATCTTTCCCTTTCCAAAAAGGTTTGCCACAGGATTTGAGATGCTCCTTGGGACCTCTTTATCAGGAATTGTGTTGGTAGCATGCTTCATTACTAGTCCTTTGGAATCAGAGTTTGGTTGTTGAATTCATCAGAGTTCTTAAGTACTACAGTGTTGCTTATCTTTATAATGTTGTTACTGTATAAATTGTTCTGGTTCTGTTCATTTCACTGTATCATTTCATACAAGTGTTCCCAGGTTTCCCGTCAGGGCTGAGAGCTCAGGAAGTCAGAAGTTGCTGTCGCAAATTCAGTTTCCCCTAAGGCCTGCTGCAGGCTTGTGCCCTGGGCCCACTACTGGCTTCTGGGGAGGGGGGTAGAGGTGGCAGTGTGGGTGCACATGTGCTGTATTGCGTTTCCCTTCTGATTCCTGTGAGGCAGACCTTTCCTGCTATCTTGGACTGAAATATTGTTTCACTCCACCCTTTTATGGGTTTTGCCCCTATAGAATTTATTTTGAGGCACTATGTTAAAGGTTTTTGGAAAGAATATTGAGATAGGTCAGATGAGTCCCTTCCTTTATTCCACCATCTTGTCTCCACCCTGACTGCAGCAGAATTTTATATGTTTACACATACTGATGAGGTCACTGAACCATATGTTTAGGGATGCTGGAGACCCCAAAATACTGCCATGCCAGGTCCAGCTTTAATGTATTCAACTCATGCATTCTCAGCCAAAGAGAAAAACAAAGTTTATAACAGATTCACTATAATGAGTGGTCTTAAGAAATCTCACCATTTGTGGCCCTTGTTTTTACAAGTGGGTGAAATTCAATCTGCTGGGCTAGATTGCATTTGAGCCCAACTGTTACTTTAAGTAGAATTTCCTTTTCTATCTCTTGCTCTTGAGCTTTTTTAGTGATATACATAAATGCCAGTGACTTATGTGGTTATATTGTATATCCTACAATGTTGATAAATTTGTTAATTATTTCTAATAGTTTTTTGAGTTGGTCCTCTAGGATTCTCTAAGTATGCTATCATATCATCTGCAAAAAGTGATACTGTATTTTCTTTATTGCCTATTCTAATTCTTTTAATTTCTTTTCCCTCTCTTATTTCTAAAGCTAGCATTTCTATTACAATGTTGAATAACAGTGGTGATAATTGACATCTTTGTTTCACCACTGATGTTACTGGAAATGCCTCTGGCTTGTTCCCATTAGCTACTATGATTGCTGATGGCTTTAGATAAATGCTACATGTCATTTTAAGGAAAACTCCATTTATTCTTATGCTCTCTAGTGTTTTTTGTAATAGTAATGGGTATTGTATTTTATAAAAAGCTTTTTCTGCATCCATTTGAGATAATAATATTTTTCTAAATTTTGTTACTGATAAGGGTATGTATAGTTTTTTTTTTTGTTTTTTTTTTTATTTAATATATTTACTTTCCAGCATGGATTTTCACAGAAGTTTGAATTACAAATTTTCTCCCCATTTTTACCCTCCCCCCCAATCCAAGATGGCATATATTCTGGTTGCCCTGTTCCCCAGTCAGCCTTCCCTTCTGTCACCCTACTCCCCTCCCATCCCCTTTTCCCTTTCTTTCTTGTAGGGCAAGATAAATTTCTACACCCCATTGCCTGTGTATCTCATTTTCTAGTTGCCTGCAAAAACTTGTTTTTGTTTGTTTTTGAACATCTGTTTGTAAAACTTTGAGTTCCAAATTCTCTCCCGTCTTCCCTTCCCACCCACCCTCCCTAAGAAGTCAAGCAATTAAACATAGGCCACATGTGTATCATTATGTATAACCCTTCCCCAATACTCGTGTTGTGAAAGACTCACTATATTTTGCTCCTTCCTAACCTATCCGAATTTATTGAATTTTCTCCCTTGACCCTTTCCCCTTTCCAAAGTATTTGTTTTTGATTACCTCCACCCCCATCTTCCCTCCCTTCTATCATCACCCCTTTTTTATCTTCTTCTTCCTCCTTTTTTCCTGGGGAGTAAGTTACTCAATTGCGTATGTATGGTATTCCCTCCTCAGGTCAAATCTGATGAGAGCAACATTCACTCATTCCCCCTCACCTGACTTCTCTTCCCTTCCTGCAGAACTGCTTTTTCTTGCCACTTTTATGCAAGACAATTTACCCCATTCTATCTCTATCTCCCTGTCTCAATATATTCCTCTCTCATCCATCAATTTCATTTTATTTCTTTTACATATGTTCCCTTCATCTTCACCTCACCCTGTGCACTCTCTCTCTCTCTCTCTCTCTCTCTGCATATATATATATATATATATATATATATATATATATATATATATATATATATATATATATATATATATATATATATATACATATATATACCTACCCTAATACTGAGGCCTCATGAATCATACACATCATCTTTCCATGTAGGATTGTAACAAAACAGTTCAACTTTAGTAACTCCCTTATGATTTCTGTTTCTTGATTACCTTTTCATTCTTCTCTTGATTCTTGTGTT